>NC_080722.1:25363629-25679462 GCF_019097595.1 Hemibagrus wyckioides | reverse complement strand
GGAATTTGCTCCGATCTCAATCTTCAGCTTTGAATGTCTTTGTCATGTTCCACTCCACAGTGGTGATTAATATGAAGCTCATATGAAAGAAGACACTCAGGGCTTTAAGAAGTTTTAGTTCTTAAGTATTTCTGTTTTTCTCTGGCCTAAAAGGGGTGATATTTTCATATCAAAGTTCCAAAAACGGTCAGATTTTATAGAAGTAAATGTTGCTATCAAACCCATTCCTGCTCTCTGAAATGCTCTGAGTGTTTGTTCATAAGCTAAAATGTGAAGGTGTTATCTTCATCCACTAAAATTCTGTGTAAGGTTACCAACAGAAAACACACACATCTCACACTGAAGGCCAACAGACTCATTTTATATCAGACTCACAGCCAGAAAATCATTCATTTCTTTTCACTGATTGAAAATATCTGATAAGTCGATTTCCATTCCTTCAGCAGGTTGGAAGCGCAGTAAAACATGCTAATCGCTTTGATGATGATGATAATGGAGCGGGAGCATTGAGGATGTTTGGTAAATAGAACTGATTAGGTTTATGTCTATTGTGCCATGAAAGTAGATCTAACTGTAAGAAAAGCACAGGCCGCCATTGTTTAGAATTCAGCCACTTCTGAACGGTTTGACCAGGTTAGTCTGGAAAACAGCTTCCTGTTCTGTCTTGTTTGAAGTGAAATAGCTCGTTTGACATGTTTACTAAACCTTTTATCCAGAGCGTATTTACTCTACTACTTATTTCCACTCTGACCTGTGCACTCAAACCTGCCTCCGGGTGGATATAGCATAATTTCACATAAAATCCAAAGAGATGGCCGAGGTGAAAAGAACATCAGTTTCCATATAGTGAGCATGACATGAGGGCTAAGAATGCTAGCGTGGAGCGCAGAAAAAACGACGGAACTCACGGGGACGCCGGCCTCAGGGGATCTCATTAGACACTTAAATGTGTGTGTGTGTGTGTGAGTGGAGTGGAGTGGAGCGGTCATTAGAGCTCTGTCAGCACACCGAGAGCAAGCTAGGAATGCACTCTCTTATCTGGGCCAACACAGCACGAGCAGGGCGGGCAGGCCAAGAGGAGCCTGGTGAAGAGACAGATGGAGATTGTGTGGTCAGGGAGTGCTTAAAAAGGGATTACAAGAGGTGAAGAAGCTACTGAGAACCTCTGTCATCTGCTAGCCTGGAATAACAACAGCTCGATTGGATCACCTTCAGCAAAACCTCAAAAGAGAAAATGTCCTGTAGGGTTATTCACAACCAACATTAACAAGCAAGATGGAGTTTTGGAGAAACTCCAGGCAGAATTCTGACATGGTTTTGATTTAGTCATGGCATGGCTTGGTATTTTTAATATTTTGTCTGTTGTCTGTAATATTTATTTGCAAAATAAAAAAAAAGGTGATGGAATGCGAATATGTTTTGAATTTGCAGACAAAATGGAAATTTATATATTTAACATGCAGGTGAGTTACATGTGGTAACAATTTTTTGATTTATTTATTTATTTTTGTGCAAGTGATATAATAATAACCTGTAGTGATACAGTACTTTAAATTATTAATGTACTGTAGCAGGTAAATATATATATATACAGTACAAGGACAGTCAGAGTCTTGTATATAGAAATATCAGAATCATCTTTTCATCAGTGTCCAGTGTACATGAAGTAAACGCTAGTCTAGATTGTGTAACAGATGTTTTAAGAATGTTAGGAGCAGATGAAATGTTATGAATTAATGTTGGTGGTCTCAGGAAATATCTTGGATATTTCTGTGAAAAAAAAGACTTACAAATCAAATAAAAAATAAAATAAAATAAAATAAAATAAAATAAAATAAAATAAAAATCAGAATTTTACCAGAATTTTTGGGGTGTTTTATCATAAAATTCAACTTTTATAAAAAGTCTTAAAGGCTTTAATCTTGTCTGTATTCCTGCAGAGATGGCATTATGTAGATAAGCAGCCAGTTTATCAAATCCAGCTGCAGGAATATCTGCAGGCTGTGAATAAATGTAAGTATGAGGATTGACAGTTTTCAAGGTTAAATGTATTATTTTTTAGATCTATGAATGCAAATGAAGTCATTTTCTACCACAGCATTATTCAATTCTGAAATCAGGATGCGTGGAATAATTTATTATTATTATTATTATTATTATTATTATTATTATTATTATTATTATTGGTGTTATTATTATGGGCATAACATAAATGATGTGTTTGTATTACTGTGTTGGTTCTAGTGTGTTATTGTTTCTATAGCAACCGCTCATTCAGAGGGATTTGTGTAGTGGACACTCCACACAGGATAAACAATACAGATTTTAAAAAAGTTTTGCTATTTAGGAATGAAAAATTCCTCATTTAGTGAAAGATTTGTATTCAGCATTTACTGGGTGGAGTCTTGGGTCTTAGTGGTTTGTAAAGATCAGTAGTTTTTCCGCCACAGTAAAGTCTTCAAAATCTTTTTGTCTTATTAACTTCAAAAAAGAAAAACAAGAAAAAGACAGGCTGCTAAAGGAATAATTGTTTATAGCTGTTATTAACATACTGTAAGTAATAACAGGAACCTGTATGGGTAATCTCCCAGTAATTTCCCAGTAAAATTTCTAGCATTCAAATTCTAGATGGTTGCTAGGGTACTGCTGTGGTTGCTGATATAGGCTACTAACCAGTTTGGTTGCTAGATGGTTGCTATCACATTCTATATGGCTCCTTGGATGCTGCTGCAGTTGCTAGGTGGTTGCTAAGCTATCCCAGCTGGTTGCTAGGCGGTTGCTGTCATATTCCAGATGGCTGATAGGTGTTGCTGTGGTTGTTAATATACTAACCATTTTGGTTGCTAGGTGGTTGGTGTGCTGTCCCAGCTGGTTGCCAATGTGTTGCTATATGGCTGTGAAGGGGTTCCAGATGATTGTAATGGTCTGCATAAAAAGTTTAAACATGATCCCAGCTGGTTGCTAAGTTGTAGCTAGTCAGGTTGCTAGGTTGTAGCTACAGAGACTCAGGTTGCTAGGGTTTCAGTAGGTGGTGCAATGTGGTTTGAGTTAAAATAATGTGAAAGCATGACTTCTGAAACATTTTCAATGTATTCCCATATTTTAATTTTTTTTTTCGGAACTATGCAGCAACAATAATTCCGATTTTTATGTAATTTTAAAAGCAAATGAACCGGATCTACGTGAATTCTCGCCTGAATTCTGTGGCTCCATGCAAAAAAATTGCAAACCATGAACATGGTACAAATAATAATAATAATAATAATAATAATAATAATAATAATAATAAAAAATTAATAAATAAATAAATAAAATATGGGAAAAATAGAAGAAAAAAAGGAATATTTTGTTTTAACAAAATGTATAATACTAATAAATTAAGAAAAATGTAAGGGAAATAAATAAATAAATAAATAAATAAATAAATAAATAATAACGAGAAGAAGAAAAAATAAGATAAACAGTATAATGCCTATACAGTATATATGATTTCTCCTGTGTCTTAGTGTAGTTTAATCTTTTCTTCTGTCTCTCTCTTTTTCTGTTTAGATCTATGACATATACATTTATATACCTTTTGTGTCTTCATTCAGATGATGTCCCATTTACCCATAAGCTATTGTTAATCAAATACTCTTAAGACTGAAAGACATAATGATACAAACCAGCACCATGGATTCCAGACCTGACTTTATTATCTACACTTCAGACAACTTTATATATATATATATATATATATATATATATATATATATATATATATACATATGAATATAAACCAGCTGATTGACTCTGAAATGCTGCATCCCCTCAATAATATGACATTCATGCATCACATGCACAATTCACTGGCATTTTAATACCTTCGGTACAGCGAGCGCTCCCAAGATTCTATTAACTACAGTAGCTGATTAATTACTTGTGGGTTTTTTTCCTATCTCTCTCTAAATGTGAATCAAGGCGACTTTTACAGCCGAAATGAATCAAGCTCGTTTCAGGAAACAAAAACCCAGCCATCGATTTTTTTTTTTGCGTCCCTGACTCTGGATATTCATGCGTTCGGGTGAAAGGATGTGACGAGCACTTTGTTAGTGCACACTGTCTGCATCTACTGCTGTGAAAGTAACAGCACTCTCTGGTTGAGATTCCCAGCATCAGCCGTGAAATACGTTTAGTTGTGCGGAAAATGATACGGTTTGTGCTGTTTAGCAGCTTTCTATGCTGGTGTGTCTGTGTGAGGATGAGAGATGTTCATTTTGCACAAGGAACATTACTCTGGTGTGGTTAGAGACACTCATGCCCATGGTGCGATGATCCTCAGACGACTGGCTTGTTGTACAGATCTTTGTTCGACTATTGTTGTAATCAATCTCTCCTCCTGTGTGTGTGTGTGTGTGTGTTTGTGTGTGCTCAGGTTCCCACCAGTCAGTGAGAAAGCTCCTCCAGGGAGTGTGGTCGGAGTCATCCTGGCTTCGGCCATAAATCAGAGCATCGTCTACTCCATCATTGAAGGGAATGAAGGAGGTGAGTGCTCACTTTTACCTTCACACTTCACAGCTGATGTGTCTCTCCAGACACTGAGCGAGTACAACTGACCTATAACAACTCTTCAAATAAGGTTAATGCTGCTAATAAGGATTATACACTGGGAGTGACACAGAGGGCTAGAGTAGGGGAAACATTAGCATTTTGTTGAATGAATTATATTCCTGTATTAAGGCTTTCAATAAGAGGATAAGAGCAGAATTGGATACTGGCTGTAATACATACACACCAGCCCATTATGTGTAGCCTGCAGGATGAGTGAAAGCTAGCAGTAATGTATCACATTAAAATGTGTAACACATCGAGCTCAGAATAAAAAGAGCACAGAAAAGGTAGAGAGAAAGAGAGCTCCAGAGAATGGACAGTAGGTTTTGAGATGGTTTCTTATTGCTTATGTTGTCTTTAGGGAGAGAGAGGGAGAGAGAGAGGGAGAGAGAGAGAGAGAGAGAGAGAGAGAGAGAGGGAGAGAGAGAGAGAGAGAGAGAGAGAGAGAGAGAGAGAAGCATATTATCAGCAATATTAAGCCACATGCTAGCAGTGTGTTCAGGTGAAATTGCCTGCTATATTGGGAATCACATTAAAATACATTGGGGGCTGGTCAGAAATAAGAGAGAATTGGTTTTGGTTCGTTCTCATCAGAATCCGAGCATGCAGCTAATCAAAGTGGCAGGAGAGAGAGGCTATAAAAAAGGACAAGATAAGGCAATCCGAACCCTTCAGGGTTGCTGAATCTAAGAGGTTTAGCACACTGACATCATCTAAGAGAGGAAATCATATTTAATAAATGATGATGAGCTTTCAGACGCAGCTGGTGTTTGCGTCGGAAATCCTAATTTTACCCAGAGCATTACCAATTGATGGCCTTTAGACCAAGACTAATGGAAAAACAGCTAAATCTACTTGCATCCCTAATAATGTATGAAAGGTTCAAGAGTTTAGATTACTGTAGCTTTTTCGCACTTACCTTTATTTCATTTATTTATTTTTTCCATAGATTACAATGGAGTGTTTAAATGACCAAGAAAGAGGCTAATTCAGTAAATCATGTATATTAGATGGATTCGGTTAGAAAATACTACTAAACTAATACTAATAATAAAAACCAATAAATATCTATTTAAAAGCATTTCAGCATTTCACAGAAGGTCATTAACTTCAGATATTTTTAATCGGTATAAATAAATTTTTATTTCAAATACTTAAGAGCGAGCATTTGGAGCATCTCAGAGAGCAGAAATGGGTTTGATATGAACATTTACTTTAAAGATATTGTATGTGGGAGAACAAAAAGGTTTTCCAGAAGTTTTCTATGACTATATTGACCCTGGTAGTCTAGGGAAAAAGAGAAATGGTCATAAAGACTACAAATTTTGAAAGTTTTGATTGTCTCCTACCATGCTGAACATGGACATCTCAAAACATGGCCCAAATTCCTTTTTTTTTGGCCTCCAATAAAAAAGTTCAACACTTTAATAAAGGCAAAGCAGAAATATCCAAATCATAAAGCTTAAAACACAGGATCAGATGATGAGCAAACAAGACAGATGAGGCAAAAATAAGCACAAACACCAGACATATGGCACAAACTGAGTGTTTAAAGGGGAGTGTTTGAGGGTTATAGTCTTTCTGTGCTTGTGTGTGATTGGAAACAGGAGTGTGTGGTTAGAGGTCATGTGATTGGGAACGAGTTAGCTGCCGTGGTTTCTGGGTGGCTGCAGGGATTTCTGGGAAATTGAGTTTGTGGTCTGCTTGGACCTGACACTGTCACTCTGACACACAGGAATATGATCAAGATCTTGTAAGCCAAATCAGACACGGTATTCTGTACTTCCTCACACGATACATATGTCAGTGTGACCAATAGGGAAGCAGACTTGCATTTCAAGTCGTAATTTATTAAATTAGAACTAATCAAATACAATATAAAGGCTCATACGAATGCTAGAATCGGCTTGTTTGCCATGTTTGCCTGAGGATATGATTTTTTTATGTTTTATTGATGCTAAAGCTTTGCTGGTGACTCAGGGAATTAAATCTTTTTGGGATGTTTCGAATGAGAAAGCCTTCATCATCTAGACTAATCAATCATTTGAGTCATTTCCAGACTCTCTCGTGTTGTAATACAAGTTACTGACTTTTTGACTGACCAGAGAAGCACAGTGATTGAAAAAAAAATGGTCATAAATATGCAGTACATTTAGACAAAAAGGAAATCTAAGATTCAATTAGAGAAAATACTTGACAGTTCATCAGTTTTGACTCCAGGACACATCGCGCCAACTGTTCCTCAAATTGTCCGTAAATGATTGATTATAAGTTCCTCACATCAGAACCCATGTGCCATGAGGCCAGTAATAATAATAATAATACAATAGAATTTTATTTATAGCATCTTTTAAATGACCCAAGGTTGCTTTATAGAGCAGTGAAACCAAATATATATATATATACAGTACATGAGACCGATGGTTCAGGGTGAAGATAGCTGTCTAGAACACTGATGTGAAATGTGAAGTGGATTTTGGTCATGAAGTGTTCTGTTCCATTACCTCAAGTGCCATTTCCATCAAATGCATTTTTATTGTAACTACAGAAACAGTCCATAGTGTGCTCAAAGTGCTTCCAGTTCAAGCCTTCCATAGCAAACTTCATAACATAGAACAAGCATGTGCACACCTGACCAATATAACAACCCCATTCCAGATTTAATCCACTATCTGAGAAGGCTTTGCACTAGATGTTGGAGTGTGGCTGTGAGGATGTGTGATCATTCAGCCTCAAGACCATCAGTGAGATCAGGCTCTGATGTTAGGTGAGGAGGTCTGGGGATCAGTCGGTGTTTCAGTTCATCCCGAAGATGTTCAGTGGGGTTGAGGTGCAGGACACTCGAGATCTTCCACTCTGTGTTAAACCATGTCTGCATGGAGCTTGCTTTGTGCACAGGAGCATTGGCATGTAGAAAGGACATTATTCATAATCTCACTTTCTGGTGTTTATAAAAATTTATATTCACACTGTTTAGTGTTTATTGTAATTCACACTCTCCGTGTCACCCAAATGAGGATGAGGTTCTCTTTAGAGCCTGGTTCCTCTCAAGGTTTCTTCCTCTTACCATCTAAGGGAGTTTTTCCTCACCACAGTCGCCTCAGGCTTGCTCATTAGGGATAAATACAACTAAATTTAAATATAAGTCTAATATTAATCTTGAGCCTTTGTACTATATTTCTTATGTTCTGTAAAGCTGCTTAGAGACAATGTCTATTGCTAGAAGCGCTATACAAATAACATTGAATTGAATTTAATTGAATTATACTGGAACAGGTTTCCAGACCTTTAGTTTCACTGAAGATAAATTTGCATAAAATTGAATTCAGTTGTTTGCCCAACTTTGAGGTAGCAGTTTGGGGAAGAACCACATATACACTATATTGCCAAAAGTTTTGGGACACCCCTCCAAATCATTGAATTCAGGTGTTGTTTTTCAGGAGCTGGGCTCTGCCCCTTAGTTCCAGTGAAAGGAACTCTTAATGCTTCAGCTTCATACCAAGACATTTTGGACAATTTCATGCTCTTTGTGGGAACAGTTTGGGGATGACCCCTTCCTGTTCCAACATGACTGCACACCAGTGACCAAAGCAAGGTCCATAAAGACATGGATGAGTGAGTTTGGTGTGGAGGAACTTGACTGGCCTGCACAGAGTCCTGACCTCAACCCCATAGAACACCTTTGGGATGAATTAGAGTGGAGACTGTGAACCAGACCTTCTCGTCCAACATCAGTGCCTGACCTCACAAATGCGCTTCTAGAGACACATTCCTAAACCTTGTGGAAAGCCTTCCCAGAAGAGTTGAAGCTGTTCACATGCATGTAAAGGCAGACTTTTGGCAATATAGTGTAGTTGTGACACATTTAGTGTAATTTATAATGAAATGTATTGCCACATCTTTTTATCATCCCATCGAATCAATTTTGATTAGATTGTAGATGGTTATTACAATATTGCTGATTAGATCAATCTATTTACAGCCCTAAACTTTAACAATGATGCATTTTTGCCACAGGAGAATTCAGCCTGAACAACCAGACCGGAGTGATCTGCACTGCTAAGCCCCTGGACTTTGAGAGCAACAACAGCTACGTGCTGCGCGTGGAGGCCGACTCTATGAGAGTGATCTCATCCAACCTGCGGGCTCCTGCAAAAAGTGAGTCAACCACCAGCTCTGTCTCTCCAGCACACATTATGTTGTTGAAATCCCAGCACGATGTTTCTCTAAGCCATTATTTTGTTGTTCCAAACGTCACACATCTGGTTCTGATGATGTCATTCCAGCCTATTTCCACCTAATAAAAACACCTTGTTGCTTGAATTCTTATCAGAGATCAATTATACACTTCTGTCATCAATTATACAACAGTAACGGGGAGCTGTTTGCTTTCGCCTGTCATGTAGGTGCTTTGGAAAATTTTTGATTAGCTAGAGAGCTGGAGGCATTCATTTGTTTATATGATTTCTCCTTGTATGTTGACATGCTTGGAGTCATGGTTTCTCAGATCAGTCTTTGCATCAGATTACGTTTCCCTAGTTTTAAAAGCCAATTACGATGAAAAACTTTACATGTCACAGGCATTTATGTCAACAGCGCACGGCGCTTCGGTTAGCCAATATTTTCTGGAAGACATCTTGACAGGTCCATACTTCACTAGAAAAAAAAGAAAGAAATGAAATAAATCTTGCTGAAATGCAAATGTAGATGAGGTAGCGTGAGAATTGGCTGATTAATATGGCTGGGAATGTAGGACGTATATATATATATCACCTCTTGAACTGTGGATGAAAGCTTTTTTCCTCAATTAGCGGAAACAATTAAGTAAAACGCAGATCAGCCTGCAGTGATGCATTAGTACTGACCATGTGACATGCTGTGGTCAAGTAGCCCAGTGGAAAAAGTATGTTCTGGAAGCTGCCTGGCACGGTGCTGTGTCCTGCCAGATGATGGATGAAGCTATCCCTCTCTCGCACTGAGAAGTGACAGGACTTGGCTTTCTGCTGTGAGAAATGACAGAAGCGTAAGAGGGAATAATCTTCCGAGTAATATTTTGCTATGTATAGGAACTCACTTTATCAGTTCAGAAGAGTAGGAGTGGTGCAGTTGCCATTTGCGGCATAATTTAATCAGAGATTTATTCCTCTCTTGCAATTGAGATTAAGTGTCTCACTAATAATAATGTATTATATTATTTTGCATATGTTTTTGCCCTCCCTTCATGTTTTCTAATGCTTTAACTAGGAAATGAAATGGGCATAGTTAGGCTCATATGTCAATCATTCAATATGAAAAATAATTGTTCGCAAAATTTGGGATTGCATAATCACTGTCCACTGCTCTGAAATTCCTTCATTTTTTGGGGGGTTGCAAAAATCTGCCCTTAGAAATCATACAGTAAGTTGAATGCAGGTTTTCTCGTGTTACATAATCTTAACTTTGTACCAGAGGTCAGAAATATCATCATATGAATCATATGCTTAAAAAATTTACAGTTTTTCCATAAGTATTTCTTTTTTTTATCTATCCTACTATGCACAATATATTCAGAGAAAAGTAAATGGTGATATCAAACCCATTTCATGCTGTCTGAGATGCCCCCAAAGTGCTTGTTCATAAGCATGCAAAATTTTATCTTCAGTCACTATCTTCAACAAAATTCCGTGTAAGGTTCTCCCAACAGAGGTGGAAACATCTCACAATGAATCCCTATTCAACATCCTGAGAAACACAATTAAATCTAAAATATGGCACGATTCTACCTAGGAGCTGATCCTGAAGAGTCAAAAAAGCATCGAAAAAAGGCTAAGGCACTGAATTGTATATTGTATTTTTGGTTAATTTGTCTCTTTTTTAAACAGGTAACACAGCCAAGGTGTTCATCGAGGTGCGGGATGAAAACGACCATCCACCAATTTTCACTAAAGCTCTCTACCTGGCTGGGGTCACGGAGGACGCAAAGACGTTCACGTCTGTCCTGCAGGTTGAGGTTTGTGCTTATACAGAACATCATTTCATCTATAGCTTTTGTAAGAACACGGAGCTCTTCTATTATTATAATTATTATTTTTTTAATTATTTCAATTATCCTGGTAAATCAAACCATTACTACAGCGTAAATATATTGCAGGAGTGGTTTTCTAGAACCTTCTTAGAGTTCTTGCAGTGTTTTGTCCATTTGAAAACGAACTCTGGAGTATTTTTGTTTGGGAAGGTTAGATCACAGCAAGACCGTGATCTTGATCTGCTTCCAAGCGAATTCGAGTCGCGATCGATTGCAGCGTGAAAGTGATTGAACCCTGAATTGACCCGAATGCAGGAGGTAAACCAGAGCTGCCATGCATTTTGGGGTTGCCTTCAGGTTTTTGTAGATGCGAGCCGCTGATCTGACCTTCGAGGTGTACACTGAGCCAAAGGACTGCTCTGCAGAAAATTCAATACTTTCACTGAAGAATGAAATAAATAAATAGATAAATGCTGGATCTGATATGAAAATTGGTACACTTTTATTTGCACTAGCAGTTAGGTGAATAATCCTCAACTGTGATACCTCAACTAATAATTAATTAATTATGAATTAATGAGGAGTTAACCTTAACTATGACATGACTTCATTCAGATTAATAATTGTGAAATTGCGTTTTGGACCTGATAAATTCTTCCCGCGTGTCTCTCCGTTAACTGAGACACGGCACAGATCGTCAGCTCAATAATAAACCGTTTTCACGCCACTCGACTGTTTATTCATAAGGTTTTAAGGCAGCATTATTTCCCCGAAAGTCCACAGTGTGCCTGTTGAGGCTTTTATTCATGTCAAATGATGCACAAGGTACAAATAAACACATAGTCAAATAATACATCATGATAAAGTCTTATTTAATTACATTTCATATTTAATGTCTGCACCAAACAAAGCCCCAGCACCGCCTCGGTTGCACCGAATGACAATCCGTCGCCTCAGATGCTGCTGTCTAGACAGAAAATTGCCTCAGACACTGAGAGGCTATAACTCTAATTTTTCGACAGTGCAGGTGTTTGTCAGAATTTTAGGATGGTAATGGATGCACCGTTTGTTACGGGAATGCTAGTCCGGGGTGTAAAGCAGGTGCGGAGAGAAGTCGTCTGGCTCGCGGGAAATAGTTCGGGAAATAATTCCAAGGCACCGTGATACAGAGCTCAGTGTAATTGTCAACAGTGCCAGCGACAAAAAGCCTGCCATGAAGATCCTCGTAAATCAGCCAGGCATTCTCCTCCGGCACATAGACTGTCTTCATTACCGGCCTCGCTCTCCCTTTCTCTCCGTTTCTTCCTCTCCTTTTCGGCTCTCTATATCTCACTCACAGCAGGCAGCGTCCTTTGCCGTGTACGAGCTGTAATTAAGGCGGCGCTGCCATTCTCGGGCCGAGGAACACCAACGCGCACTCAAGGTCGTTGTTTATAATGAGCATAATGACTGAGAGCTGCCACTTATCTAGATGTTCCTAAAGCCAAGGCTTTTATTCCCTCATTCACTATGTACACATATTGTCCAGGTCTATGTGGAGTTATAGTGTATACAGGACAAAATAAATAATGGAATAGAGCAGTGCTGGGAGAAGACCTGCGATATAAACCCAAGAGGACTGAAATAGATAGATAGTCTTTAAAAGATAGTTAAAGATATAGTTGCTTAACCATTTTCATCATTACTGAATAAGGCAACGGAAACAGATGTACATGTGTGTGTGTGTGTGTGTGTGTGTGTGAGTGTGTGTGTGTGTGTGAGTGTGTGTTGCTCCTGTTTGTTCTAGGTAATTTATTTTTAAAAGCATTTAAAGCCGCCCTGTCTGACATCTCAACCGTAGCTGAAAATAATTTCAGACTCATTTCAGTGAGGTGTAGCAATGCTTTGTGTAATAAATCTCAGTACAGCATCAGAGGATTTCTTTTCCTTTATTTTGATTCCTCAGATTTACATTTTGAATTTTCAAGCCACGAACAATTACAAATAATCTACGACTACAGTAACATTTTTCATGTTCGTAGCAAATATACAGTATGTGTAAACGACTAAAAATGAATAAAAGGTTTTTCTTCTCTTGCTCTGCGCTCTGACTTAGCAGTCTGGCGGAAAATTATGTTCTGTTATAAAGAAAAGAAGGCATGCTGTGGTGGTGTGATACGGCCTGACACTCGAAGCAGAGGGGGTGTATACGTGACGCATTATGCTGTCTGGACGTACAGAAACAGTGGCAGTGCAAATAACATTGTTCACTTATTCATCTGTGTGATTTATGCACGTCTCGGGGATTAGAAGCATTCACTCGATGGCACATCAGTGCCAAACATCCCTGTCCATCAGGTTGAACTATAAAAAGCACAGCACTGATTCTGCTGTTTTCTGATGACATGAGCTGTGTCTCAAATCAAAATCTGTCATCATGGTGGCTCACTGGTTAAGGAAGGTTGAAAGCTCAAATCCCAGCATCACCAAGCTGCCTCTGCTGGGCCCTTGAGGAAGGCCCTTAACTCTCTACAGCTCAGTTGTATGAAAGAATTTGGGGGAAAAATGTTCACTTCTTGTCATTTTTTGAGTCATTTTTTAAGCTTCCTAGTAAAAAATAGACACTATACAAAAAACAGAAATCTTGGACACTGATGGATGGATGGATGGATGGATGGATGGACAGAGGAATGGTTGAATGCATGGATAGATAGAAAGACTGGGGGTTGGATGAATGGATGGATGGATGGATGGATGGACAGACAGATGGAGAGATGGACGGATGGATGGATAGATTGACAGACGCATGGACACATGGACGGATGGATGGATGGATGCATAGATTGACAGACAGATAAACAGACAGATGTACGGACTGAGAGATGGATGGATGGATGGATGGATGGATACACGTGACCTTGATGCTGTTTGGATCGGCGATCATTCCACCATCATCCTCCATCACTCCATAGCAGCAGAGGTCTACTAAATTAATGAAACAAAAGAGAAGATTTTGCATTTCTCTCATGATCCCATTTAAAATCAAGTAACCCCATATGGGGGCTCAACTCCTGGGGAATCCCTGGCTTAATGCATTGTGTAAAAAAATTGTAAAGGCTTATTTTATTGACTTTTAGCTCCAAGAGGCCCCCGAGCTATACGCTGCCTCTTAAAAGCAACAGTACATTAACATTTCTGTGCAGAGCAGTATATGGGACCTGGAGCGAATGTGGCCATGCATGTGTATGTGTGCATTTGTGTGCATTGTTAAAAGGTGTCTGAACACGAAGGAAACATCTTCTTCTCTCCCACCCTCTGAAATGCGATGGCAGGAAAGCCATTGTGACTCATGCAATAGATTGCAATAGATTTGTAAAGCAGCTCAGCCACACACAGCTTAGACTAATCTAGTTTCTCATTCCTCTTTAAATAGTTTGAAGGTGGAGAAAAAACAGCTGTAACTGTTGCCTGGTCTGTCACCTGGGGACGAAGACACGAAGTTGAAAGAGATGCTCGTATTATCGTTATGCAAAGATATGCATGCCGGAGCAGACTGACAGTGGATGTATTGTTCAGCTCAGCTTCTTCGCTAATTAGTGTCATTGTAATACATTACTCTTAAGTGAAACAAGGACTCGTGATGGCTTTGATTTGCCTTGTTCTATACCTGAGCTAGAAATAGAAGGACCAACAGCGGGTCACACAGTTGTATGTATAAAAACAATATAACATAGATTATAGCACTACTCCTTTTCCTGGATCATCAGCTCCCTCTAGAATTGGGGTGATTTATTAATGCTGTTTATACTACTGCGCTGTTCAACTCTCGAATCTTATTCACCGGAAAGTTTCTTAGTTCTGACTGCAATCCAAATCACAGGTTTAAATTAATTTACTCTTTCTTATACACCGATCAGGTATAACACTGTGAGCAGTTCCAGGTGAAGTGAATCAGACTGAGTATCTCTCATCATGGCACCTGTTAGTGGGTGGGATATATTAGGCAGTAAGTGAACATTTTGTCCTCAAAGTTGATGTTAGAAGCAGGAAAAATGACTCTGTCATGACAAGTGTAAGGATTTGAGCGAGTTTGACCAAAAGGGCCAAATTGTGGCTAGACCACTGGATCAGAGCATCTCCAAAACTGCAGCTCTTGTGGGGTGTTCCCGGTCTGCAGTGGTCAGTATCTATCAAAAGTGGTCCAAGGAAGGAACAGTGGTGAACCGGTGACAGGGTCATGGACGGTCAAGGCTCATTGATGCATGTGGGGAGTGAAGACTGGCCCGTGTGATCCGATCCAACAGACGAGCTACTGTTGCTCAAATTGCTGAAGAAGTTAATGCTGGTTCTGATAGAAAGGGGTCAGAATACACAGTGCAGGACGGGTCAGCAAAAGACGGACCAACACAATATTAGACAGGTGGTTATAATGTTATGCCTGGTTGGGGTATTTAACCCATTTAACCAGGACACTGGCTTTCTGTTTTAATATCAGAATAGAAATCAACTCATCAGACATTTTCAATCTGTATACATAAATGAACTATTTTAGCACTACAATAATTCTCATATACAATTAGTTGGCTTTCATTGTGACACATTTTTACCTCTGTTGGGATAAACTTTGTGTTTTATTTTCATCAAGAGAGATGGAAAGGGAACAATAATAAGAGCTCATTTGTTTCATAGACATTCTACAACTATAAAGGGATGATGATAAATAAGAATTGGAATTGTTTAATTCTGAAGTTGGAGGACATCTCACCCATCGATGGTATTCCCAGTGGGTGTTTGAGCTACATGTTTTGTGCGAGAGACTTTAATTAATTTAATTAGACATTTTTCCTCGCAGTCGTAATGAAAACATGGCAGAAACAGAGCCCAAGCAATAAATCTGTCTTTGAAACTACAAATTCCAGACCTTAAATACAAATCCAGGTTACAGTAGTATATATCTCATAGAGCGAGTGAGAACTTTATTCGGTTTAATGCCAGCCAGAGTCGTCTATACTGCTGTACTGCTGCTGTTGCCAAACACACACTCACAGGTGCACACACACACACACACACACACACACATAAAAATTGCTGTGAATCAGTGTCACTGCAGAGAAAACCGTGAGAATGTGCAGTGCAGTGGAGGGCAGAGTGATCGTGACAGCGCTGTCATCTTGAAGCTTACATCCTACAAATCTTTGAGGAGGAACTATAGAAGTGCTATAGTGCTAGCCCTGCTCTTTATTCTAACATGTCATTGGCTAACCTGTGTGTGTGTTTTTTTTTCTTTTTTTTTCCAGGCTGCGGATAAAGACACAGGGAATTATAGTGCCATGAAGTACCGTCTTCTCATCCCTCCGACGCCTGAGGGAAAGGACAGCTTTGTGATCGAGCCATACACGGGCGTCATTAAGACTGCCATCATGTACCGCAACATGCGCCGCTCCTACTTCAGATTCGATGTCGTCGCCACTGACAACTACGGAGAAGGCCTGAGCAGCACCGCACAAGTGGTGGTAAGTTATGTCAGTGAGCCCTTCAACTGATGGATAGGATAGAGGAAAAAAAAATGCAGGTAAGGCAGGAAAAGAGTGTGAAAATTCATGTCACTGACCAGTAGTTTCAGTGGTATATAATTATTAATTATTATATATAAGTATACACCGGTCAGGTATAACACTGTGAGCACTAGGAGGTGAAGTGAATAAGACTGAGTATCTCCTCATCATGGCACCTGTTAGTGGGTGGGATATATTAGGCAGCAAGTCAACATTTTATCCTCAAAGTTGATGTTAGAAGCAGGAAAAATGGACAAGTGTAAGGATTTGAGCGAGTTTGATGAAGGGCCAAATTGTGATGGCTAGACCACTGGATCAGAACATCTCCAAAACTGCAGCTCTTGTGGGGTGTTCCCGGTCTGCAGTGGTCAGTATCTATCAAAAGTAGTCCAAGGAAGGAACAGTGGTGAACCGGTGACAGGGTCATGGGCGGTCAAGGCTCATTGATGGACGCGGGGAGAGAAGGCCGGCCCGTGTGATCCGATCCAACAGACGAGCTACTGTTGATCAAACTGCTGAAGAAGTTAATGCTGGTTCTGATAGAAAGGGGTCAGAATACACAGGGCAGGACGGGTCAGGGCTGTTTTAGCAGCAAAAGGGGGACCAACACAATATTAGGCAGGTGGTCATAATGTCATGCCTGATACGTGTATATAATTATATATTTACAGTATTTCTGTATCAGCTGTAAATCCTTAAATGAGGACGAATTTATATATTTATATAATAAATATATTTATTTTACATTTTAACCATCCATTTGTTTTATCATGTATTGATTAAATGCACCAACATGGAGGAAACAAAATAAAAACGAATATGCCAATGGTTTATTAAAGGACAATTTCAGGTGTCCCAGACCTGTTTTTACCAGAAAGAAAACAATCATAGAAAGAAAACACCAGAAGAGGTATTGTATTGTATTGTATTGTATTGTATGATTTAAACTTGTATGAAATGTGCTACTACTTTTTTATTTACTAATAATTTTACGGATTAATTACTTTTATTGATTAATCAAAAAGCCAAAATTTATTTTTTTTAAAAATTGTTCATCCACCTACTCATAACTGATATGAATGCTTGAGCTGCCAAAAACAGATAGAAATTGAGGGGCACAGTTGCTCTTTCTCTTGTCAGCTACGGCGTGCTGGTGAGAACTGTCTTCACGCAACGCTTGGCAGGAAGCTTACATGAAACAACCAGCATGAAGTCAGGGATGCAGTGTTTTTAAGATCGAAAGAACCTGACATAGATCTTGTCCCTAACTCATTCACTCACTTAGATGTGGTAAAAACACAATCTTTCTCTCACTCTCTGTCTCTGTCTCTCTATCTCTATCTCTCTCTCTCTCTCTCTCTCACACACACACACACACACACACACACATCATATTAAGGATTCTCCACAAGTACTAATAGTTACTGGATATTGTGTCTCTTTGTTGAACTAAAAGGAAACTGAAAAAAACCCACACTCATTGATATTTGCACAGAAACTGCATGTATATGAATATACAAGGTCAGGACCTTCATGAAACATCAGAATGTGGAACAAAAATCTGATCTCTGTGACTTGGATCATCACATACAGTATATGGACATGTTGGGCCCAGGTGGGCTGATCTCCAGGGATTTTCACACACAGCAATCTTTATACAGAATTGATCAGAGGAGAATGACCAGACTGGTCAGGAGGTCAATAATGACTTACATAATCCCTCTTTACTACTGTGGTGAGCTAAAAAAAGCATCTCAGTATTCATGATCAAGTATTAAAAAAATACCTGATCATCTTTTTCCAGTCTTCAGATGTCCAGTCTGGTTGAGTCCTGGCCCATGATAGCCTCTGATTCTTGTTCTTGCCTGATGAGAATGGAACCTGATATGTTCTTCTGCTGTTGTAGGTCATCCACCTCCAGGTTTGATGTGTTGGGATTATGGGATGCTTTTCTGCTCTCTATGTGTGTAAAGAGTGATTATTTGAGTTACTATTGACTTCCTGTCATCTCAGACCAGTCTGGTCATTCTCCTCTCATGTCTTTCATCAGAAAGGTGTTTCAGCCTGTAAACCCTCTTTAGTTAACATTAACTAAAGCTGTGTCTGTGTGATTGTATGCATGGTGATGCTGCCACATGATTGGCTGATTGGATAACTGCATAAATGTGCAGGTGTACAGGTGTTCCTTTTGGAATTGTAGGTAATAAAAGCAGATTTTTTTTTTTTACAGACTATTAGAATAGTCAACAGACAGTAGAATTGTTAACACCAGGACAGGGTCATTTCTCTCCTTATTGATGACCACAGCCATGTCTTGTGCTTTGGTGTTTTCTGGAAAGCTTGGATATTTGTCCAGTTTTCTTTATAAAGCCAGTATCTTATATAAAATGGCAGGAAGTTAATTTATTCCTTAACCCAGGCAATGCACCCTGTCTGACTGACCAGTGCTGACAAATGAACATTACTGATTTGTGATCTTGTCAGATAGCATTTAAACTCCAGGGAGTCCCATGACATTTTAACGCTATCATGAATCTATCTTTTTTGTTTCCTAGCTCAGCTCCGGTGCTAGTTCCTTGGCTTGTAGCTTTAAATGAATTTGCACTACTTCTAGCCCACCAAAAGGAACCCAGTGGATGCCAGTTGGAAGGTCTTGTGGATGGGCCATTAAACAGTAACGTATCCACTAACTGGGTCCATTAACTGCTGCTTAATGGAGCAAAAGGGAATCAGGACAGACCCGCTTTCTTTATGTCTTTGTGGACAAATATGCATGCTAAAGGAAGAGAAGAGCTTAGGCTGCGAACCAGAGAAACCTTTCCATAGGAGAAAGCAGTGCTAATGTCTTTAGAACATTCCAGAAGAATTTAATTGGTATTATATGTTAAGTATATATCAATAAACTTACACACACACACACACACACACAGTGTTTAGGTTAGTGTTAGTGTTCTAGAACATTCAGAAATCTTGGCTTATTTAATGTCCTTGGAATGAAAAGTTCCCTAAAAAACTTTTTTTTATTATTATTATTATTATTATTATTATTTGTTTGTTGTACTGTCAGAATTCATGACTCTGAAAACCTTGAAACAATGCACAAATTTTTATTTTATTGTTATGTTCAGAGGATTGGCAAAACTTTATTTCTTAATGAAATGGCTGACATTATCGACGTTATAACTGTTCAGTCGCTGCGTCCCCAGGTGTCTGTGGTCAATCAGCTGGATATGCAGGTGGTGGTGTTCAACGTGCCCCCGACTGCGGTGGAGCAGAACAAGGAGCAGCTGATTGGGTAAACACATTCCCTCCTTTCCTCCCTTCACCCAGACAAAGATCAATCGCTAAAGTTATTATTCTCCCTCGAATGAAGGACCAGGACTCATCCAAAGGCAGTAATATGGTAATGAAAAATGAAAGGGTCAGCGTGTTCCCGAGCCGAGCCCCTCGGGTGAAGCCGTTACGGATGTTCCGTAGTTGTTGGGGTTTTTTTTTATGTGTAGAATGAATCGGTGAACTGTTTGATTCTTCCACATCTCTGAACCAGGCCTCCTGCTGTGGTCCAGGTCCCTGTAAAGAAGAGACCGCCAGAGCAGACTCTCTCTGTTCTGTTAATGGATACAGGCATTCGCCATTCTCTCTTCCAGGATTCATGTTTTCCTTTGTTCGCACGTGACCGGGATGTTTTTTGGCCGACCAGACGTGATTTGTGTGTTTTGATGCTTTACGCATGGGATGGAGGCTTACCGCTTTACATGCCATTCATTGTGTGTGGGGGGGACATCAAGACAAGCTGGAAAAGCTGCTGAAAGGCAGTTGGCGGTGAAAAACATACATATTTACAAACGTTATAACACAGTGTGTGTGTGTGTGTCTGTGTGTGTGTGTTTGGTACATTCACCCTTTTGTCTTGGGTTATTTTGACCTCTCTGTCCCAGGTGCTGTTCTTAATTATTGGCCTCCCAGTAAAAAATCTAGCAATCCAGCCGCCATTTCATAACCCCTCTCTCACTCATTCTCTCTCTCTCTCTCTCTCTCTCTCTCTCTCTCACACACACACACACACACACACACACACTCATATTCGCAAATGTTATAACACAGCATGTGTGGTACATTCACTCTTTTGTCTTGGGTTACTTTGACCTCTCTGTCTCAGGTGCTGTTCTTAAGTATTAGCCTCCCAGCAAAGAAATATATCAATCCAGCCTCCAATTCATGTCACACACACACACACACACACACACACACACACACTAAGTTGCTCTTCACAAATCATAAGACGATGGCTGATGCTAGTGACAGAGTCTGATCCAGTCAATCTCAACCTTCTTGTCTGTTTTGTTCTTCCTCTTGTCAAAACCATCAGGTCTTAAACCAACATGTTTTAAGGAATCTGAAATGGAAAACTGATGTCTGTTTAGGTGCTGTAATTGTTGCTCACTCTTCCTAATCACTGAGCCCAATCATTTAGTTAATTAGCATTATTTACCTGCTTGTTTCTAATGTGAACACTAATCATTACTGCATGTTTACTGGTGTGTGTGTGTGTGTGTGTTGAATTCAGAACAGGTTCCTCACACCTCCTGCTGGAGATCTGCAGGTTGTGGTTGGAAATTTATAGGATGGGAGGCTGGAGATATCTCTAGTGGTTTCATGTTGGGATTCTGTTCAGTACTAAATTATGCATTTGTTTGGTTTAGTATCTGAAAATGGAAGGAGGATGAAAGTCGGAATGAAATGTGCGCCGCTATAATCTCAATTTAAAATATATCTAATTTTTTGTGTGTGTGTTGATTTTAATTTGCCAATCAAACTGATGTATGTCTTTTAAGCAATTCAGTCTAATCAGGTTTTGCTAATCAGGTTTGATTTCCTCTCTCTGTATATATAGTATCCTAGAGCACTATGTTCAGGACCAGATCCCAGGTGCCAAAGTGGTGGTGGAATCCATTGGGCCACGGCGATACGGAGAAACCTATGAGCAAGATGACTACTCCAGCTCAGACCTCATGGTGTACGCCATTGACCCTCTGACCAACAGGGCTATCTCCAGACAGGAGTTATTCAAGTGAGCCCCTTGGTGTCTGTTCTTCATCCTCCTGTCCACTCCTTCACCATGTTCCCCATTACTTCAATCTCTGCATGTCTTCCATTGCTCTATTGTCCCAGCCTTCTTTTTAAGGATCTCTAAGGTCTTTCTTAAAGAGGCGTTACGATCCCACTCAACCTCCTAAAAAGGAGGGACAGCTTTTACCTAAAGAAAAGACCCTTCTTGCCCTCCACCCTCAGTTTATATTCTCACCGAGCTAAAACCAGGCACATCTATACAGCTATAGCTACAGGTCTTTTAAGTGGTTTCACTTCCAAGCTGAGGGTTTAGATTTAAGCAGGGGGATGTGGTAGCTTAGTGGTTGGACTACAGATCAGAAGGCTGTGAGTTCAAATCCCAGGTCTACCAAGCTGCTACTGCTGGGTCCTTGAGCAAGGCTTTTAACCTCCAGTTGCTCAGTTGATGATATAAAAATGTATGTGGCTCTGGATAAGGGCATCTGCCTAATGGCAGAAATGTAAATGTAAACAGGTTACATATCTCAATCAAATTTATTATTACCTTCATTCTTTTTCTACTTGCTTATACTGACAATTTGACACCAACAGTTTGCTCTTTGCAGAACAGAGTGCAGCATAACAGCTGTTATGTCAAGGAGCATGTATTCAAGCCTAGGATGTCTGCTTACAAAATGGCTTCATGCATGGAGATGTGCTAGTCTCTCTAATTATTTTGAGAATAGATCTTGGTATGGCATTTTCCAGATACCTCGAAGTCTTTAAGTAAGATTCTGACTGATAAAAAAAGACTTTCTTAAACTGTCTGACAGACAGAATTCTTCCAATGATAAGGCATGTGAATAAGAACATGATAAAGTATCACCAGTCCAAACCATTAATTTGATTTATCCGCAGACAAGAATAAGCTTCCAACATATTCCACATGCTTTATAGCCGTTACTCTGTTCTCCTTGCTCTTTCAGGTTTCTGGATGGAAAGTTACTGGACATAAATAAAGAGTTCCAACCGTACCTGGGCCGGGGAGGCCGCATCCTGGAGATCCGCACACCCGACGTCGTGCAGAATGTGAAGAAAGCCGTGCAGTCTGTGGGCTACACAGAAGGAGCACTGCTGGCTCTCGCTGTCATTATAGTTGTTTTCTGCATCCCAGCCATCCTCATTGTCATCATCACTTACCGACAGTGAGTACATTTACAACATCCATGAAATGAATTCATGTTCCTTAGCAGCTGCTATCTCACTCACCCATCTCATTTTATTTCATAGTAATACAATTCTGTAACGTATTCTTTTGGTTGTCTCTGTGTATCAATATAAAACAGGTAATTCATTAGATTTATGCAGACCTTGAACGAAAGGGAAGTAGTTGCACAGTAAGAAAGGCTCTGGGTTGTTAATAAGTAGGATGGTGGTTCAAGCTGCCTCTCTGCTCCAGATGTGCTATAACATGGCTAACCCGGTGCTCTGGGCCCAACTTCAAAAGCTGGGAAAATCACTGTGCTGTAATGTGTATTTGACAAATAAAGGCTTCTTCATCACTTTAAATATAAATGAGGTGACAGCTGCATTCAGGAACTTGAACTTCATCCACATGTGGAAGATCAGTGTGCCAGAACACTCCTTAACTCAGAGTAGCTCAGGTGTTGGACTACTGGTCAAAAGATTGTGAGTTCAAACCCCAGAACCACCAAAAACTGCCACTGCTAGGTCCTTGAGCAAGGCCCTTAACCTTCAGCTGTTCAGCTGTATAAATGAGATAAATGTAAGTCGCGCTGGATGAGGGCGTCTGCCAAAACGACGTAAACGACATTATCAGATCCAAATCAGGCAATGAAAAATAGCTAAACTCCTGAAAATTCCCATATCCACCGTTAAGCTTAAAACAGCTGAAGCTATAACGAACCTGCTTAGAGGAGACAAAGTATACTTTATCCCTACACAAAGTGAGGAGGATGGTTAGAGAGGCAAAAGATTTGTCCAAAGAATCACAGTTGGCAGTGTTTT
The DNA here is from genome assembly GCF_019097595.1 of Hemibagrus wyckioides. Classification (NCBI taxonomy): domain Eukaryota; kingdom Metazoa; phylum Chordata; class Actinopteri; order Siluriformes; family Bagridae; genus Hemibagrus; species Hemibagrus wyckioides. Next base: position 25,656,257 of record NC_080722.1, on the reverse strand, counting down.
GAGGTCAACAAATCTCCATGTAAAACAAATTGTACTGCATGCCAGAAGAAAGCCTTTTCTTTTATCTACCCCCAAATACAAACACCTGGACTCTGTGGTAGCTTTGACGTGCTGTTTTTTGTTCGGAGATCAGAAAAGCACCAAAGATCTCCACAGTTAAGTATGATTGAGGATCTATGATGTGGTGAAGCTGTTTTTCCTCCAAAGGCCCTGGGAACCCTTGTTAGGATACAAAGCATCACAGGCTCCATGTAGTAGCGAGAGATTTGAAATTAAAATCTTAGCTTCCTCTACCAAGAAGCTGCAACTGGGTCATGGTTATATCCTCCAGCAGGGCAGTGATCCAAAACATACATCCAAACCCACAGAAAATGGTTCAGTGAGAACAGTCTGACATGGCTATGCTAGTCTGCTGACCGAAAAACTTAAACTCAGACCTGTGGGGTGAGCCGAGAAAGAATATTCCCTAATACCCTGGAGAGATGTACTGAGGAATTGCTCTGTCTTCTACGATCTCATCAAGCACTATAGGAGAAGATTTAGTGTTGTTATGTTGTTTTAAGGCAGGAGTGCCAATAATTGTCACATGAGGTTTTGTTTAAAAGAAATTGACTTTAATGAAAGGTTAGTTTCACCGTGAAATGATCACAATTAGGAGTTAATTATCCGCTAAGATTTTTTTTTCATAACTTTCTTTTTTAGCCAGTAATTCTGGAGCAGACTGTATAATAATACCTTTCTATTTCATTCCGGGGCATTTCTGTTCCTGAGTAGCAGGTTGCCAAGATTCAACACATAGCTCCTAGGGCCTTTTCTCTCAAATTCACCATGGAAACATCTTGGAGAGCCACTGTGCTATTCTGTGTATGTATTGAGATTCATTATTGCTACCAGAGACAAACCAGAGAGCCTGTTTGTTGCTGTAAGAAAGATATTTTGCTCTGTACAGGGCAAATAATTGATAGAGGCAGTGATCAGAGAGAGAGAGAGACAGAGTAAGAGAGAGAGAGGTTGGAAAACAGGAGATAAGCGTTCTCCTCTAAGAGTCATCTCTTTTTTGAGGACGTCATATAAAACATCATAACTGCAGAGAGGAAATCACTGGACACCTCCTGCAGCTGTGTCACTAAAATATACCACAATAATGGCTTGTTGTGTGATAATCCTGTGCCTTAATGTGTTTAAATCTTTTTCTGTTTTTTTCCCTCCCCCCATTTCCCACAATGCATCACCTGCAGATTTAAAGAGTAAGTGCCCGAACGTACACTACCGCATGAATGCATGATGGCTTCACATTTTTGCTCATAAACCAGCTGTTAAATATTGCTCAGAGAGATGATAAATAAGAAATGTGCTCATGAAAAGCGGCATGCATTATTTATTTCTGGAGTGCATGTATACCATATTTTCCCCATTTTCAAGATTAAGCTAATGCTATAAATCTGTGTAACTTGTTGAATCCAACAACTAAAGACGACAAGCTGAATGTGCCAAAACCGCCAGGATCCAAATGGCTCTCCCAGCTGGCAAACCCGGAGGCATCGCTGCTAGCAATCTGTATGAGGAACTAGGCGACAACACCATGTAAGTTTTTAAATGCTATCTGGAGAATTGGCTACACTTTACTTTCATAGCCATTTAACACCTGGTCCATAATTATACATAGAACATCGTTAGTCATCAGGGGAGGAGCCTTTTTCCTACTATGTTGGAAAAAAAGTACTTTATGTCTTGATTCTTGTACTTTTTCATCAAACTTTATATTTAGCAATTGAAATGTTCTGAACACTTAATGGTGCGTCTGCTGTCCAACACGCTCTTGAGTAATCTAAATTATTGCTCTGTGAATTGGATCAGAATATTGCCCAGGCAAGTGACTACAGGATGGGTCTCAATTAACATAATGGAATTTCATATTCAAAGAAAACAATCTTTTTTAAAAAAGGAGGAAAAAAAATCCCTATTAAAATGCTAGTGTTTAAGGGCGCGTTCATTGGGTTTCCAAAGAAATTGAGCGAATATCAATTGAAAGGCATTGAAATGCAAGTAGCATGTATGAATAGATGTTTTAGACTATAATTAAATTTGCTACTAAGCCACTAAGAGGCTCTGTGCCATGGTGCTGGGCAAAAATTACAGCAATTAATGGATATGTATGTCTAAAGGTTTTAGGCTTTTTTCTGTCACCTGTGCAAGTAGTTTTTATATTATCCAAACATTTAGCAGTTAACCCTGTGCTTGTACCTGTATCTGAAGTGTGCTGGTTTGATTCAAGTGGCATCATATTGCTCAAAAACAGTAGTCGTCTCTTCTGTTCAAAACCCATTAGATGTCGGCAAAGGTACAAACACAAACAAATAAGCTGTCATTTTTGCGTATATAGTGCACAATGAGTTTTCTTCTCCATTATTATTTTCTAGGAAGACATTAGCACTGTTATAGTCATTGTTTTATGTTATTATTCTAGCAAATGTAGCTTGCAGAAGCACAAATTTAATACCATCACCATTGTCCTCTTGCTGTTCCATACTTGTTCAGTGTGCTTTCTTTTTTTCTGTTATTTCTTCCTTATCTTGAAAATCAGGTCTAAGTAAGTAGAATTTATTTATTTTAATAGTAGATGTGTCCAGATTCTGTAGGTGCTACTCAGTGCTGCCTCTGTTTGGTAAATTTGTGTCCTAGTGGCTTCAGTCGAGTCCTCAGTGTATACACCCTGCCTTTGACACAGTGATAATCTGTTACCCCCTATGCATTCGTTTGATTCTGTTTTCTTAAGACTTGTTGGTGGATTTTGGATGAACTAGGTCCCTAGTGCTTGTTCTCTGAAATTAGATGCCCCCTAGATAATTATAGAGTGCATCCAGAAGTGAATAATGTACATGCAGTAGCTGTGGTAGATGTGACCGTGGCTTAGCTGGCTTCTTCTACCTCATCATTCTTTACCTTTTCTGGCCTGTTTCTCTCATCAAGCATATGTCTTTGTCCCCCCGTACCATCATGGTGAGAACAGGGCTAAAAGGTGCGTTTTGGAGGAGGCAGACCGCCAACAGCTTATCAGTTCATTTGCGTCACGTGCCATTGCAGCACACAAGCAGTCCACAGCCAATGGAGTCCTGCTCAACAACCTTCCCCGTTCTGAGAGCAGCATCACCTTTCTGTCAGATGAAAACCCCTTGACCACCACCAATCCACTCTACCACGATGATGGTAACATCAGCAACCTGGAGCATATGGGAAAAACTCAACACCTCAGGTACCTACTGGGCCTGCAATCGCCTGGCTTCAAGAGTCTGAAGAGCTCTGAGCTGGCCTCTGGGATATCAGGCCATTCGAGGACGCTGCCCTCCAGGCTAAGCAAGGGCGAGAGCTCTTGTAGACGACAAGTGGTGATGGACCCCAGGCAATGGAAGCTACATCTGCTCAAGTCAGAGCTTAAAGAGAGTGAAGAGCAAGGGGTCACAGAGTCAGAAAAGGGTCCTGAGCCTAAACTGACAGTTAAGGAGCAGGCCCGGCAGTTTGAGGAGCAAGGCAAGCAAGAAATGAGGCTGTGGCATCGGGTTGACTCTCAGGGCTCACTGACCTCTGAAATCCTGCTGTCCTCATCCGAGCCTTCGAGGTCCAAGGTGGTAGACGTAGAGAAGAACAGGGATTCCCCTCCAGCCATCATAATCACCCAGAGTGATGGCTCACCACCCCCCAACCGCAAACCAACTCCACCAGGCCTCCAGAAATATGTCAGCTTGTCTGCCTGTGTTGGTGAAGAGACCTATGAGGTTAATGTCGAGATTATTCCTGACCCTCCAGATGTACCTGCACCCCCACCACCGACAGCACACCCACATCACCCTTCTCCACCTCCTTCTCCCACTTCCAGCCCACCTCCTCTACATTCTCATCCTCTGCCATCTTCATCACTTTCTTCACCACCTCACACTTGCCCTCCACCTCCACCACCACTACCACCACCACTACCTCCTCCACCTCCTCCTCCTCCTCTGCCATCTCCTTCATCCCCTTCTGGCTCTTGTTCTAAGCCTGCCTCCCCATTCGTTTTCCCATCCCTACCCTCGGTGTCATCTCTTCGGCCCGTGTCCTCACGTGCTCCTCCACCTCCCCTCCCGGTAGAACCCGAGCCTTCCAAAAAGGAACTCAAAGGGATCCTTAAGAACATTAGGAACATAGCTGAGATTGAGAAATCTGTTGCCAACATGTACAGTCAAATAGACAAAAAGCAGCAGGCTCTAAAGAAAACGCAGAAGCCACAAATCTCCGAGGAGTCTGAGGTACGAGGGCCAGAGGTGGATTGTACTCAGGAGGCAGAGAAGAACAACCCAACCATGAATTCTGTGGTGGACGAGCTGGAGAAAGGTTTCCCATCACAATCCACAATACTGTGACTCTTTACATTTATCATTCTCTTTTCCTCACCCCTCTCTTTATCTCAGTTTTCTTTGATATCACTGTATTGTTCTTTCTTTTTTATCTTTGCATTTTCTCTCCTAATCACAAACAATTGACTTTTTTTTCTTTCTTTTTGTAACATAAATTGCAACCAGTATTTGTATTTCTTGATTTAGATTAAATCATCTTCACACTTTGATTATTTAAATGCAAATAAGGGAGAGTTTGCTGAGAGAGTTGTGTTGTAAGTGAAAAGTATTTTATTATCTATTGCACTTTTCCTAGACTCGTGCATACTCCTCCAAAATATGATATACTTTAGACTTGCTGCACTGAATAAATATTCTGTCTAAAACTTTGTGCTGACTACATTGCTGCTGTTGCCTCAAACCCTTTTCATTTATTTATATTTACATTTATTCATTTGGCAGACATAAGGAAATTGTGGCAGAAAACAATCCAAGTGTCTGGCTTTTAAAGAGCATCTGCTTTCTCCTCTCCCTCTCTCGATGCCTCTTACTGCATTAGCAATGCCTGTATTCCTTTTCAACTTCATGTATTATGCAAAGGGTTTTAGAACAAGTCAGATACAACCAAACATCTTTAATATCTGACCATTTTCTTTAGAACGATGGATACCAACAGCTGAAGGTATGTTTCAGAAATTTCAGTCACGGCTCGATTCCAGTTGAAAAATATCGAATGAGTGGCACTGAAGTCGCCTCGCTTCATCTCGTCTGAGCTCAAAAAATCTTAATGCTATGAGTGGCAGTCGGTTTGTCAATTCTGAACACGGGTGGCTTTAATTACAGACGTGATCCATCATGTGTGTGCAAGTCTGGCCCGGTGGTCTCTGTCTCATCTTTCAAAGAGCAACATTCGATTCGGTCCTCGTCTTTTTAATCCCAGCTTTAATTAGCGCTCTGTTAATGGATCGATCTCTCATCACAGGTGATTATTGTCAGCTTTTGTGAATATCTGACCCTCATCCATCACTATTGAGTCATTTTTTTGAGTACAATGGAAAAGAAACATGGCGATCTGAAGATGATCTTGTTGTTGCTTTTATTGTTGCTTTAATTGTGATGGAATTATTCAGCTTTGTGTAAATTCTACTCGCCCTTGACATATGGCCTGCCTTCCATGCGTTATACCATGCTGCACTCTTGAGAATTTATATTCTCCTGAGCCAGGGTATCATTTTTATTCCATTTTAAAGCATGAAGGAACTCCACAGAGCAGCATGAAGACAATCAAATCAAACTAGCAATGACTGCAGTGTGAATGCACGGTGGTGTGCTTAGTCATCTAGAGTGTAGCTTGCACCACAAAATGGAAATTTGCCCAAAGGCAAAGGTTTATTTGTGAAGTCCTGCTACTGTATGTTATGTGAAATGTGAGTAGACCAGCATTATTGGAATATTATATAATCCACATCATCAAATTATGAGCTTAAAATATCGTCCATTTTTTATCTGAACTGTGGATCACAATTTGACCCAAAGGAATTTGGAGAGATTTCCTCAAAACAATGGACACCAAATGGACACAGACAGACAGACAGATAGATAGATAGATAGATAGATAGATAGATAGATAGATAGATAGATAGATAGATAGATAGACAGACAGACGGATAGATAGATAGATAGATAGATAGATAGATAGATAGATAGATAGATAGATAGATAGATAGATAGATAGACAGACATATATCTAGATAGATAGACAGACATCTAGATAGATAGATAGATAGATAGATAGATAGATAGATAGATAGATAGATAGACAGACAGACAGACAGACAGACAGACAGATAGATAGATAGATAGATAGATAGATAGATAGATAGATAGATAGATAGATAGATAGACAGATGTCTAGATAGATAGATAGATAGATAGATAGATAGATAGATAGATAGATAGATAGATAGATAGACAGACAGATGTCTAGATAGATAGATAGATAGATAGATAGATAGATAGATAGATAGATAGATAGATAGATAGATAGATAGACAGACAGACAGACAGACATCTAGATAGATATCTAGATAGACAGACAGATATCTAGATAGATAGACAGACAGACAGACAGATAGGATGCGATCCTACAGATACGATACGACAGACAGATACGATGGAGGAGGGGCCATCACCACCATCTACCAGGCTCTGATGCTGGATGAGAAAATTTTCAAGATGGCTGATGACACTTTGGTGGACAAGATGTAAATCAGCCTATGCACATAGTGTGATTTTTCACCATTTCACAGTATTCTGCTAAAGCTAGTGCCGTTGTTAGTCATCATTTACCGTCGACTGGGAAACGGCTCATACTTCCTGTTAGATAAACTTTTGTGTTCCCTTTGAGATGATATTACACTTCTAAAATTCATTCACTAGAAGGTGTATAGTGTAAGTGCATAGTGTAAGTGTATAGTGTGGGATGCAGCTCTTGATTATTGTTTAGTTCTAAATCCATTTGAATTTGTCATTAGTTCTCAGACAACAACAGAATTTATTTGTACCCCCCGATCAGCTTCCTGAACAGAAATTTTAACTCACCACACATTTGTGAAGAAGTTTTACAGTAAGAAAGCAATGCTGGTTTTTGTCTCTTCCATCTCCCCTATGGATAACCTGCCATAAAGTGTGTTAATGTCCTACATGTGCACATCGATGCAGTGTGTCCTTGCTGAGGTGCAGTGTTTTCTATTTCTCAGAAGCAGGTATGTCATACTTTAAGTTTTCAAAAAAGATGTGAACATATAGCTAGCAATCCCAGCTATGGTATATCAGACAGCTAGCCATGTGTCTGAAAACCCAAACAAACTGGCACTGAACTGGACCAGAAAAGACTTAGCTTCCAGTTACCTTGTTAAAAATATTCATAGTTAGTGATCAGAAGCGATTTAACAAAAGTGAATAAAGTGTTTATACCCACCTTTACATGCTCTCGGATTCCACACTAGAATTTTCTCATCCTTACACATTCCTGCATTTCCTTCATTTTTCTTCTCTTCGGATGAGTGCAGGCAAGATAAACAGAGAAATTCATGAAAAGCGCAGGACAATAAATCAAATATTCATTTAATACTGCATAAGGATATTAGATTATTTCCAAACTGTTGCAAGTTGACTCATGAATATAAATCTGCACAAAGTTCTGATCACCTGACTGATATTACTCTTATCTCCCCATAGGAGAGGGTACGGACATCAAGAGGTACGTACTTTTATTTTCCGCTTAAATTATATTGAAAATACGTTCAATCTTCAGTTTTATTGACCCTAGGTTTTATCAGTGGATGTGGCATGATGGAAAGATTCTGGAGGTAGATATTTACTATGCCGGCGTCAAGCTTTGTTGATTTTTTTAAATCATTTTATAAAGTTTAATTTCAGATAATACCAGTTGGACATGTCAGTATTTGGCTTGACCTAGCTTTCATTCAGAAAGTTCTGAACAAATTTTCCAAAGCGAATTCTGCATCAGTATGCGTTAGTATATTGTACAGACATCTCATTTAATACAACCTTTGACTGCTCTTTTCCAGAGCTGTTCTTGACCTTTTCTTTGTCATTTCCTGCATCATTCTAAAGTGTAATATTTCTCTCTTCCCTCTTGCATTTATTCCTCTGTGGTTTCCTCCTGACTTTCTCCTTCTGTAGCAGCAACAGTTGCTTCGACCCTCTCTCTTGAGACCAGAGGTACATTGCTCTTATCCTCTTACTTTTACACTCATGTCCACTGTCTATCTGTGTACTCATGTGCTTTTACACTCGTCCACCCTACACCTGCACATTGGTGCAGTTATCTAATCAGCCAATCGTGTGGCAGCATTGCAATACCTACAATCGTACAGATGTAGGTCAAGAGATTCAGGTGATGTTCACACTGGGCGCATGCTCACCGAACCTAGACGGTTGAAAATAGTAAAAACAGTTTCTTGTTCTTGGAAAACAGGACTACAGTATGACCAGATGTTGTTGATGTCCATCTGCCTCAAGATTCCATAAGTTGTCTATCCTGAGATGCTTTTCTGATCATCACGGGTGTAAAGAGTGGATATTTGAGTTACCGTAACCTTCAAGTCTGGCCATTCTCCTCTGACCTCTCTCATCAAGAGAGTTGATGTTTCCACCCACAGAATTCCCTCTTAGTGGAATGTTGTCTGTTTTTTTGCACTATTTTTTCACCTCAAGAGACTTTCATGTGTGAAACTTCCAGCATTTTCTGAAATATTCATCAACAATTTTTCTTCAGATCAGTTTTTCTTCAGTAGTTTAAGCTCTATTTGACCTGAATCTGCATGATTTTATGCATTGCAATGATGCTGACTGGATAATTACCTGAATGAGCAGGTGTAAAGGTGTTCCTACTGGGTGGTGAGTGTATTTGACATACATAGTTATAATGCAAGTATCCAGTCTCTCCTTGAAAGGAACTCTGAAATTTTTCTTCCTCCTTGCACTGAATAATGACTTTTCTTCTGGTCTCAGGAACTATCCATGGAATCAGGCATCGACCCCGGGCAGGACTATTATACGCAGGATTACTATAATTACGACCACGGGTGAGTGTGTTTTCATCGTCCTATTACACCCATGCGTGTCTATACACATGCTTGTTTTCATGCCTTCCAACATTCCATGCTCCACACGCCCATCATCTCAACAGTGGAGCTCGAACTCAAGTGCTCCTGGACAACTACTTGGAATACATGAGCTGTAGTATCGATAAGCCAGCTTCGGTTTACCCAGGAATTAAAAATCCTGTCACCTTATCTCACGACGGACCGCCGCTGGCATCTCCTTCTACTACAATAGCCAAGCTAATTATTCACCGAGCCGTGTACAATGAGACTCGTCCATATGGCGTCTTGCTGAAGAAGAGAAAGTGGAGACAAAGATCAAATCAAATATTAGGAATTAAAAAATTTGAGCAGTTTCCGCTCCCTAGAGGGAATGAAGGCAGATGTGAAATCTCACTTGTCTTCAGTTTTTTTTTTTTTTAAATGAATGCCCTTTATAATTTGATTGTACATTATTCTTTTTCAGCATTATGGCATTTTTTTTGTGGAATTCATGTGGAACTGTACAATGGATGAATATATTCATAGTGTCCTTCAAATTACCCCGAGAAGATGTAATTGCTCTGTGAAAAGTGAAGGCACGCTGCCCCTACAGGCGAGCAGGTATCAGTACACATAGGAGACCCTGTGAGTTTCTTCACTGATGTGAAAGTCTCTTCATTAATAACTGAATTTGATTTTATTCAGCCAAGAGAGCTCAAAGCGCTTATTTAATCAGAGCCTGTTGTGCTCTTGCTCAGTAAATAAGCGTTAGATTGCCAGTTCTGTGTGTGTGTTTGCCTTTAACTTGACAATAAGTGAAGAGGAAATATAAATGTATACAAATACAAAGGTTTTTATTTCAACAGGAACATCGTGACTAATCGTCATAACCGATTACTGTTTGTTGGCATGGCTCGCACTCAGCCTTTAGCTGTTTACTTGTTGTTGTGCCGTGTCGATGCATTAGCAATGCAAATGTTACAGGCTAGAGTGTCTAGAGGCATTGCAGAATCAAAAGTATTGTAATTATTTTTCCGGGGGATCCCCACAGGTATGTTCGTCACTTTTGTGATCGTGTTTGTGTATGCTTGGCTGAAATATGCCACAGTTTGGACCGTGTGAGGACAATGAGCTGGTCACAGAAAGCTAAATTGTTCCTATTGTTCCTATTGTGTCCTAAATTGTTCGGTTAGCTAATAGTTATGTCACTACTATATAGTGTGTGTGTTGCTATATGTCTTTCAGATATGACTTGCCTCAGTATGGCAGTCGCAGGAAGCTGATCTCTCCAGCGGGAACATATGACGAGTACGGCGAGGTGATTGTCGAGGATGATGGCAGCTATTATTACAGTCCTCATGAATCAGAAGGAGAGGTAGCACAAAGTTCTTTTCATTCCTCACGTGCCAATATTGTATAAAGTCAAATGTATGAATTTATCTAGACAAACATATTTGCATTAAAAATAATAGATATTTGGACCGTAACAGGTTTCCAGGCAGGCTAAAAGGACGAGCCTGCATCAGACTCTTCACAGACTTCCTACATTTCCTTTGGGAGATCAGGTTCCCAGACCAGAGCAGACCCAGCCTGATCCCTCAAAGGATACGATGCCTTTTCACAGCTCAAATCCCGTGACCAGTCTCAAAGCAGTGATGAAACTCAACAAACTGCTTGCTACAGGCAAGACCTCTGGGCCACCAATGCCTTTCCACCCACCATGGAAGAAGGCTCGAATATTCCCAATGATGGAAAAAGCACAGAGTGTAGAGCCCACTAAACCGACTCAAGGCTCTGATAGCTCGGAGAGCGGTGTGGTCATCAGTGGTATCTTCTTCCAGACGAAAGAAGGAAAATCCACAGGGCAAAAATCATTCTCCAAGCAGCTTCACACTCACAACAAATGTCAGAGTGACACAAGTAAAAGCACAGATAGCTCAAGTGATGGGAAGACACTAGTTTCCCAAGAAAGCAGTGAGCTGGAAAGAGAGCCTTATGGTCAACAATCTGCACGCAAGGTAGACGGTGTAAATGGGTCTTTACTGGACACCCGTTTCGACAGAGGTGCCCTATCGATATACCAAAATCCTTATTCGAACCAGAATGTAGCATATATGACCAGCTTTGACTCGGACAAAGAGCAAGAAACTTCTGATGAGTCGAGCGGCGAGAGCAGTTCAGAGACGGACCAGGATGATTCTGGAAGCGAGTCTAAAAAATATACAGAACAAGACTCAGAGATAGAGACCGATACTGAGAGCGAGACGGTGATGGACACAGGAACAGGGTCGGACAGTGATGTAGAGTCAAGAGGTGAAAATGTTTCAGAGAGAGAGAAAGAGACTGAGGGCTTGTCAGAGTCGGGTCGCAAAGTCACTGGCACCCAGGAGTTTGTGAGGTCTGTTTTGCAGAGCATGAATGAAACGCAGCCTTCTAAACCTCAAATTCCTTCCAGTGTCGCAGAGATCAGTTCTACAGTAGGCTTCAACTTTGCACACAGCATGTATAGAATAGCTGAAGAGGCCATGCATAAAGTTAAAGCCAAGAATAAAGCAAATAAGAAGGAGTCAAAGAAGGAAGATGACTCAGAGACCAAGAACAAAGATCCTATTCCTGTAATGGGTCAAGAAAAGGCTGATAAAAGCCAAAGCCAGAACAGCTCATCGGCAGGCAGCAGTTATATACAAGGCAACACAGACAAAGGTAATCTCCCACCTATAGTGGAGGATGAAGAAGAGGAAATGACATCTGCAGGGTCACTCAGGAGTAGTCTTGGCAACAAATTTCAGAGTTCTGCAAGTGAAGCTAGAAGTCCAGAAGATAACAAAGACGATGATACTGTTACAGCTGACTAAACTGGCATGATGCTTTCTCAGTAAGCGTCAAAGTCTACTTTTTTTTCAGCTTGGGTGGCTTGTTAGTGCATCCTTAGTGAAGTGATGTGCATTTTCCCGAGTCTACGCTCTACGTTTCTCACTTTCCCGACTGCATCTTCTCTTTTCAGCAATCTTCTTTTGTTTTACATCTCACTATTTACCGTGCCTGATAAAGGTTTTGTTCATCGAGCAGGAATGCAAGGTGCAATTAAACAAACTTGCTCTTTAAATAAATTAATACATTTATTCATATTCTATGAAGGACTGTTTTTCATCAATCTCAACATACTACCCTGCTGAACAAAAGCTTCTGGTTTACTAGTGTCAAGGCTCTCAAATAAAGAAAAAAATTCACTTGCTGTGAAATCTTTTCTATTTCTTGAGGTGTCAGTGTGTGCTTTTAATTTGTTTAGCCATTGAGATTGTTAACTGATCTTGTTCTGTGCATGTGCTCTTCCTACAGTTTGGTAGAAAGAAGAGAATCAAGCTGGTGGTGGATCGTGAGTACGAGACCAGTTCAACAGGAGATGATAGTGCTCCAGAGTCCCACCGAAACCGGCTGTCCAACGTCAACAGCCACAGTAACATCAACGGCAGCATCTACCTGGCTCAAAATGGTTCCATCATCCGAACACGCCGAGCCACCCACACCACCAATATCAAATTCAGCTCTCCTGTCCGACTCGGGAAGCACTTTAAGAAACTGGACAAATTGGCTGTGACTCAAGAGGAGAGAGTCCCTCTGAACAGCCCTGGTGCCTTGGGTGCCGCTGCGGGCGAACAGAACATTAACACCAGGCCCTCCAGTGGGTCCTTGGCCTCCAGCTCTATAGGACCGGAAAGCATAGCTTGCAAATATAACGTGGCAACAGCCAGATCTGAAATAACACAAAATGTGGACGAGCAAGAGTCCACTGTAGACAATGCAGAGGTGAGGGAGATGTTAGGCTCGCACAGTGACCGCACACAGTCCGATGAGGAGGAACTGTGGATGGGGCCTTGGAATAACCTGCACATACCAATGACAAAACTGTGACATGCCTTGTAATATAATCCCTTACATGTTCATTTGTATTGTATTAATAAAGAGAAAAACACAGAATTTGCAGCTTTACAATGAAATTGCACTTTGATTCTGTATTTCTTTGCTTTTCTTTGCTTTCTGAAACTGAGCTTGCTTCTTGAACAACCAACACCCTGATGTTTCTGCTCTTCACTTGTTCATTTGAAAGATTCTCTAAGTCTGTTGAATTAAATATTTCATTTCAATTACATTTCTATGGGTTCTATGCCATCTAGGGTTGTCTCAAGTGGCGTCTCAGGGGCCCGGGGCCATATTTCTGTTGCGTGACCCAGGCTGAGGAAAATTGTGTTTGTGTGTTTGTATATGTGCATACAAATAAACAGAACCAATGCACCAATTACAGCATAGCAAATTAAGTAGCACATGCTTCAAAAGCCTGCCACTGAGCTGGACCTTGCGCTCAGATTTAGAGGCGGAACCGGGGTAAATGGTGGGCAGGGAACGAGCGTCTGGCTCTGTAATGAAGGACTGAATTGTAAATGACATTTGGATATCTGATATTCATTTGTAAACATACTGTTTGGGTGCTGGGAGGTTGTGTGTGGAGCTGGGCTGAAAAAGCCTACACATTAATAACTAAATTTAAACGACGGAGTAGAAATAAAGTGTACTTCGTATACAGTGCGGTCTCATAAGCAGATGATTACTGACATCACTCTTGGTTATTATTATTTTTTCTATCAACCACTTGATCGCTGATTAATAACACAATGCTTTGACAGATTTGCGTTTATTCATTTGCTGCCATAATATCTTCTCCGTCTCCATCATAGCGCGCTCCTCGTCATTTTATTTACATTTACATTTTGCAGACGTCCTTATACAGAGCGAATTACAAATAATTTCATTGTGGTTGAGGGTTAAGGGCCTTGCTCAGGGGCCCAGCAGTGGCAGCATGGTGGACCTGGCATTCAAATTCACAAGCTTCTGATCAGCAGTCTATACTTTCACCACTAAGCTAACCACACCCCCCACAGTCAAAGACTAAAAATAGTAGCTATTACGATATTTTTTTAAAAATCTATTTTAAGCATTTCAATCCCATTTGCCCTCCCTTTGAGACAACCCTGGGTAGAAGTTCATATTTCTGTTTTGATTTAAAAAACTGGGTTTATTCAGCAATGCATGTGAACGAGTTAAAGGTGCAGTTTGTCATTGCTAAGTGCTTTTCTACTAAAAAAAAAAAGAGAGAGAGAAGCAGTGATGCTGATTATTGCCATGCAATGGACCTCACTAGTTTCTTAATGTTCAGGCTTTTGTCCGCATTTCCCTGGCCTCCAAACCCATCCCAGCCTGGACAGAACAATCCACGATGCATATGTTATTTCAACCTAGGGTTCGAGGTCATTTGGGATAAAGGGGTCTGTTTATTTTTTATCACAATCCATTCCAGCCAGCAGAAGGCTCTTATATTTACAAACTGTTCCTTTAATAGTATATCATTGGATCTGAAAATACTTTTTAATCAATAAATATTCTGCTCAGTTTCTTTTCTTGTTCGCTACGATGCAACAAAGCGCTCTCTTTTCCTTAAGGTCAGAGAGAAACAGCCACATGAATAAACATTCCTGGTCAAAATTCTCTGAGCTTTTTTTTGGCTTTCATTCAACAGCAGGAGCAGCTGCTCAATCACCTGAAGTGCTCCCCAGTGATGCAGGTAGGTAGGAACAGATTGAAATAAAGGCAGGGTTTGTTTAATACAAAGTTGTAATCAAATAAGCCAAAATAAATTACACCATTACGGTGATATGAATTTCTTTTACATAATCATCTGCCTATGAGTAACAGACAACAGACCTTTCCTCCATTACACAACAAAATATTGTTTTAAAATCGAGTTATTTTTCTTCAGATTGTCTGAGAAGAAACTCTTAAATGGTTTATGACAGTTCAGTTCAGCAGACACGGTTCTGTGGGAGAAACTTTCATTTAAGAGGCTTTAAATTATCCAAATTATTAGTAGCTCTAAAAACAAATGGGCTTGTAAATGATGCTCATATATGAATGATAGATTCATTATATTTCTAAATAGTAATCTGTATACATTTTTCTTTTGCTATTAGACATGCTAATGTTTACTTTTTGGATGTAATGCTTCTTTTTGCCACAAGGTGGAGCCTCTTTCTTTCCTAATTAGTCTTCCGTGAGTTCTGCCCTATTGATAGCAATTGAAACATTCATTTCATTAAAAAAAATGTTATTAAAGTAACCTAAGTAAACTAAATGATTTATATTTTGGTTAATTCCATTGGCGCGTGCGTTGTGCTCGGTGTGTGCTCTCACTCTACTTTTTTAAAGTCAGGAAACGGATTCCGAATCAAAAACCACGGAGAAGAGCGACTCTGAACTGGAGTTAATTGCACCTTAAAACATCACATGATTACCATAATAGCATTAATACACGTTTGATCTTCAGCTCACGTTACCGGTGCAGCAAACACGTCCAAAGTAAACAATTAAGTCAATAATTACAAGGTGCCTGATTCGGTGATTACAGGTGCACGTGCATCACAGTTCTTTAAAATTCTATAATTAGCCTTCAGATCAGAAAAGAAGCTATTCAAAGTGTCCCAGTGTACATCCTGGAGCTATTCTATAGAGTCAGGACGAGGGTGTGTTATCATGTCTACACATACACACACACACACGCACACACACACACACGCACATTCAGCCTTAACCTCAGTAACCAAAGGAAACATTTTTTCCTCTATACTTGTGGGAATTTTTGATCCCCATCAAGATATAAACACACAAGCACACACTCACACACACACACACTCACACACACTCACACACACACCTTTTTCAAGCCTTAACCTTAACTTCAGTAACCAGAAGGATTTATTTTTTAAATTAAAAAAAAAAGAAAAGAAAATAATTAAATGTCCTGTCAAAACTGTCAGATATTTCTAGATGGGAACATTTGATCCCCGTCGAGATATAAACACACACACACACACACACACACACACACTTGAATCACTCTGGCAGACATCCAAATACATTCAGAGCAGCTGTGTTGGCTTCAGGTGAATAATAGGTTTGTGGTTTTGTCTTAAACTCATTTAAAGCCAGTGGTTTATAGAAAAGCTTTCAGGAGTCATCTTTAAGCATCTATCTTAAGCAATAAGCTCAGTGCTGTCTGAATGTGACGTCACTGAATAAACGTGTCTTCTCCGTGTTAAAATTGAGAGCAGCGGTGATTTTTAAGGATCTGAAACAGGAATCAAATATTTGGTTGGATTGTATATCTAGAGCTGATTGTATATCTAGAGACACCTCAGACATACAGTATGCTTGCATGCTCACAAGTATGCACACACACACACACACACACAATACATGTTGATGGCATCTCGCCCAAGCGTTTTTATTACTGCTGAAAGGTTGAGCATATAGAAAAATATAAGCTTGGCAGGCTGGCTCTGGTAATGAGGGGTTGCATGAGGCAGGCAGGGGCTCCAGAGCTCACATTCTAAAGACAGGCTCCTGCCATCATGCTAGCAGGACCAGTAATATGGCATGTCACAATAATACAGAAATATCCGGTTTGTGGCTTAGACTGTTGTCAAGCCTTGCATGCAGGTCAAAACTTCCTGGATGTGAAGTATGTCCTGAACAATAGTGCTGCTCTAGATCTTCAGTGTATTTTTTGTGCTCTTGGTCATTTATATACAGATTTTCTCCCTGTGTTTTTTCATGCATGTGTGTTTTTAAATGCGAATATAAATCTGTATTAAATCAAGAGGCTACTCCGAACCGTTTAGCCCTGAATGCGTTAACGCTCAGTGTAGCATCAGCATGGCTTCTTGTTAAAGCAAAATATGATGAGGAATGGTCTGAGGCGCTTGCTGGACCAAGGCTACACACAGCATTTTGGGTTGTTTTTTTTTTAATGGGAATTTGATTGTCTGCTCTCATTAAGAGGGTTTTCACAAGAAAACCACAGTGCCTCCTTCTCTCTGGCCTAAGCAAATCTCCTCTCCTTCTGAATTAGTTTTAAAGCATGTTTGTTATGAGTAGCCGCTCAGTTTTATAACCCAAAATAGACCAGGCAAGAAGACACCTTTTGAGTCTTTAAACCTTTTTGGTTTTCGAAGCTAAGCAATTTAGGTCTACCAGATATAATAATTGAATCATTTTAAGCTTTTGAGAAGCATGAGGTTTGGGTAGCGGTGTGTGCCAACATAATGTGGCAGACCTTAACTACACAACACCAGCTAAATACCAGTTAAATCGGTCATTTTGCGGCAACCATGGGCAGCTCAACTGGACAGTTCTGTAGCACTGCTGCTGTTATTTTCCTTGCCGTGTAAAGCTAATGAGCCTGGTGCCATGGGGCTTTTACAGTGACACTGGCTAAACTGTGGCAACATCTCTCGTGCTGTGGGGTTTTTTTGGGGGGGGGATTGCAACTGATGTGGAGAACCTTTGCTTGGTTCCCGTATCAGCCACTGAACTGAGATATTCAAATCATTATCTTCGTCTTCTACTAATGGCTGGAACTTGGAAATTCTGTCCTGTGGACTCTTATATTATAAGAGTTTATATCGAACATCCATTTAAACCCACTTAGTGCTCTTTGACTTTAAAAAATTCAGATATTAAAGAGAAGTGCTGTAGAGTCACAAAATCATGATCTCCGTTTTAAGTCCACTTTCCTTCTCGTGGAGTTTTTCTCATTACACATCTGGATTTCTGTAAATCCACAACAACAGTGGAATTGATTCATATTGTATTTCAGTGAAATCTGAGATTGTCTTGATGCCGGATTGACCTGAGAGCAGGAAGCAACACTCCTCCTTTAGTTCTTGAAGAAGACCTCATGCTGTGGGAGAAATGGTAAGTTACTGACCAGTGCAGTGTCCCATCCATCACTACACTGATGGCTGAAACAATCATGCCCTGTCCTGGCTATCATCAGCTTTACTTTGATCTCTTTGTCATGCTAATAAAGCCACCTTATAGTCCCGAAGAACCATAGCTACTCTAGTACATATTAAACCGGTAAGACGTTTGATCTTCAGGATCTTTAGGATCAGTGTAGTATACAGTTATAAAGTTCCATACAGTGGACAAATCAAGAAACTAGGCCAGGGTCAACACAGGGCAGTCTGTTGTTTTGTGATGTTTAGTGTAATTAAGCTTAGCAACACCACATCAGTGAGACCATTCAGTAACATGTTGATCCTTCTAATAGAGCTAATAATAAATGATCAAATAAAGCAAAATGCAGAAAATAAATGACACACACCACACACACACACACACACACACACACACCACATGCTCTGATGCTCCATCACCGGGCGTATGTTTTCACTTCAAGTACAGCAGCAGTACTTTGATTTCTGACCTCTCCCGGGTTAATTATAAAGAAGGAGCACATTAGCTGTAATAATGCCGTTTTTCTTCTTTTCTTCTTCTTCTTCCCCTCCTCTGTGCAGAGCCTCCTCCTTTTCTGTTTCCTTTGCCCGTATTATCTGCCTAAATGTTGTTGCTTTTTCTGTCACCATTGAGAGTGTTGAGGTGTTTGATGGGACGCTGAGGCTCAATGGGGTTAACAGGTGGCTTTGTGGTGTCAGAGATGGGTGTTTAAGTGTTATTACCTTCCAATTTTCCTCTTACTTTTACCTTCTGGTGGTCAGCCTTCACTGACGAGAGCCGAGGCAGGTTGACTACCAAAAGTACAACAGTAAAGGACAGTTGAGAGTGATAGATAAAATCAGATATTTTTAAATATCTTAAACCAAACCAACAAATACCACAGAACAGAATTGTTTGTGAATTTATTCTTTTTATTTTACTCTTCAGAGTCAATTGCCTTGAAGCAATTTATTCAATAACTGCAGTGTGAATAATAATTATGAGAGAGAGAGAGAGAGAGAGATCGGTCTGGACCTGTAGATGATTCCTGGGTAGTTGGACATGTTAGATCATAAAATTAGGTGAAGGAAACCTTTTTGTGAGTAGGTGTGGCTTGTGTTTTCATTCCTCCATGACTTCTATCATTAGATACATCGCAAAACATCCACAAGCAAGAGTATAAATAGCGATCCCCATGGTAGCGCAAACAACGTCTGTTATTCATGTGTCCCACTTGGAATTTGTACCGAAGCCATAGCTTCAAACGTCTTTCTAATGGATCCCTAATTATATACTTTGTCATTTATTTTGTCAACGAAAGCTCATTTCTTTGCCATCAGGCTTGACCGAAAGATACAGTCACGATGGCGTCATCCTCCTGGTCTCAGACAACTCCTATTTGTTTAGAGAGACCTTCTTTCCATCACAAGCTCTTAACAGATGTGCACTATATGAGTGGTGGAGGAAGTGATAGGATGTTTGCGTTGCTGCCTCCTACCGTAAGCACAGCTGTGTTTGGTGTGCTATTCCTTCATGCTGCATGAAGTGTCTACCCACATATGTGGCACATAGACCAGGAGCCATGACTTGGCAATAGATAGATACGGAGAACAATGGTTTGCATAAACTGACGCGTCGGACCAGGCACGCTGTCATTTGCAGCAATAATTGGCTGGTTGGTATTTTTTATGGGCCCTGTAATGCAGACAGAATACCAGGCATTTTAAACATAGTTTTGGGAGCCCGCCTTTGGGTCTGTGGTTTGAGGCACCAAAAACACATGTAAATTGAGGTTTTTGCACCGCTGCTGAGTCGCCGGTGTCCATCCTCCGTGTACAGAGATACGAGACACGTAAAAACTGGGGGAAAAAAACAAAAATCATTATTATCGTGTGCATTTCCAACATGATAGAAAAGTGATAAAGGTTGTTGGGAAACGTGTTTGGTCATTACATTGATGAAATATCATTCTATCAGTGACAAGGAGGATCGGTGGTGCTACAAATCAAAAGGTTTTAAGTTTAAATCCCAGGATCACCAAGCTACCACCAAGGCCCTTAACCCTTGACTGCTCAGTTATATAAACTGAGATAAAAATGTAGATAAGGCCATCTGCTAAATGCCAGAAATGTAAATGTCCTGTAATATGTACACTGTGATGGACTGGTCATCTCGTCCAGGCTCTTTCACACCTCAGGCTCCAGCATGACCTCCACCATGACCCTGATCAATGATTAGTGAATAAATTGTCCACAGCTTACATATACTTTAAAAAATACTGCTAATTTTATTATTAAAATATAATGAAAATTTGAACTATTGTATTATAAATATAACTCCAAAACTGAAGGATTTGGATCTCTGTATTTTTATATATCACATATTTTCTGCAAGTTCTGAGTTGATAGATTAGCATAAATGATTTCACATTATAGATACAAGATTAATTATTAATTATATTGCATTACTCTTATATCATATTTAACTATAGATACACATATAATCTAATGCATTTGATTCAAATATCAAACTCTATTAAAAAAACAAGAAAAAGCTGCATTTGTTAGCATCGAGCAATCTATCCTCTCTCAGTCATTATTTTTAATTAGAAATGTCTAGGGATCGCCTAAACACTTGCCATTTAATCAAGGATGTCTGCACTCTTCCTCAGCATAAACTCGGGGTTACCGAGGCCTGAACTTTGAGTAATAGATGATTTGTGTGCATGGAAGCACTCAGAGGCTCAGGATCTGAGTGGAAAGAGAGGCCATTGCCTTCCTCCTCCTGTCATCTTGTTGATCCAGTTGATGAACAAGCCTCTGGAGAAAGAAGCTCGGCTGTACGACTCTGTTTTTTGTCACAGACAAGTACAGAGACATGCCCTTAGAATCAAGAGGACTGCTGACAAGTGCATTAATGTAAATGCGCAGAGTGGATTTTTACGAGGACGGTGCTCAGGGCACGCTAACACGGCTAAATTTCAAAAACCCATTGTTTTCTTTACTGCCTTGACCGTCATTAGATACCGCTCATCACGATTGCTTGTCCAAGTGACACTTTGGTATCATGTGTTCTGTGTCCAGGCCAGGTTCGCTGTAGCGAATCATAGCTAATTTCATGTTGCTACAGCATCCAAATAAACAAAAAACGGTGCGAATGATGTAAAGAGTTATTGCTCCGATTGCACTGTGTGCTGTTTTATATCAATTTCATGTCTCATTATGAACAGGAAACGTTTGACTTTTGGGAAGAAAACTGAAAACGAAACTGTGGCCAAAACATGAACGCGTCATTTTGAAATTATTAGTGTGGATTAAAGCTAACATGGTCACGCCATACCCTGTTTTTGCTCACAAGCTTATATAACCTCGTTGTCTCTCCAGAACTTGTGAACATGCTGTTCCCAAACCTGTGTGTTGATCAATTTGACCCAGATCAGCCAAATACAACCTGACAGGCATGGCATGGCAACAGTGGTGTAGCGACAGACCACAGCTGTCTGCCTTTAATGTCCTTCAATTGTACACCTTGAGCCCTGCTCCCTTTGAACCCTATGGCTGTGGATAGACAGGGAGAGAGCGAGAGAGAGAGAGAGAGAGAGAGAGAGAGCTTTGGATCAATTTGGCATTTCCTTTTTCGTAAGAAACCGGAGACATAAGGAGCCGGTTGGCCTCCTCCAGTGCTGGGAATCTGGAAAGGGGTAAATTTTGCTTACTGTATCCGTTCTCACAAGTCAATTTTTCTAAATAAATAATATTTGGGAATCTGCAGATGGCAGGAGAAATATTTGGTTGCTGATGCTCGTCTGTTGTCGTCCCCTCTTTTCTGTGCCTCCCTGTCTGTCTCCATCTCTGTTTTTGTCTTGAAGAAGAAATCATGCAATTTTGAAAGCCAGTGTTTCCACTAATGAACCAGCAATTTAGCTCGTCCTTTGATGTATCATTCATTATTCAGGCCTCAAGTTGCCTGAAGGCCTCCTTTTTATTTTCTCGTACTGTTTCCCAGACTGTCTTCTCATTGTTGTTGTCTAATCAGATGGACTAGCTTATTCTGCAGAGCTTCGAGGATGCACTGCATAGCCTTGTAATAACAGAAATTGCATGGATGGCCCGAGGAGTCGTGACGCCGCTGACGAGAGACTCCCTCCATCGCTCCGTAGCTCGGCTTGCATATCAGCAGCTCAGAACCTTGTCATTACCTCCCACATACACACTCGCACATGTGTGGAGACGTTATCCATCTTACGGGAAAGAATTTCAACTGCATGCTGTCACTCACGTTATTATGTAACTGTTTTTGTTTTGGATGTTTGCTCTGGGCCTTGAGATTAGAAATTAACTCGAGTCCATGAATGGGCTTAAAAGATTCTGTTATAAATCAAACCCAATTTTTGGAAAGAGATTGGCATCGATTTAGCAAGACTTTCCAAGAAATTTCCATGATAAATCAAGTAAGAAATCCTCCCTTTTAACACTCACAGACCCCAAGACTGCTGTTTTATTTGTTTTGCAAGGATTCAGTTCAATTCATTTTATTTGCATAGCGCTTTTAGCACTGTTCATTGTCTCTAAGAAGCTTTACAAAAGTATAGAAACATAGAATAAAAATAATACAGTTTAAAGTGTAGTTAGTATTTGTCTCTAACTTTTATCCCTAAAGAACAAGCCTAGTGTGATGGTGGTGAGGAAATGATATCTGAGGAAGAACCTTGAGAGGAATCAGGCTCAGAAAGGGAACCTCATCCTCATTTGGGTGACACAGAACAGTAAGTGTTGATAATGTCAGCATTTGAGGGGACAAAATGACAAGCCAGGAGACAGTGGAATGGGGTTCAGGGAGTCTTACTGATCCTGGGTAACATAAGACCAACAGACAGACCTAAAAAGAGCCGAAGGTGTGTGTCTGACAGGCTCTGTCATGCCGCATTGCCACTGGTGGACTCTTCCTGATCTGGTGCCAGCAGGTCTGCCACTGAACACAGACCGGCTCCGGCTTGACCGGCTCCGTCATGCTTAGCCTGACCCAGTTCCCTTTGGTGTTTGTCAAATATTTTCACTTTTCCATATCAATCCATATGCAGGTCAGTCAGCGGAGGTGTTTCTACTTCATCTTAGCTTCCTGATGAAGCTACGTTACACAACAATTAGGTCTGAACCTTGCTACATGGAGGATGCTCGTCTTGAAGTCATAAGCAATCAAGCAATGCTGGAGCGGAGCCAGGACGAAAGACTCAGGGAGGATTAAAGGCAGGCCACACCTCACTTAAACGCTGGACTCTACGTCACCACTAATCCCTCTACCATTTCATTAATGCCTGGTCCACACACCATAATCCTCCGTTTATCTTGGTGCCTTTATCATTCAAGGCACAAGAGGCCTACAAATGAGCTAAATACCCAGATGCGGAAGTTCGGCTGCAGGCTCAACGGACAGGACGCAGATATTTCTGTCTTTCCTCCTTAATCTTCCATCTCTGTAAAGACGGCACAAGACATCTGATATCAATTATCATTATAGTTGTGGTCAGTGTGTCGGGAAACCTTCTCTGGAACCGTCCATTATCATCTTGCTGCCGTCTTTTAAGTATTGCAGATTGGCTCAGATATCAGGCATGCTTCCTTTGTTATCTGTCACAGCAGTAAAACAGGCTACAGTGAATGAGTCACCAGAGTTGTCTCTTTAACAGCAACAAGCAGACTCTGAGCAAGAAGATCAGATGCTTTGTGGCTTTACAGCATTCCTGCACCACTAGAACCGGACAGAGCTGAAATACGCCGAAAAGTGTTTCAGTGAGAGTGAACTTATCTGCGCACTTATCCTCCTACCAGCCAAAAGCTTCAAGCATGCGAAGTGATTTTAACCCCCGACTTCCCAATCACTGAGTAATTATGGGGTTCTTCCTCACCCCAGCTTTCGCCTCTCTTGTATTGCTGTAGTGATATTTTCAAGCTCGTTTGATTTCCTCAGCGATGAATCAACCCTCAAGCTGCTTCGAAACAGCCAATGAGAGTCTGAGAGGAATCTGATGTGCAGCAGATCTCTGAATCCGGTTTATTAATCACTGATATGAGGGCTGAGATGTGAGCGCAATAATAATAATAACACTGCTATAAGAAGGATAAGTTAGGATTAAAAACAAAATTCAATGCAGCATGAATATAGCTATACCTCCTGTTCTCTCGAATATTTCTCTTTTTTCCCTTACCAAAAGTCACTTGATAGACAGCTCTAGTGTTTATTTTTTCTAAGAAGGATTTAGGGATCATCAGCGTTCATGTCTCGTGGTCGCCTCATCTGTGAAGCAGGTCATGTATCAGACACAGAAGCGCTCATCTAACAGCAGACTAACAGCAGATCTCAGCGTGAGCAGGTCAACAATTCTGAGATTTGGAAAGTCATTTAGCGTGCGCTCCGCCTAAAGCCGATACGACTAATGTGTTTCATTTTCTACCCCATTGCTATTTACAGTGTCTGCAAAATGTCTGCCTATTTCTTATTAGTAAGGCTTGGATGTCTACATGTTTATTTCCATTTAATGGTCATTAAATGTTTTATATTTGTAAGATTAGCTGCCAAGTGGAAAGCTGCTGAAAGGCTTAATTATAGGCAGATTTTCAGATAATTGTCTTACTCACATTCTCCATGCATTTTCCCAGCACCTTTTTTTCTTTTGTAAATAGCTTTGGCCATCAAATAAAATGTCAGGAGCAGAATGCATGCCAATGCAAAGCAGTGTGGGTAAAGCTGGCAGCGAGCGCGTCTGTCGTGTGTGGCTTAGTCAGCAGATACCGAACAGAGTGCTACTTACAATTTATAGCGCTTGCATACATTAAAGAAAGTAGCGATGGACATGTTGGAAATATAGCGAAGTAAAGTGTGCGTCATTCTGTGTGGATCAGTCAATTATACAAGCTTACAAAAAAAATAATAAAAAAATAAAATTAAATAAAAATATAATAATAATAATAATAATAATAATAATAATAATAAAATGTGTTTATCCATTTGTTAGAATGTAAAGTACCTAAAATGTATTATTATTATTATTATTATTATTATTATTATTAATAATAATAATAATAATAATAATAATAATAAGATGATGATGGGGGCTGTGTGTAAGTAAAACTCCACTGATTTGTCATGATCTAAATGCAACAATGAGCTAACTGTACGATCTGTTTAAATTCCACAACAAGTGATTCACTTCTAATGAATGAAATAAGCGGTTTTGTTTCACTGTTTTGAGAAGACGCTTACGTATGAACCTTGTCCAAAACTCTGCGTTCCGCACACGCCCCGAGACCACACGCTGCTGGAAGCACCGCAGTCTGTGATTGCCGCCCTGTAGCACATCCACGCTCTTACTTGTGGTTTCAGTCGTTGTGTTCTGCTAACCCTCAAAAATACTCCAAATGTCCTGATTGTCTTTAAATTGGCTCTCGAGCCGTGTGTTGTTCTAGCCCACGGGCTTGTATATTGGATAGCTGATGAAGCGATGATGGCGCTGCAGGATTATGACTGGCTCTGTGGAGAATGAGTAATGTGTGGTAAGCTGGTGACGGAAACTTTAAGGGGATTGAAGCTCTTTATAAATTCAGCTCATGATGCCTGGTGACAACTGCACTGTGATCTTATGAAGCTTGCTGCCAATGTTCTCCATTTAGCCTTAAATCATTTCAGCAACTCTTCGTTCATTAGCTAGGGTTTGAGTGGTGTTTTATGTTCTAGATGGAGTGTGTGCTCAAAAGAATTAACACTCTGTTCCTTTAGCTGGCTTTAATTCTATTGTCTTACAGAGAGCGAGCGAGAGAGAGAGAGAGAGAGAGAGAGAGAGAGAGAGAGAGAGAGAAAGAGAGAGAGAATTTTGCCATTAAGCTAAAAATCATTTTATTTTGTTGACAATCACCTTCAGAATTAAAGGCACTGTTGGAAATTTTTTTTTTTTTAAATTATACTTTCAGATATTTCACTCAAAAAGAAAAGAAGATACCTAAAATACCTAAAAATAAGTATTTTTTAATAAAAAAAATTAATTCTGTCAAATGCATATTTAACATTATTATAGACTTTACATAACATAATATAGGCTTTAAAAAATGTAAATGTAAAAAATTTAATTAAATGCTATTAAATACAAAATAACATTTTATTTATAAATAAAATGCTTTTATGTGAAATTACAATTAATTAATTTATTTATTTAATTTATCTGCCTTAAATAATGAACATTGTGGCAGAATTAAATTAGGATATCATTTTCAACATTACAAAATAATTCTCCTTATGCTTCACATACTTTCTCATGGAGTTTCTCAGTCTGCAGATGATAAAATCACAGGTTCTAGATTTATTTATTTATTTATTTATTTATTGCCATAATATGCAAATTTACAGTGTTTACTCTTCTATTAATACTGACCCAAAATTGTTAATTGAAGAGAGCTTTGAATGGAACACGGCGTAATGCGGGTCGAGATGAAACTAGCCGCTAATGTTGTACATCTGCTAATTCACCCAGGTAAGCCTATTATCCAAGAGTTGAGATTAGTCTGGCCAGACTGTTGAATGTGCTTCAAGCTGCTTCTCGAATCCTGAACTTCATCTGGAATCCACATAAATCGCTTTTAACCGAGAGGATCCTTTATTTGAAGTCTGTTATTTGTCAACAGGTTTGTTTGGATGAGAAACACCTGTGCTTGAGGAGGAGATTAGGCCGGTTGAAGAGGGCTGTTTTGCTGTGATAAGTACGGCTCTGTAGGAGTCACCTGCGTACCGACTCGAAAAAAAACGCCACCACTCAGAATAAAAATCAGAGCCATGTGTTCATACATTCTTCTACACGTCAGCCATGTGTTCATACATTCTTCTACACGTCAGCCATGTGTTCATACATTCTTCTACACGTCAGTATGTAAATACTCAGCACTGAATTCTGAGCTCAGGTAGCGTGATGATGCAGTGGGAAGACCTCACTTCAGGTTCAGAGCCCAGGTTGTGTGTGTGAGGGTTTCATCATGGTTCTCCAGTTTCCTCTGTTCTCCCCAAATCATCAGGAGGTGGATTGGCTCTACTCTTTTTTAAACACCAACATCCTCATGAGGTTTCTCACTGTAACTGGTTTAGGGTAAAACAGCGTGAACTGATCACACTCAAACCACATCATTGTGTCTAGTCATTAAAATAGATAGACAGACAGACAGAGAGAGACAGAAAGACAGACAGACAGATAGATAGACAGACAGACAGACAGAGAGAGAGACAGGAAGACAGACAGACAGACAGAGATAGATAGATAGATAGATAGATAGATAGATAGATAGATAGATAGATAGATAGATAGATAGACAGACAGACAGACAGACAGACATATAGACAGAAAGACAGACAGACAGATAGATAGATAGATAGATAGATAGATAGATAGATAGATAGATAGATAGATAGATAGATAGATAGATAGATAGACAGACAGACAGACATATAGACAGAAAGACAGACAGACAGATAGATAGATAGATAGATAGATAGATAGATAGATAGATAGATAGATAGATAGATAGATAGACAGACAGGAATACAGACAGACAGATAGATAGATAGACAGATGAAATACAGACAGGTTGACAGGTAGATAGATAGATCACTGTAAACACAGAAATTACGTTTTAATGAGAAATATAATATTTTTATGGAAACTTTTTTTCAATCTAACTCACCGCACAATCCTTTATTTCAGCGTATGAGAAAGTGAAAGCTGCATTTCAGTATGTTACACCCCGTAATTCTCAACTTAATGAAATAAAAAGATACATGATCAGGTCATTTATTTGATCGCTGAAACCCGAGGCACTTCCTGCACACAGATCTAAGTCACGTGGAAATAAAACACACACTCAACACACAAAAATCACACAAACAACACAAGTGAAAAATGTCTGAAACACTTGAGCAGTTGAAGTGTGCTCTAGAACCCACACGTGTAAATTTCAGTTGTGACTTTTCACTAGGTTGAGACTGTCGACTTCTTACATTATGGTGCATTAATATTTCCATTTACAGGGTGTTTAAACGATTCAGCTCGAGCCTGCATTAGAAAAGCGTCTAGACGTGCTTTCTAGCCGTACAAACCACTGCATTCACTCACACCATTAACATTTTAAAACCACTATACTGGCATGGCTTATTTGTAATTGCTCACATCCATGATGGCTTCCATTAGCCCTTACCAAAAGTAAAAATTCCGGCATCTGAGTGATGGATATAATAATAGGGCAGTTTTTTCTGTGGTCTGTCTAGCCGTTATATGTGTCAGTTTATTATGAACGTGCCATCAAACGAGTTGCTGAATGGCTGTTATCCTTAAAGCTGCCTCTTTCTTCTCGTTATACTGTACAGAAATAGTCTGCATTCTTCACGTGTAATCACGGCCTCCATTGTGTCCTTAGTAATGTGGTGCCTTTTCCAAACTGAAAGTCATTTTTCAGGATGAATTTCTCAGCAACCATGAAATTCCCCCAAGCCACATTTCCTCTTCAAACGCTTCTTATTTACATGCACATTAAGCACTTCATTAAATTGGATTAAGGCAGGAGTTCCGTTT
The DNA here is from genome assembly GCF_019097595.1 of Hemibagrus wyckioides. Classification (NCBI taxonomy): domain Eukaryota; kingdom Metazoa; phylum Chordata; class Actinopteri; order Siluriformes; family Bagridae; genus Hemibagrus; species Hemibagrus wyckioides. Next base: position 25,627,842 of record NC_080722.1, on the reverse strand, counting down.
AAAGGATTTAAAGTGAGAATATTAACCGCATTAATGGAAATATTTGATAGAAAAGCAAAGGAAATTGAAAAAGAAAACAGATGCAAGACTAAAGCTAAGTGTGTATGTGTTTGTAGCATATCAAAACGCAAAACAGGAACACACCCAATTTCTCAGATCTCTATATATCTCCATGATCCTTATGTCAGATGTTTGACATGTGAAATGAAACATGGTGTTTTAACAACAAATCTCTCTGATAATGTATGACAGAAAGGTGAAGAAGAAAAAAAAACCGATCGCCTCGCACCGACAACAGGCGTGATTGATGGCGTCGGTGTCATAGCTCCCATCTGTCATTTTTAAAAGACTGGAAATCAAAACAGCTTGGTGGATTGCTTTATTTGCGGCACGGCCTGGGCCGACGACCGTTAAGCTGTTGAACCATCGCCATGGTGTTCGGTCAGTACATGAGCAGCAGCTCTGCCAGATCAGAGGTGTGCTTAAAATTCTTTAAAGCAACAATACAGTGACATTAAAGGACATCTGTGTTGCCTTTGATTTGTTTTTTATGATTTTTATTGCTGTCTCTGTGTGAGCGTGTGAGTCTCTCACGACAACAGGATGCTGGTATGGTCTAGTGGGTCACATGAGTTCACCTCTGCAGAAATCTGGTTTCGAGAAGAAGCCTCTAGCTCAGGTGACACTGACTGATGTTGCTCTCTCCGAGTTGTTCTCTGCACATTAGTGACTAGCTCGAAAGTAAGCACAGGGTTTGGGTTCTCAGATGGAAGGGGGAGCTGATAGAGAGGTCCTTTGAAGTGCTGTAATGTACACCCACCCCTCCCTCTCTTCCCTTTTTACCTTATTTACGGTATTTGTTTCAAGCACAGTTGAGAAAAAAAAAGAAAACTCCACCCCGATCCCCACCTCCTCACCCCCTAACCACACCACAGCACCTTCGAGCTCTACTCCATTCATAGAGGGATTTCTTGCAAGAATTCTTTTTCGTAGGGAAAAATAAAATCTCTTCCCCACAAGAGGAAGTATGGTGAAAAGGTCGCTCGGTTCTTTCGAGCCTAATCTGAGCAGCTTTTTCTGCTTGTCATTACCAACAGGCACCGATGTGCTAAATGTTGTTTGTTTATAGATAGCAACCAGCCTTGTGAAAGCACATCCCCTCTTTTTGAAGTGCCTCGCTGGCCTCGAGGCTGCTTGCAGGCCTTGTTGGCAGATGTAGATAAACCCCACGGACTTGGGGGCATCTGTCCTAAGCCCTTCCCCCAAATTCCCTGCCTCTCCCAAACAACACATATTGTTTGCCTCCTAAACAACTGTGCAAATGAGCAAACACACTGATAGTAATGTGTGGGTAATGGCTCGAATCAGAGCTGCCATTGTCTAGTGGCCTGGTCCTCACACCATTCCACTGTGGCCTGTGGGACAACTCAATCCAACACATTTACACCTGACTAAGATCAAAGATTCCTGCCTTTTTTTCTGGGGATGCAATCACTTAGGCAAATGAGATGCTGTGCAAACTCTCTTTTGTGTCAGCTAAGTTGGGCTTTTGTATAGAACAAATGGGGGTGTTATGGGTTTTGGTGAAGGAAAAGCCTCGATCAAAGGGAAGCGACCGGGCCCTATTAAGCCCCAGCAAACTGTACAAGGCACAAAGGAAGCGATTGAGAAGAAGGCTAAATTGGCTTTGGGCTTCTCTCGAAAGGAGAAAACGAATGTGACAGAATAGCCGTTTAGAATGGGCATCAGTGAATTGAGTGCTCCTGCGGAATGACATTGTCCCTTTTCGAGGGGAAACGGGAAATGTGTGTGCGGATACAGGACGTTATCTGCTTTCAACTCTCCCTGACCCACGATCACAACGACGGGATGAAGCGAAGCTGCTTCTCACTTTGACAAGCGTCAAAGCCAGCGTCCTGACGAATTCTTGTGGGAAATTGGGAATCAGAAGCTGTCACACAAAATCAATGATAGCTTTGTGTCTTACTTGCTGGGCAACAGAAGAAGCACAACTCTGAATAAACTGTGAGAGTGAAAAGAGAGAGAGATAGAGAGAGAGAGAGAGAGAGAGAGAGAGAGAGAGAGAGAGATGATACACTCATACGGTTAAACACAGCACTGTGGTGACAACACAAGCACTACTGCTGGTTGCCACATGACTCAAAACGACCCCTAATTCACCCACAGCTACATCACTGCCCCTTGACAGACAGACAGACAGACAGACAGACAGACAGACAGATAGACAGATAGACAGATAGATAGATAGATAGATAGATAGATAGATAGATAGATAGATAGATAGATAGATAGATAGACAGACATATAGACAGAAAGACAGACAGATAGATAGATAGATAGATAGATAGATAGATAGATAGATAGATAGACAGACAGACAGATAGATAGATAGATAGATAGATAGATAGATAGATAGATAGATAGATAGATAGATAGATAGATAGATAGATAGATAGATAGATAGACATATAGACAGAAAGACAGACAGACAGATAGATAGATAGATAGATAGATAGATAGATAGATAGATAGATAGATAGATAGATAGATAGATAGACAGACAGACAGACAGACAGACAGAAAGACAGACAGACAGATAGATAGATAGATAGATAGATAGATAGATAGATAGATAGATAGATAGATAGATAGATAAATAGATAGATAGATAGATAGATAGATAGATAGATAGATAGATAGATAGATAGATAGACAGACAGACATATAGACAGAAAGACAGATAGATAGATAGATAGATAGATAGATAGATAGATAGATAGATAGATAGATAGATAGATAGATAGATAGATAGATAGACAGACATATAGACAGAAAGACAGACAGATAGATAGATAGATAGATAGATAGATAGATAGATAGATAGATAGATAGATAGATAGATAGATAGATAGATAGACAGACAGACAGACATATAGACAGAAAGACAGACAGACAGACAGACAGATAGATAGATAGATAGATAGATAGATAGATAGATAGATAGATAGATAGATAGACAGACAGACAGACATATAGACAGAAAGACAGACAGACAGACAGACAGATAGATAGATAGATAGATAGATAGATAGATAGATAGATAGATAGATAGATAGATAGATAGATAGATAGATAGATAGATAGATTTTTACAATGTATGTACTTCACATGCAGTGTTCTGACTCCCCCAGTTTATGCCTTGTTTATGATACAGGACATTTTTTTCATCAGCGAAACGTCTGAAACATTCTAGCAATCAGTTGTTGGCAGTGATCATCATGAATAAAACACTGTCTATTTGTAGAAAAATTGTTGTGTTTGTTCTGGATGAGAACATGAGAACATGGCAATGTTGGAGGGTTTGTTTCAGACACTTGGCTGTTTATCCCACTTTTAACTTGTTCAAACAAATAACACTGACTGCATGCTGACATGAGCTTGGGTTTACGTGAATGTGTAAAAAAAAAAAAGAAAAAAGAAAGACGTTCTTCTTCTTCTTCTTTCGGCTGTGTAAATGTGTGTAAACCTTTGGCACAGACTGAGGGTTGGCCTTTGACTCACGGATTAATTTAGGTGTCAAAATGATAACAAATTATGCATGTGATCCAAACGGAGACCTTAGCAGCATGACATAAATCAGAGAAACACACTGACCTCGCCTCAGTATTTTCTTAACAGTGTGAAGTTATCTTCCTCATTGAGATAAAACACATGGCATCTCCTCACACCCGCTGGTGGCCAAAGTCAAAGTACTTACAAGCGTACTAACAGTATGGATAATAACTTCAACTCTCCCTGACCCACGATCACAACAACAGGACGATGCAAAGCTGCTTCTCACTTCGACAAGCATCAAAGTGAGCGTTTCCTGTTGTGGGAAACTGGGAATCAGCAGCTGCCACACAAAATCAATGACAACTTTTAAATTTGTGTCTAATTTTCTGGCTCAACGACTGAAGCGCATCTTTACATACGCCGAGTTATGTTATGTTGTGTTGTGTTGTGTTGTGTACAGACACATCAAATACAGTTACAGCAAAAAACAAGCACATCTTTGAGAGAGATCTTGTAGTATTTTCTGCGCTAATGAGTCGAAATTTTACTCACGCTGTGATGTTAGCTATTCTGATTGAATGGATTACATTAGCAATTTTGCCATACTATGCATCCTTCTCTTTCTATCTTTCTTTTTCTCTCTGTCTTCGTCGACATAATTGCATCATATTTGCATAGCATAGGAGGAGATGAAAGCTTTAACAGATAAGCTAAGATCATAGTCTGGATGTCGGTTAACTATAAAGCTTTGTCGCTCTTTACATTAATTATTCCGCTAGTCCTGTTATCACTTGGTTTTAATTTGAAAGAAAGTTCAAAAGGAGTTCTGGATTGTTTTGGCTTATTGCAGGATTCTACATTATTTTTGTATATTCAAGAAATGATTTCTCTAATGATCCTAATATGTATTTCTCATGATGTGGTCACCTGCTGGACTGAGTCTTCTTTTACCAGGCAAGCTATACTAAATCTTAAGGTATAATACATATCATGAGACTCTCATTACATGCTGTAGATCTCTATATACAAACACCGATCAGCTAGCAAGTTTGATTTTCTCATTATAAAAGAGAGAGAGAGAGAGAGAGAGAGAGAGAGAGAGAGAGAGAGAGAGAGAGATAATACACTCATACGATTAAACACAGCACTGTGGTGACAACTACTGCTGGTTGCCACATGACTCAAAGCAGCCCCTAATTCACCCACAGCTACATCACTGCCCCTTACTGCAGTATAAACATTCCTACATTATCCTCATAGTGAATAAAGGATAGAAAGCTGGTTGGTTAACATGAACTGCTCAATAACAGCATTCAGTTAATCTCTCTACAGTGGTGCCTCTCAAGGTGTTTGACATATCAGGCAGCAAGTAAACAGTCAGTTTGTAAAGTTGGTGTGTTGAAAGCAAGAAAAATGGGCAAGCGTGAAGATCTGAGACACTCGGACTAGGGCCATATGGTGATGGCTAGCCGACTGGGTCAGGGCATCTCCAAAATGCCAGGTCTTGTGAGATGTTCCTGGTAAAACCTAGCAGAATTGGTTCCAGGAAGGAGTGATTCAGTGGTGTCATGGGTCACCAGTCCGAGAGCCTATGCTGACCCCTGTCCACCAGCTATAATGGGCACATGAACATCAGAACTGGACCATGGATCAAGAAGAAGGAGGCCTGGTCTGATGAATCATGTTTTATTCATGTTTCATCATGTGGACACCCGGGTTCATGTAGGTCTCTTATCTGGAGAAGAGATAACACCAGGATACACTATGGGAAGAAGGGAAGCCAGCAGAGGCAGTGTGGTGCTCTGGGCAGTGTGATGCTCTGGGCAGTGTGATGCTCTGGGCAGTGTGATACTCTGGGCAGTGTGATGCTCTGGGCAGTGTGATGCTCTGGGCAGTGTGATGCTCTGGGCAGTGTGATACTCTGGGCAGTGTTCTGGGAATCCTTGAATCCTGGCATTGATGTGAATGTTACTTTGAACATTCCTGAACAGTTTTTGCAGTGTGACAGGGTGCAGGCTTAGATGGTGTGTTTTATCAGAGACCTGTGAATGCCTGTTTTTATTGTGTTCATGTTCAGCATTGAATTTTTTCATGATGTCACACTCCATAGTGCTGGTTAATGGCTTGTATGAAAGCACACACTCAGGACACACTCTTATTTGTAAGTATTTCTGTTTTTAGAGTACTAGACTACAATGTCCACTACTACTAAACATCAAACCCATTTCTGCTCTCTGAAATGCTCCAAGTGTTCTGTTCATAAACATCTCAAACGTGGTGTTTGGGGTAAGGGGTGTTCTGGGTAAGCTTCTCCAACAGAGGGAAAACACACATCTCACACTGAAAGTCGTGACTCAGACTCACAGAGAAAAATAAAATCATTCATTCCTTTATACTGATTGGAAATCTCCGATAAGTCAATTTCCATTCTGCTGAAGATATCTAACTGTAAAAAGAGTTAAAAAGCTGACGTCGAGTCAAGACAAAGCCTGAGCGTGTCACACCATGAAACTTGGGATTGGTGTCAGGGCGGTCATGTAGTCGAGCAGCTGCGATCCTGTGGAGCGTCAGTAAATTAAGGACAAAAAAGATGAAGAAGATGATGATGATGTATAATTATTTGTATTAGTATTAAAGTAATAGTACTAGCATTATCTGAGTTTTACTAGCTCTAGCTCTGTACACAGCACTCTTCTTTAAGCTGCAAATTAATGGCCTGCTTCTAAGTGCAGCCAGGAACAGCATGTGTTGTTCGTAACATATTCCTGCCTGAAGCAACAAACAGTATTAGTTTTTTAACACACGTGAATCACGACATAAACAACACCTACTGCTGTCAGAGCGGCCCGGTCAGAGCGGCCCGGTCAGCATGGCGCTATTACTTCTGCCGGAAGTTATACCCATAATAGTTTTTTACGTCCTCAGGAAAAAAGGTGGATCAGGACGGATGGTTTTATTGTGATGGATATTAAGAGCAAGTAATTATTTATGTACAGATCATATCATGTATGTAGCTTCTCAAACCAATATCTCTTTTTATATATATATATATTTCTAAACAAATGGTTAAGATTTTTTTTTTGTTTTCAACACTGATATTTATAAAGAAAATAAACATAAACTAAACATGTAAAAAAAAATATTTTATTTTATTTGATTTATTTTTTATATATATTTTTCCAGAAAATGTCCTGAATTTTAACAACAGTAAAACAGATCAGAAAATTAAAAAAATAAAAATATCTACAATTTCATTCTTGTTAACTAATCGTTAAAAGTTTTTTGTGCATTTTTTTTTTCCTTTTTTCATGCTATTAATATTCATCTTTATTAAAAGACATAAATTGCATTTTTATCCACATGACACATTCTCATTATAATTTGAAAATAAATAAATAAATAAATAAATAAATAAATATTTGGTTATTTAATTTTTTTAATAGGATGTGATTCTTATTGGATGAAAGTGTCATAAACAGATAGATATTTTTTCTTTCAGTGTATTGTCCTCTTATCTCTCTGATCCTCTGCTCTTATTTATGAGCTTTTTTTGCCACATTATTCTCTTTTGTGTATTACCTCGTCTTTACGAAGCTTGTCTAGTTTAATGGTTTAAGACAGAATCTGAATGTGTGTGTGTGTGTGTGTGTGTGTGTGTTTGTAGGTGTGTGTATGTATATGTGTGTGAATGTGTGTGTTTGTAGGTGTGTGTATGTGAGTATGTGTGTGCGTTTGTGTGTATGTGTATGTGTGTGTTTGTGTGTTTGTGTGTATGTGTATGTGCGTATTTGTACGTGTGTGTTTGTGTGTGTGTATGTATGTGTGTGTGTTTGTGTGTGTCTGTATGTGTGTGTGTATGTATGATGTTTGTGTGTGTATGTGTGTGTGTATGTGCGTTTTTGTATATGTGTGTATATATGTATATGTATGAGTGAATGTGAATGTATGTGTGTGTGTGTGTGTGTGTGTGTGTATGTATGTATGTGTGTATGAATGTATGTATGTTTGTGTGTGTGTGTATATATGTATGATGTTTGTGTGTGTGTGTGTGTGTGTATGATGTGTGTGTGCGTATATATATATATATATGATGTTTGTGTGTGTGTGTGTGTATGATGTGTGTGTGTGTGTGTTTGTGTGTGTATATATGTATGATGTTTGTGTGTGTGTGTGTGTGTGTATGATGTGTGTGTGTTTGTGTGTTTATATATGTATGATGTTTGTTTGTGTGTGTGTGTGTGTATGATGTGTGTGTGTGTGTGTTTGTCTGTGTGTATATATGTATGATGTTTGTGTGTGTGTGTGTGTGTGTGTATGATGTGTGTGTGTGTGTTTGTCTGTGTGTATATATGTATGATGTTTGTGTGTGTGTGTGTGTGTGTATATGTATGATGTTTGTGTGTGTGTGTGTGTGTTTGTATGTGTGTGTCTGTATATGTATGATGTTTGTGTGTGTTTGTGTGTGTGTGTGTGTGTTTGTGTGTGTGTGTGTGTGTATATGTATGATGTTTGTGTGTGTGTGTGTGTGTGTTTGTGTGTGTGTGTGTATATGTATGATGTTTGTGTGTGTTTGTGTGTGTGTGTGTGTTTGTATGTGTGTGTGTATATGTATGATGTTTGTGTGTGTTTGTGTGTGTGTGTGTTTGTAAGTGTGTGTGTGTATATGTATGATGTTTGTGTGTGTTTGTGTGTGTGTGTGTGTTTGTATGTGTGTGTGTGTATATATGTATGATGTTTGTGTGTGTTTGTGTGTGTGTGTGTGTGTGTTTGTGTGTGTGTGTGTGTTTGTGTGTGTGTGTGTGTGTGTATATGTGTGTGTGTTGGAGGTTTCTTTTGTGTGTCTTTCAGTAGTGACATTAAAATTGTGGATACCATCATTATTTTATTTATTTAAATAAAAAAATATATATTTAAATTATTTTTTCATCAAGGTGAACAAGCAAATTTCAATCTACTTACATGAGAAGGCAAAAAGAAAAATGTTTCAGAATTGACTTGAAAATGATGGAAACATTATTTCTTTTTTATTTTATTTTAACTGTTTGTTTATTTACTTATTATTTTTATTAAGAGCAACAAGCTTATTTCAACCAATGTGTATCATTAATAAGTTTCATCATTAGCATGAAAAGTATGGACAACCTCTTATTTCATTTATTTATTTTTTATTAAGGTGAACAAGCACATTTCAACCTTAGTATTAGTAATTACGCAAAAAAAGTATATTTTATTAAAATATATATATAATATAATATATATTTTAGACGTTAAACTCTCAGTAGAAAAGACCTGAGATTCAGATCTGAATTTCATCTGATCGAAGTGCGCTGTGTTTAAAACCAAGCTGCTTCACTTCCATGAAATTCAGCCATGCTTGCTCTGTTGACTCTTCCTCTTTTTTTTTATTTTACCTGAGGCACTGCACTCTTTTTTGACTTGAAAGACTAAATAAGACAGGCTCACTGCTGCTCTGCTCTTCCTGACCTCTATATTTGGGCTTTCTTCAGACTGGTGTCTGCATTTCCAAGCCTGCCATGTCTTCCCCAGCTCATCTCCATGACGCCTGCCATTATTACCGTCTGCTCTTCCTGTCTGTAATTTTCCAGCATGGCCGTCAGTCAGCTAGCAAAACCAGCAAGGGCTAATAAAAGCGTGAGCTCACAACTCTACGGCCGATCCACATCCTATCTTGCAAGTCAGAGAAGTAGAAAATTGTGTTCATCAGAACCTAATGATGTAAAGAAAGCATACTGGTGCACAAACCAGCGGACTTGACAGTAATTTTGAATGCATTCGTGTAATTCGGAAGCTAAAGCATGCTTTGTTTGAATAAATTTATTTGACGCCAAGTAACTACAACGAAAATATAAAAAAATCCACAGAAACACTGATTACTTCAACGCAAAACGTTTCCATTCTAAACCCGTGCTGTGAAACGAGACGTTTGTTTCCTCTTCAGCTCTAGGGTTGTGTGCTCTGTGGCTCCCAGAGAAGGACTCTAATTAGAAATCCTGTTTTTATCATAGTGTCAACGTTTTCACCCCTTTGATGGCAACATCTAAGAGGAGCCCTCGTGATAGGTAACCTCTCACCAGCAATTACATCCATCTCTAAATTAAAGACACCTTCCCTGATGCCCCTCTTTATACCGGGCCGGTTATAAAAAGTCGTCGAAGGACTATTTCCTCACGAATCTGTTCCTGAATCTGAAAATTAAAAAATTAGAGGGCAATCTGGGAAAAAGCAAATAGGAAACCATTTAAATGGATGATAGGACTTGTGGAAAAACATCTGGAAGTACAAAAGGTTTAGATAAGAAGAAGAGCTCATGGGTGAAATCAAGCGCCTTTAGATAGATATGAAGAAAATGCGCCTCATCTGCTTCCTTCTGTCTTTATTAAGTCATGAAATGCCTTGTTGAACATCTGGAACATCTTCTGACAGACATTAAGACGAAGAAACATCAAGGGATACCAAGCAATACCCTGGGATAGATTCTTGTCTGTCTCTAAATCTCTTTTTGACCTAAAGAGACATTTTTATAAGCAAGACTATGAAAAATATTTTTCATGATCTGGGGTCATATCTCCTCAACAATGTTTTTGTTTTCCCGTGTCTTCACTCTGAGCCGCACTGAAGCGTTATTATCAGATATGGGCTAGATATTTATCCTATAGTGTGTTTTTAATGAAGTCTCTCAGGAAGCTTAACTATTTGTTGACAAAACCATGAGGGGAAACCCTTGTGTCGATTTCACTGTAATGCCTGCAGATTAGTTATGACTAAATGCCACAGACGTCCTTTAATAGCCTCTTATCCCCTTAAGCAAAGAACAAATTGAATAGTCCTGAAACTGCTCCACAATTCACGAGATGCCTGCGCGGTTGCCCGCAAAGGAATTAGCCACCTTGCTTGTGTGCTTAGTCGAGTGTCTGTTTGCGCAATTGTTATGATTGGGATTCCGTGCACAGATGTTTTCGCTCTCTGAGCTGTTGACGGTATTCACAAAAGAAGAGGGACAGCTTCTCAAACAGCAGCCAAAGCACATGCACCAGGACAATGTCAGTGTGTATATATCCTGTGCTTTGAAATGTCTACCCTACTGCTTTGTCTCCTTTGACAGATCCAAGTAAAGACTTCAAACCCTCAGTTTCCAGTTACTAAGAAGGAAATGCAAAAAGGGACACTCTGCGCTCAAAGAGGACAGGCTTCTAAAAAGGGACAGTGGGTTAGCAGCGGCGGGATTTTGTGCTTTTGTGATATCGCAGAACTTTCTTTGAATTCTTCTGTTTAAAAAACATGCACCTTTATGCTTAGACCCCCCCCCCCACACACACACACTCAAACACTTTGCTTCACCGTATATGAACTATTGCACATGTCCATCATCTCTAGTTTATATTCTACAACGTCATTTCAGCATCCTTAAACCTTTAAGACTTTTAACAGCTCAATAAAAACATTTTGAAAAGCGTGAGCACCAGAATAAGCACTAAATTTATTTATTTATTCCTGTATTTATTTATTTTTGTTTACTCACGGTCACACTGTTGTCAGCCATATGCCCAATTGACATTTTCATAAAGCATTCTATTGTATGGAAATCAACAGGAAACGTGACTGTACAGCTTTGTACCTCATGTTAATCAAATAGCTTTAAGCAACCTTATTAAGTACATAAACATAACTATTAGCCATCTGTTGGCTAGCCTCGCTTGCACCCATTCATCCACGCACACACACACACACACTGATAGGTTTCCTCCATATATATTAACTATCAGGTACTGTCACGTTGCTACCTTTAGTGTTAATAATCAGTATAAATGAATGTAGCTGTTATTCCACTAAAAATTCATCTTTGGTCGTTTATCTTTTTATTAGTGATTGTAACAAAATATCTGCATATCATAAGCTATAACAGATATCATCTACCAGATCCATCTTTGCATACGTAGACACGGTCCGAAACATAAATATCGTTACACTCTTTATTTACAATAAAAAATAGACATATATCAGACTCTGTATGATTGTGAAAATCTGTATATACAAAAGGGGGGTGATGCATCCTCTGTGTGTTGACAAAAATCAGAGTTAAGTGCCAACTTCCTAATAGTATTTACAATACAGTAATGTACTGCAACCATCAAATGCCAAGTTCCATAGAGAAACATTTATATCTACTCTGCGATGTTGACACACACAACTGGAGATGGAAAGAAATAAGAACAATAAAAAAAAATTCCCATTCCATATCCATTTCTGCTGGTGACGTTTTTCTATGTTCTTTCAGACACGCTCCCGCTTCCCAGAAACATTCGGGAAATAATCCTTGAATCCTTATTGAGCATCTCAGTGTCTCTGGCATGTATGGAGGCTTCGTGAGGCCTTGCTGTGATCTCCTTTCTGCATCCTGCAGCTCAGACCTTCTCCGCAGTCACAGCGCTGGAAGAGCTCCAGAGCATGAGTACCTTTCCTCTTGTGCTTGGTGCACACCTGACCCTCTTTCAGCACTGGCTTACATATCCTGGACCAAAAGTGGCGGGCACAGCACAGACCCTCCAAGCAATCTGAAGATCTCAGGCAGGTAGCTCCTTCCATACCTGAAGCAATGCACACACACACACAAGTCAGACTTCCTGCTACACAGAGTTGAAAGAGTAGGTCATTTGATTGTAATAATGGGTTTTACCTTTAAGGATTAGAGGTGCACCTTGAGTTGCTGCTGCTGCTTTGGATTGCTGGACCACAGTAGCGTTCTCCTGATGTAGCGTGCTGATGGGCACAAGCTTTTCTACTCCAGCTTGGAGAACCAGGTCTGGGTCGTTTGCTTGACACACTCCTGTGATAGATGTTATAGGATCATTAAAGTTTCTGATTTACTGATGATACATGATGACAAGAAACAAGAAACACTGTTTTGTTTGTTTGTTTATATACGTTATATATATGTTTATATATATATATATATATGTTAGTAATAAAGTCCTCTTACCGTTGCTACAGTGGTTGCCTGGGCAGCACATGGCGTCCCGAATGCAGCGCTTTCGGCGCTTCCTGCACTGAAGGCACGCGCCACGGGACAGTAAGCAGAATTCCTCGCGGCCGCACTCAGGGTCAGCTGTGCACACGAGTGGCTAGAAGAGGAGAGAGAAAGAAAAAAGTAAACATCAAGACAAACACGGGCTAATTGCGCACAACAACAAACTCGTGCAAACTGATGCAACTTACCTGCGCTGTATCGATAGCTAAGTTCTGCTCCCCGCCGTCCACCGGCAGCACATCTGGGTTGGCGGTGCCCGCAGCTGGACCGAACTTGATGGCGTTGGAGTTGTGTAAAACAACGCTCGCGGCTGCAGACGTGATCAGAGTGAGGCACCAGGCGGAAAACGCCACGAGCGACATCATAGCTGATATTCCTTCAAAGCAACAGGCTTCAGAAAATTCCTCTCTGGAGATCTCTGAGGGTTTCCAGGCTGCCGGTCTGCAGCTCGTGACGCTTCATTTATACCCCAGGTTCGATGTTTGCGTTCCCCGCCCCTCGCCGTAAGTCACAAAGGGAGGTGGAGGACGAGGAGGAGGAGGACGGGGAGGGGGGATGAAATTTCAAAAGCGCCGCTGCCGGTGTGTTTGGTGTGTTTGGCAGGGCAGGGCGCGCATTGTGGCCTTTAAGCCTCGCGCCGTGTTTGTGCGCGAGCTCACATCAAACGCAGCGCGCGGCGCTCTGTTAGCCGAGCTGTTATCCCTGCTTTAACTGGAATTAACGCGATGTGTATTGGGCAGCATTCTAATCAGCCGGGATTATTGTGGAAGTTGGACGCATTGTGCATCCCCGAAAAGTGCGTTTATAGCTTACTTCACCCTCGTTTGCACTGCATCTCTCACTTAAATAGCCTACATCAGTAAATATGGGCTTCATTACACCCAGATTTAGTAGGTTGTTATTATTTATGTAGAGGATCTTGCATTGTGTATGAAATGATATGAGACAATAAGACAGTAGCCTTCTTAGTAGATTTCTCTTCTTCTTCTTCTTCTTCTTCTTCTTCTTCTTCTCTCTTTCTGCTTCTTCTTCCATTAGCCATATTGTGATGGAGGGACTTTGAAATGCAGTCGATAAAACAAAAGTAAGCAAAGATCAAAGGCGGAATGCAAATGAGAAGGCGGGGAAAGTTTACCGAATTAATTATCATTCAGTCTGCGCTCGCGAGTAAATAGTGGCTGATTAACACTGAGGTAAGTAAGTGGTCCTGGGCTTGTGAAGCTCAACTCTACAGACAAGAGGGCTGGCATTTATTTAAACTGTTTGTGTTATCTTAAAGGCAAGGGGGATGAGAGGGGAAAAAAGAAATCACACACATCTCTGTCTTCTGTGTAAAGCTAATTGGTTTCAAAACGGTGGATTTAATGAATGTGTCAATTGAGTTTTTAGACATGGATCAACAGGAGTGACGTACAGATGTCTTATTTGATATGACGTCATCAAATCAGGCTTGCTTTCTGAACAAAAAAGTGGGATCACAGACATATAAACTCTACAGCCTAAAGTTCTGAAAGTTCACCTGATCTTTACATCTATATGTTTGCTTAATGAACATTTCATTCCGGATTTAGTTCCTCTTCGCTGTTATCATAAGCTCCGCTCTTCTGAGAAGGCTTTCTGGAAAGACTTTGAAGCAAGGCTGTGGGGATTTGTGATCATTAGTGAGATCTGATGCTGGATGAGAAGGTCTGGGGTTCAGTCAGCGTTCCAGTTCATCCTAAAGATGTTCAGTGGGGTTGAAGTCCAGGCTGTGTGCAGGACACTCGAGTTCTTTGACTTTGACATGGAAGCTCACTTTCAGTGCTTGTCATGCTGGAACATGTTTGGCCCCATTAGTTCCAGTGAAGGGAAATTGTTATGCTGCAGCATATAAAGACATTCTATACAATCTTGTGCTTCCTGAGGTTACGAGTGTGATGTCAGGTGTATACAGTAGCATATCATACAGCCATTACTCATGTTGTATTTTTGTTATACTACTCTTTTTAATTATCATCACCAAACATGCTCCTTAACACTTTCCTTTGACTATTAAATATTTATCTTATTTCATTCAGCTCGATAAAATTTGTCATTGGCATAATATCCTGTTTATTTCTCTAAGTCTCCGGATGAGACGCTTCTTGATTAAGGATTTAACAGTTTCACAGTGTGCTGAATACTGTGGGATAACCTTCCACGGCGAAGCCCTTTGATGTGGCCGACACAGAGGTCACTCATAACTGCCGACGGCAGGACAAACGCTCAATACACTTCATTAGATGCGAACTGGCAGCTTTTCGTCCTCGCACTCTTTGGGCTTTGTTTTAACTGGACAGCACAAAGCTCAGTGTAAAATGGAGGTTGTAAGCGGTCTTTGATGAACACACACATCAAACAAACCCTGAGCGCTGAGTCTTAATCTGGCTTTATCTAAAAACACCCTTATCACAACAGGCCACTTTTAGCGGCTTTCTTTCTGTGCTAAGAGTCATTGTTAATTATATAACGACAAATTCTGATTTTAAATGCCTGGATGTGGCTTAGAGCTTGTCTACATCTGCCAAGAAACAGCACACAAAACAGCTGCCTACATGCCTTTTTGGTGTAAATGCTAAATTAGAGATAAAGTTTCAGTTTCATTGAATATGCAGAAAAAAAAAATATTGTTTTATGGAGGAAGCCAAATCTTTTCAGGCGAAAATAGCTGTTTAATGCCAGCTTATTAAAACTGGTGCTAGAAGTCATTACATCAAAGTTTCAAAATTTTGATATTCCCTGTAATCATTTATATATCAAAACACATTACATGAATTAAGAACATTCACATTTTGAAGATATTCTCTCAGAACAAACAATAGATTGATTGAATGACTTTCTATAGACAGACAACACATATTCTTTACATATTTAGAAGATGCTATAATTTCAAAAAAGAACCCAAACTGAAGCCCTGGTACTGAGGAAACAGACACAAACACAATCAAGGTTTCTGATGGAATGATCAGATCAGATGGAAAATCAATAACATCTGCCGGAAAAAGCACTAGATTTGCTGTTCAGATTCTTTTGATTTTAAATGACGTCTATAATAAACTAGAGGTGAATTTAGCGCAGGAACGAGATGTTCGGCTGGTTTCAACCCAGCATCATGGCATCATTGTGGTGACATTATGTAGAGGATTCGCTCACTGTGTCGTGTACTTGGCAGCTGGGTGAACTCCCTGGATGAACACGCTACACAAGTCTATGATTAATCATTAGTAGTTAGGTGTGCCCAAGCTGATTCATTCAAACCCCAATGACCAGAAATGTCCAGGAGGAAATTGTCTTGAAATTTTAATAAGGCCACCTGCAGCCCTCTAAATGCAATGAACATTCCAAGAGCTTGTATTGTGGTTTCGTCTTTGTGTGACTCTCAGATGTCATCTTTTAAACTATAGTAAGAAGTGATGTTTGTTTGTTTTTTCCGAATCTCAAGAAGACCAGACCTAGACCTGTCTGCATTCTCCAACTCAAACCCAGACTATTTAATTGGTGTTGGAACTCTTCATGGAGTATCTAAGCATCGTCATTAAGCACATCAAAATATTAGGTACGCTAAGATGCATTTTTGGATGCAGCCCTCCATTGTTCTGCTTTCAGGAACTTGATGCCCGTGTACTCAGTCTAAAACCGTCTCTCTGATGAAGCTCCAGGACCAGTATCTTTGCTGACATGAAGGCACGCCGTTGACGGAGAGATTGTCCATGTTTGGAGTGCTGTGCAGATTGGCTCTCTCACCGCTCTAATGGACCCCAGAAGTTCTGCTTAATATAAACTGACTGGCACGTCACAGTTTGGAGACAAATAACTCAAGCATTTAATTCACCGTCTTCAGTGTAGAATAGGAAGAAAAGAACAAAATACTGGAATTGTGAAATTTAGAAGTGGAATATAACAATAACCAATCTCTCACGAGCATTTTGCATTTCGTTAATCAAACTCATTCATGTGTCAAATCCTGAACCTCCTGAAATGGTCCTCACAGATTATTTCTTTAATATATTAGGATAAGATATACAATTCAAGCAGGAGATTAGAGATGAATGATGTCATCTGCACCTCCAGTAATTACGCCTTTTGATGTCTGAGACAGTGCCTTTTTGGGGAACGGTCGTTTTTCAAGTTTATCTATGTCGGAGAGGGCAGGGAAGATAGCTGTTTACAAACCATTATCACTCACTGATATGAGTCAGAGTTAAGCCAAAGCTCAGTGTTTAGCCCTGTGAGGTCATGATGAGCTTCTTACCAAGTGGAAAGACGTGATCACGGAGCAGCAATACGGTCCTGATAGGACAGACAGAACAGCAGAATGGTAAATTAAGACTACTAGGTCCAAATATTCTTGATGCTTTTATTGTAAGAAAAAGGCATATAAATCGCTGAACTTTAAAAAAGCCACAAACGAGTAAGGATTACATATTTGAGGTGTTCAACTAGTCATGCAGCATCAGTACCAACGTAGGGTCTATATTGAATGCCATTGAATTAAGGCACTTCCCATAATGCCAGAAAAACAACAAACAAACAGGAAAAAAAAAACAATAAGCACAAACTGTCCATCGTGAAGTTTTGGACACAAGTTTTTTTGTTTTGTTTTTTTGCACAAAAAACATTTCTACAAAGTACCATACAGATAAAACATATTCCAAAGAAATTAAATAACAAAGCCAGCTTTACTCTGACATTTTTTTTCTTCTACAAGTATCACAAAAATATCAGCACTGAATATGTACATAAATATTTACCTCTGGTCCTACAATAAATAAAAATCCCTAATTTGTTTTCCAGCACAGTAGTTTGTGTTCAAGCTATTGTCAGCCTTCAGGCAGTCGTCTAGCCATCAATGATTGTGGTTATGGAGTCGGCATGGACAGCGATAAGGTCAGGGCGGATCGTATAGCAGCATATAAGCGATGATTGTTTGCTGATTTGTTTGTCTTTCTCTTTATGCACTCGTTCGCATCAGGTAGCTTGTGTTTTGTCACAGACTGCCCTCTGGTGGTGTAAACCTGCAGACGCTGACCCTTGCCTAAGACACGTTCAGTATAAGAGTGGATTTTATTTTTAAAGAATACAGAAATGTGAGCTTTTGTTATGAATAATCATCCGGCTATAAGCATGGAGGAGAAGCATTACAGTGGAAGGGCATTTCAGATGTCATATTAAAGACATTTTCCCCCTTGCAACATTTATTATCTATGATTTTACTGTATAATGAGACTTTCCAAATATATAACAACCATACACACACAATCATGATATACTGTTACACTGGTTAAGAAACTAAAGTTCAGAGAAGCAAGTGAACAGCATGACCTCCGCTAGAAAATTCTGTCCCATCCAATCATGTCATTAAGTTTAACTCATGCTCTGTCCAATCAGCAAAAGGCAAATAGAGCAGAAGTGTAAAGGTGTATGAATGGACAGAAAGAGAAGGAGGAATAATGAGATGTGATAAAGCTATCAGAGTGTGTCTTCAAAACTCAGCACGCAGGGTGTTAATGGAACTGGGGCATCCCAATGGGGACAGCATTGGGGAAGGCATCATGGTGACCCAGAGCTGGACTCTCTTTCTTTTTTTTTGTTTAATTTTGCCACCGTGAGCAGCAGTCTCTAAACTCACTCAACACAACCATGTCCTGAAGGTCCTGACTGACAGTCAGACGGGTAAATCGGATCAGAAATCCGTGTCCCAGCCTGAGTTGTCGTCGGGTGGCGGGTCCTCGTTGTCCTCAGGGAAACTGTCAAAGTTACTGGTGTCGGTGGGGGATGACACCTGAGTGAGAAAAGCACAACTCTAATAAGAATGTTTAAGTAAATTCATTAAGTATAATTGTGTTGCATCCATTCATCCGTCCATCCATCCATCCAAATAAACATATATCCATCAATCCATCCATCTATTTATCCATCCATCTATCCATATAAACATATAAAATATATCCATAAATCCATCCACCAAATCATCCATCCATACATCCATATATCCATCCATCCATTCATTCATGCATGCCTTGATAAATCCATTAATCCACCCATCCATCCATCCATCCATCCAACTATCCATCCATCACTTCATTTATCCATCAATCCATGCCTCCATATGTCCATCCAGCTATTCATTCACCTATGCATTGATAAGTCCATCCATCCATCCATCCATCCATCCATCCATCCATCCATCCATGCCTCCATATGTCCATACTTGCATATGTCCATCCATCCATTCATTCACCCATGCATTGATAACTCCGTCCATCCATCCATTAATCCATCCATCCATCCAAACATCCGAACATGCATCCATATTAATATATATCCATTAATACGGCCATCAGTGCAGCCATATGTCCATCCATCGATCCATCCATCCATCCATTCATCTATCCATTCATCCATCCATCCTTAAAAACATATACCCATCAATTCATCCATTTATGCATTAAGCCCATCAGTCAATCCATCCATACATCCATTTACTCATCTATCCATCCATCCACACATTCATCATTAGTAGAAACAGAAGAAACTTACTTCAGGTATAATAGGAGGAGTAAGAGTCCCTTTACGCAACCCTTCCCAGTTAAAGCCTTCAAACCATCTGTGTTTAGGAGATAAAATGATCAGGGATAAGATGAGAATTGTTATTTACTATTATTTATTATTTATTAAATACCATTATTATTGCACACCACACCATTTTGCATACTACTTACTTGTGCTTTTGGATGTCCTTCACCCCATTTTTTAAGTTTCCGAGTCTCTCAGATGGATTGTCCCTGTATAAAACATGAAATAAATTAAAAATGAATTAAAATGGATCACTAGACAAGAGTAACATAAAAACCAGTGTTAATTAACCAACATAGCCAGTGTTAACTAAGGGTTACACAACTACTCCTTTTCCTAAGGACATGACTATCTGAGATTTTAATTCATGCAACAAAGAAATGTGCTTCATTGAATTTCAGGCTACACAGTTAACAAAGAAAAGTAAACAAACCCGCAATAAATAAAAATTATGCAAACTAATACACTATTTTGTCGTACAAATGATTAAAGCGCACTTGATGAGCTCATGGCTTGGCTGAAATGATTTATTCTGGAGGACATGGTGTCTACCGCAGCATCTGAAAGGGTTTTGTTTTTAAAAAATCTTTAGTCACGTCCGAAATCGAGTCCAGATCGGTTTATTTGAGCTGGAATGTTCTGCTGACCCGACTGGACTGGAATTGGATAGTGATGTGAAACTGGTGGCTTTACAATCGCTCTTTTGCACATCACTGGTCATAATGGATTTTTACTGATTTTACTTAGCCACAGCGCAGTGATTTAATTGAAATTTTATTTAGCCTTTAAGGACAACAGCAGGAGAAATTCCTTCAGGAGTGTGAGAGAAAAAAAAACACAGTCTGGCACTGACCTCTCCACTCCATGCAAAGTGATATCAAAATGTTTTGAAGCCAATTAAAAAGACTTTTCCAGCACCGTCTTAGTGTTCAGTTTACAATGTGCCTGTATCTTCTTACTGGTTTTTCCACCAGCCCACCTGCTGACATCCCCACAGTGATGACTAATGAATGTATTAGTTAATAACTCATTAATTAACTAGTCTATACAACCCCTGCTATTAACACAGCACAACACTTTAAAAATCTCCTACCTGCATAGCTTCTTTATTAGATTGGCAGCGTTTTTGGTGATCTTCTTTGGGAATTCGATCATGTCAATACCTCTTAAGATTATATTGTACGTCTTCATTGGATCTGGCCCTGAGAACGGCGGGCTGCAAAATGGAATGACAAAAAGTTTTAAAGAAAATCTTATATTTATTTGATTTTGTCTAAATTTCTAGCTGCACACTGGGCACTTTACATGGCTAAGACAATCTTCTGTCCTAGCTCTGTGGTGGTGTTTTGTGTTGAACTTTGTTGTTGTATGTTTATGTAGCACCAGGTCCTGGAGAAACGTTGTTTCATTTCACTATGTACTGCATCAGCTATTTGTGGTTGAAATGACAATAAAGCTTCTTGAATCTTGAAATCTTGAATCTATGCATCTATGCATCCATATAACTACATCCATCCATTCATATAATTCATACATCCCTCTACCATCCATCCATCCATCCATCCATTTAACCTTATATCTATCAATCAATCCACCCATTCATATAATCCATCCAACCTTCTATCCATCCATCCATTTATCAATCCATCCATCCATTTAATCTTATATTTATCAATCCATTTATCCATTCACATAATCCATTCATCTCTCTATTATCAATTCATCCATCTATACATCAAACCATCCACCCATTTAGCCTTATACCCATCAATCAATCCATCCATCCATCCATCCATCAATCCATCCATATAACCACATATTTATCCATGTATCCATCCATATATCCATATAGTCATCTATCCCTCCATCCATCCATCCATCCATCCATATTTAATATGCATTATATACTGTATATGGATATCTTTAATCTAATAAAAATCTCTTATTTATTAGATTTTGTCTAAACTTCTCTTTAAACACCCAATTATTTTTTTTTTTTACCTGCCAGTCAGGAGTTCATACATGAGGATACCAAGTGACCAGTAATCTGCTGAGATGTCATGACCTTTATTGAGAATAATTTCTGGGGCTACATATTCCGGTGTTCCACAGAAAGTCCATGTCTTCTTCCCGAATCCAATCTTTTTGGCAAAACCAAAGTCCACCTGCAATGAAACCGAATGATGTGAAACCCCTCAGATTCATCATCATTATATTCAGCGTAAGATCATAAAGGTGTCAGAGATGGCATCTCACCAGCTTGGCATAGCCTCTGTGATCTAGGATGAGATTTTCCGGCTTGAGATCTCGGTAAATTATTCCTTTGGAATGCAAATAAGCGAAGGCTTCTACTACACAGGCTGTGTAAAAGCGGGTCGTGGAGTCTTCGAAAGATCCTCTGGAGATGATGAATAAGGTAAAAATGTCAGAATTTGGACTAAGACATGTCGTACTGCAGTGACGTAGAGCTGTAATGGAGCTGGTTACCTGTCTCTAAGAATGGTCCAGAGTTCTCCTCCCAAACAGGCTTCCATCAGCATATAGAGATATTTGCTGTCTTTAAATGTCCTGTATAATCTGAATTAGCAAAGTGTATAAGAGTTATTTAGCAGTCATAATGTTCTAACTCCAGTGTAAGTGTAAATGTAATAGTAAAGGATGTTGCTTGGATTGTTCACTACCTCACTATAAAGTCTGAATGAGCCTCCTGCATGATGTGCTTCTCGGAGCGGATGTGTTCCTGTTGCCGCGTGTCCACTATGTGGCGCTTTTTCAGAATCTTCATGGCAAATGTTTTGGTCTCCTCGCTTTTGAGCTGCACCTGGAGGGAAAAGTCAACAAGAGATAAGAGGACAAGCGAATAAGATCTTGTTGAAAGTCCAAAAAAACCCAAACAAACACATCAATAGTCTATTGGATGGATTTTAATCTTAAATCGTAAAATCAAATTTTGAATAAAAATAGGATAAACTCATTAAAATGATAGAATTCTCCCAACAGCCAGTAAGAATTTTGTCTGATAATTTTTAAATACTCATCAATTTACATATCATTAGCAGCTAATTTGATTTTTTTCCCTCTTCTTTCTATTACCTATTTCACCGTTTGAAATATCTGCCACCTCATTGGCTAATTATTGTACAGAACAAATTCTTGGTGTAGTACAACAACACCAGCTGCTAGATGTTAAGGAGATTATTATTATCTGGCAGCTTTACAGGAATATAAAAAACCCAGGATATAAGTGATAAATTTATCTCTAAGGAGCAAGAGGTGATGGTGGTGAGGAAAATCTCCTTGTGGGCTGAGGAAGAAACCTTGAGAGGAACCAGGCTTAAAAAAAGGAATCCTGCTAAGTACAGTGGAACCTCGGTATAGGCATTGAATCTGTTCTGGAGGCGAGTTTTTAAGGTGAAAATGTGTATTGTGAAAGATTTTCCCATCAGAAATAATGTAAATGCAGATAATCCGTTCCAGCCACCCAAAAATATGACCAATATGAGCAATAGGAAGCGTATGTAAACTGTATGGCTGCTTACAAAGAACTGACCCAAGCCAAGCATTCCATGTCAAGGCTCCTCACAGGAAGTCGTGCCACCAAGCTTGGGATAAAAATAGAACAGACCGCCCACACCACCAATCTGTCAACAAAAAAATACCCCAAAAATCACCTAGCTTTTGAATGCATGACGAAGGTATCATTGGTATTGTGGGTTGAGTCTTTCCTAACAGCTTTCACTGACTGAAAAAAAATTTGGCTTCACTTGGCTTTTTTCCACTGATGCTAATGATTTTTGAACGGCTCCCAGACGTACATGCAACTTAGCCAGCGTTTGATTCAAGTCAAAAATGCTTTGTATGCCGATGCTACAAAGGTGAAGAGTGCTACAGGTGAAGAGTGATGGCGTTCATATGCCAAGGTTCCACTGTATTCAATGTAACAGAACATCATGATATCATTAAACTATATCGACGTTGAAGCTTGCTGGGCAAAAATGAGTTGGTCGACCGCAGCATGACTTGCTGGACTGTTTCATCTGGACATACAGCAGTCTTATGTGGCGCTCTTGTTGTTCACGTTGTTTGAACCCAGGGTTACCACTTCCGTGTACTAAACTTAGTTTTGGGAACCTGAACACAGCTGGACAAGAGTGCTCAGATATTTCACATATTGTACACGTCAGGGGTCATTTGATCGCTCTACTCGAGGCACAAGATCTGGCACGTTTGGCAGAAGGCCACTTGTTTTTAGCATCGAGCTACACGGCTTAAAATAGTTTTGGTGCATGGGGATTCCTCTTTAGGCCAGACTACTAGGCTTTTCCTTTTCCTTACGATGCCGCAACAGGAATCTGTAGCTCTGCATTGCGACATGCTCCCTGACTTGCTCAACTCCAGCCTCTGGACATATAGTACAGTTAGTATAGGCTTATTCTGGAGGACTTTTCTACACATTTTTCTGCTTTTCTATTTTCTAGAAAAAATATCCCGCTATAGTTTTAACACTTTAATTTAATAAATAAATTTATAAATAGTTGTGTAGATTGTACTGCAGGAAATACCTAATGTTTATGTTAAAGCACTGGACGTTTTAACGCTCTTATATTTTAAAATGTTTCTACATGGTTATTACCCTACTTAAGAATTCACACAATAGGTTTTAAGGTTAAAGATCTGGAGATGGAGAGAGTTGTTTTTGCATCACGGATCTCTTTCTGTGCTGCTTTATGTATATTATTAATCAAGATCTATTTGCCAATTTCATAACCCAATTTCAATATAACCCAATTTCAGAACAGTTTCAGTTTCTAGCTGTAAAAGAGACCAAATCATCATATATATATATATATAACAATTAACTGATTGTTTGTGGTTGTCCCCATGGTGCTGGATGATTTTAGGGATTGTACACATGTGGAACATCCTACTTATAATCCAGTAGAACAGGAAGTGGTCACAGGTACCAATACAGCTGATGATTAAGAGTAATTGTAATGAGTTTGGTTTGCAATGATTTCTACTATTCTTTATAGGGTGCCAATACTTTTGTCACACATGTTTTTTGAAAAGTGAAATACCATTAGTATTATTATTATTATTATTATTATTATTATTATTATTATTATTATTTGTTTTATGAAAGATATTCCTCCTGGTGTTGGAGCAGAACATCCTCACAAGTAAGATCTATTAACACAGGTCTAAACTCGTACTGGAAAGTTACCCTGAATAGAGCTGTAATTTTTCCTAGACCTGACCTGGGCAGCACGCCTGCATCCCTGCTGCTGTACATCTCAAAATAACACACTCAGAAAAAAAAACCCAAACACAAATATATTAATTTGTAGTAAAGTATATAGAAGTATTGTGTTAATTGTTTCTATAGTTTTATACAGAAATAACGATACAGTAAATATAGCAGACATAAATAACAGAAAGAACATTTATAAACATCTGGTTTTCTGGCCATCCTACCAGCTCGACTCGTCCGAATCCTCCCACCCCTAAGGTGTCGATGATGTTGAAGTCCACCAGCTTCAGGTTGGAGAAGAAGGCATTTTCTGCCTCGTATCTGCATTTTTTAAAGTGAAAAAAGGGGAACTTCTTAGAGGTTTGAACAGAGTACGTAACAGGGAATGTGAGCGGAGCAGGAACGGAGGCAGGCAAACTGTTGATTCGCCCTCTCGCTCTCCGCTCCCGCACTGGAACAGGAAGAAGGTCCCGCATTCTGCCTTCCTCTTGGTCCAGCCAAAAGATGTAATAATACAGAACGGTCAAATGGATCCCTCTCAGAAGGCAAAGCAACACTGCTTCGGTGATCTTATAGACCTTGCTCGTGGGAAGCGCTTGCTTCTTAAGTTTATGAGAAGGTTCGGCAGAGTGTTCGCAACAGCCCGAGCTCAAACGTTGAGTTACAGCGCCATGTACAGTTTACATTTTGAACGGTACACAGCAATGTTGCCTGTGTATGGAGAACGAAAGACTTGTCCAGATCCCTGAAGTCTCCCTGCATGAAGCTCAGCCTCTGATCACTCGAGTCTCTCTAATTATCAAAGTGAATCAAAAGCCGGTTAAATGACCGAGTTCAGAGAAGTCTAATCTAAAGCAGCGAATATGTCCTCCCTCAAGGCTGTATCACTGACCAGGGCTGCAAGTGTCCTCTCAGTGATAGAGCCAGTAAATAGTGCGAGAGCAGTCCTTAATGCTTAAAGGTCAGTCGGCATGCCAAAACACTGTCCATGTGTGCCTCTCTATGAGCAGCAGCCTCCACCAGCTCTGTCTGTCTCTTGAGTATTTTTAGCCTGTGAACATGGGTCAAGGTTATTCCAGTTAGCAAGCCTTCTACACCTCTGCCCTTTCTGCAAACAACTCCTGTCAATCATCACTTAACGTTCACTTTCCACCAACATGGGGCTCATGCTTTTGTCCACACTGGTCTCTGGAACTGGAACTCTGTTTGGGTAGAACAGCTGTAATATGGTGCTGCTGAAAACAGAATTTGAATAAATATGAAGATAACATTTAGACTAAACAGATATTGTGTTAAAGTGAATACAAATAACAGGAGCACTGTTTTTAATTTATTTTTTAGTTTATTTTAAGCTCGCCATCGAGTTGCCAGTGGGACAGGGATCCTGCGGGATGCAACAAAAAATGTTGTGCACTTTGACCTGAGGCAGGGACAGACATGAGAGACACAAGCAGGACAAACACACACTATGGTCAGATATGTAGCAGTTTAAATAACTTGACTAGTTTATATTTTGGGGAAAAATAGCCAGCTTAATGTGTTAGCTGTAGTCTCTTTGGCTGCTCCTTTGGCACAGGCTATACGCCGGATTCCCTTCCTGATGCAAGCCTTCCCAATTTAGCCGTGCTTTGGCTTGGCACTGGGAGAGCACCGTCTTGTGCAACCCTGGTGTCTGGGGTTTAGTTTCCCAGGAACTGAACCCAGGCTACGGTGGTGAACACATCAAAGCCTAACCACAAGTCCTCCAGGGAACCTGCATAAATTTAATGTGGATTTGAGATAAATTATTGAATTAGTTTGATGAACTGAAGAAAAAGTGATGCTTTGTTAGAGCCAGAATTCACTCTGGATCTAACCCTGATTACAGATACATATGAATAATTGGGCCACTAAACAGATACAGATAACTATAGCACAATTATGATAAGCGTAGTGCTACACCTACACCTGAGGTTCTTTGGGGTTCTATATAGAGCCCTGGGGGTCTGTATTTGGCCAATAGAACATTCATTCATTCATTCATTCATTGTCTATACCCACTTATTCCTAGGATTCCTAGGGTCAAGGGGGTCTGCTGGAGCCTATCCCAGTGCACATAGGGTGAAAGGCAGGGGTACACCCTGGACAGGTCCAATAGAACATTTTCCCAGAAAAACGTTTCTACGCTATATTGCCAAAAGTTGTTTTTTGAGACAAAAAGGTTTTCTATGGGGTTGAGGTCAGGAGGCCAGTCAAGTTCCTCCACACCAAACTTGCTCATCCATGTCTTTATGGACCTTGCTTTGGTCACTGGTGCACAGTCATGTTGGAACAGGAAGGGGTCATCCCCAAACTGTTCCCACAAAGAGCATAAAATTGTCCAAAATGTCTTGGTATGAAGCTGAAGCATTAAGAGTTCCTTTCACTGGAACTAAGGGGCGGAGCCCAACCCCTGAAAAACAACACCTGAACTCAATGATTTGGAGGGGTGTCCCAATACTTTTGCCAATATAGTATATGTAAAAACCTTGGAGAACAGTGAAGTTTTTATATTAAAAGGGGTTTGGAGAGATCAGAATTCAGACCCAAGACATAAGTGCTATTAAACATTTGGGTATGTGGTAGCTTAGTGCTTAAGGCATTGGCCTACTGATCAGAAGGTTGTAAGTTTGAATTTTAGATCCACCAAACTGCCACTTCTGGGCCCCTGAGCAAGACCCTTAACTTACAATTGTATAAAATGAGATAAAAAAAGATAAGTTTCTATTGTCCATCCAGGGCACAATCACACACCCCTCCAGACTACAGATAAGTTAGAGATATCAATGAGCCTATGTCTTTGGACTGGGGGAGGAAACCGGAGAACCAAGAGGAGACCCCTGAAGTACAGGGAGAAGATGCAAACTCAGGGTGGAGGCAGGAATTGAATCCACAACTCTGGGTGCGAGGCGAACAAGCTAACCAAAAAAGATTCTTTTTTATGTAAGAAATTAAACCTTTGACCTTTGAGCAGAGCAGATGATTATTTGGTCAGCTTGTCCTTCAAACCATGACCATGTTCTTTCATAGATGTGCAAATAGAATTAACCACAACATTAGCTTTGATAAAGGCTTAGAGTTTAATCAAAATCACAGTTTTCTATTTAGTTGTTTATTAATTTATGTTAACTTATTTTTTTTAATCAAATGCGGTATATTTAAATGCAGTGGCATGCTTACCTGTGCTAGAAAATGCATTTAGGCAAATATTAGGATGAAGCATTTAACAGCACATGCCTAGTAAGCATTTTGCCAACTAATTATAAGTTATAATTAGTCTTGCCTGTGAATATGACTCTCAGGATGCTAATAAAGAATGAATGCTAACAGGAGACAGATTTCATACATTTTTTAATTCAGTAAAAAGTTTCCTAAGGTCTTGACTGGACTAGTTCAGAGTGGCGGGAACGAGTGTGGTAAAGGATCTCCAGATGAGTGAAAACACCTCAGGGATCCCCAGCGTTATCTGACCACAGCAGAGGAACACAGCATCAGCAAAATGCTTCTGGTTCGAGACACGCGGTAATATTTCATTAGAGGTAAATAATTTCTGGATGACATGAGCAAATCCACTCCACACTGTAAGACGGGTGTACTGTGCCTGCCTTGCGTTTTAGGTAGGTGACACGAGTAATTCTGATGCATATAGTCATTCCTCGGTTATCATCATTCCTGGTTTGTTTCCTGTCGCCATGGATACCAGCGAGGCCTGCTGAAAGTGTCAGCTTGCATGGGGAATCTCTGAAGTCCATAAGAGGGAAGAGGACCACCGTCATATGTTCCAGGTTGTAAATGGATGACAGCTGATATGTAAGACGAGGGCTGTGCAGAGCTCTGATACTGATTTTCCACTGAGCTGGCAGACTGTATGTGTAACAGCTTGAAGTAAACAAGTCCAACTCCATCACAACGAGTGAGGGGAAACCTATACCTGTTTATTAACCTGATATTTGATGGAGCTTTACATTTCTCAGCATTCAGTCTGTTTTAATACGTTTATTAACATGAAATGGATTATAGTTTAGAAGATGTTCATGATGTAATACTCAATCCAGATTGCATATAGGTCACTCACACACACACACACACACACACACCACTTCTGCTCACTACCATTTTTTTCTGTCCAGAGGATTACTTGAATGACCTCTAACCTTTCAGAGAGCCACTGCACAATGCCGTCGCATTCCGTCGTACTGACATGGCCGTTTCTCGATATTTCCACCTCTGAGGAAGCAGCTGTAAAAATAAGCACTAAGTCCAAAATCCAGTATAAACACAGCCAGCTTCATCAGGGGTCAGTGATTAGCTAAAGCTCGTCCAGGTGCAGGGCTTGGCCTCATGCTCGAAGATGATCAGAAGAGAGAGGGAAAGGCCCCTTGACCTGAGAAGAATGGCTTAATCCTCGGTCAGCACATGCTGTTTTATTATTATTTGTTTTTATTAATATATTTATGAATTGAATTAAAGTGAGATGAAGCGTAGAAGGTGGACGCTTGGCCAGCTTATCCTTCAAAAAATGTTCTTGTTACAGAACACATTAATTTTACTGAATTTTCACAAATAAAAAACATTTGATCGATGAAGTCTAGCTTGGTGTCATTATAAATGTAGGTGTTTTGCATATTATAACCTTTGAACTATACATGGACACTTGACCATCACAGCTGTATGTCTTGTGGACATCTCATTCCAGATTTAGTTCCTCTTTGCTGTTTTAAAATCATCCACTTTTCTAAGAAGGCTTCCACTAGAATAGATTTGGAGTGTGGCTGTAGGGATTTCTGCTCATTCAGCCACAAGAACATTAAGAACATCTATTTATATACCTGCCTATCTATCTATCTATCTATCTATCTATCTATCTATCTATCTATCTATCTGTCTGTCTGTCTGTCTGTCTCTCTGTCTGTCTGTCTCTCTGTCTGTCTGTCTGTTTGTCTACCCATCCATCTGTCTGTCTGCTTATCCACCTGCTTGCCTATCTATCTATCTATCTATCTATCTATCTATCTATCTATCTATCTATCTATCTATCTATCTATCTATCTATCTATCCTCATTCCTGAGGGAAACAGCTGTTCAGAGTGTTTTTGTTCCACAGCCCTGACTCTGTAACTATAGACTGATTAAAAGAGTTGGAATTGTTCTCCACTTCACTCTCCTCCTCATTACACCAACCTTGCATTGATTATTTTCCTAAAATAGTACACCCCTTCAGATTTTCTTCCTTATACAACATGACTTTGTGAACTGGCTGTCGCAGAGAGAGTAATAAAACAGAAGATTTTATTAGAGCAGGAAAAGTCAAGCATAAAAATAGCTCAATGTGCATAACTGTCCATCAAGGCTGTGTTTCTGTTTCCTGTCACATTAATACTGAGAATTTAGAAGAAGAACTCTGTATCTGTGTGAACATGTTATGTACAAGTTATAGATTTTAAGAAAATAACATGTTGAACAGATATTTCTTTAAGCACAACAACTGGACGTGAGCTCATGTCCTTGAAGATATGAGCTCATAGCCAGCCAACCACAAATCAAGTGCTAGGTCACATGGTTAGAAGATCCACTAGCTTTTGGAGGTTGCTGTATATAGACTCTGTTTCTGACAGGAGAATCTCTTAAGGAACCGGGAGGAGGGTTCTGTGTTCATCTGTGTCTGTGTCTTTTATCTACAACTTGAGCACATAAAGATATACTGCTGAAATCATCAGAACAAACAGAGCTTCAACATCATGAGCAGGACACTGGAGTCAATGTAGGACTAAATCAGTGGACAAGTGGTCTGTCCGTCTGTCCATCTATCTATCTATCCATCTATCCATCCATCTGCCTTACTATCTGTCATCTATCTATCTATCTATCTATCTATCTATCTATCTATCTATCTATCTATCTATCTATCTATCTATCTATCTATCCATCCATCTGTCTATGAGCCCAATCAAAAAAGCATCATTTGGCTTGAAATATCTCTTATTTGATTTAGAGAAATGAAAAAACAGCTATGAAAATGTGTCTGCAAGTTTTGACACACATTTAGATTTGGAGTCCAGATATTACATAGTTATCCAGACACCATGTATTGTACTGATGATCCCTATCTGTAAATACCTAGCATGTATTAGTGCACTACGTCCAGCAGGTGGCAGTAGAGACATGCTAAACCAGCTGTACTCTCCTAGATGACTGAAGCTTAGAGCTGCTACTCTATAAATACCTGAATCTATACTTGTTTATTAACACCGGTGGCCTTTACATTCTACTATTTATCTGAAGTGTACCAGGATTAGTGCAGGGGAAGCTGATATATTGACCCCACAGGCTATTATCTGCTTTGGAAAGTCATTTTGTGCGGCACAGCAAACAAAAATGAAAAGAGCATGTATAATTTATTCAGATTTATTCATTTGGCTGATTAGGCTCTTTAAGGTCATGGCTTTAAGGCTTTGCATTTTAAGGTTCTCTTAAGTAACACAATGTTTTAGCATTATTTAAATCAGAAGTCATTTAACTACAAACTGATGATTGTTTAAATGCATAATAGACATGCGCTAGCTGTTTCTGACCAAAAAATCTGAATAAATTAACTATTACAGCGCATTAATTGATGTTAATACCTTGGTGAAAACTCTACATCACTAAATTATGGAGCTTTCTCCAGTTTCAGTTTTTCACTTTACAACCTCAGACATGTTAATAAAGGTGATTATTTGGTACATATATATATATATATATATATGTACCAAATAATCACCTTTATTAACATGTCTGTGCTCTGACCACAACTTCCTAATACATATGTCAGATATGACACAGCACCCTGGAGTAAAGAGGGTTGAGGCTCTCGCTCAGGGGCAGTGCAGAGATCATGTGGTCAGTAACCCAGAACCACCGATCCTCTTTTTTTTTTTTTAAGGATGAACATCACACATAGTGACAGCTTTACAGTGTGAGATTTTGGTTTGTACTTTTAGGTGAACACAGACCAGTTCATTCCCACCATATGGCAAAGCTCATAATGAAACCCATGCAATGTCTGCTGTGTGTCTCTGCCCAGTTTTCACACATCCAGGACAGAACATCGCTAATTCCCCCTGGCCAAGCACAAAGGTAACTGATCTGGGTCTCCTCTATATTCAGACAACGATCCGAGAATCGCCCAAGCGGTAACATGAGGTCATCGCCGAGCTTTCCCGAAAGTACTGGATGTGGAATTCTAAACCACACTGACAGGTGGATGTGGGTGTGGATGTGGGCGTGTCTGTGTGGAAATGATTCACTGGAAACAAACCCAGTGGTGGTAGTCTGTGACACCCTGTAAACATGAAACCTACAACAATGACAACGCTGTTCAAAAAGGAAAACGCAGGCGTGTGTCCTGGTAACTAATGAACCGAATGAAAGATAATCAGCAGCGCTCCTGAAGGCTGTCTAAACACTCATGGGTACGAGCGCTGAAGCAGCAGCGTGTTCATTAACACAAGCATATTGCACTCACTGCATGCATCACTCCAGCTCTCGCACAACACTGAGCTGGTTAATGAGACAAGAGGAGCTGAATAGACACACACACACACAAACACACACACACACACACACACAGACAAACAGAGAGCCGGCTCTGATGACCACTACGGCAACTCATCTGAAGAGTAAAAGGAGAAATGATATGATAAGCAGCTATGATTACGTACATTTGGGATTAGTTTACATATAAATGTTACAGTATAAGCTTCTTGGCAGAATTTAAATATTTTTTGCTCTTTTTGTTCTGTCTTGACAGTTTACATACAGTATACACTAAAGTAAAAAAAAGTATACCAAAAGTATTGGGACACCCCTCCAAATCACTGAATTTAGGTGTTGTTTTTCAGGGGTTGGGCTCCGCCCCTTAGTTCCAGTGAAAGGAACTCTTAATGCTTCAGCTTCATACCAAGACATTTTGGGCAATTTCATGCTCTTTGTGGGAACAGTTTGGGGATGACCCCTTCCTGTTCCAACATGACTGCACACCAGTGACCAAAGCAAGGTCCATAAAGACATGGATGAGTGAGTTTGGTGTGGAGGAACTTGACTGTCCTGCACAGAGTCCTGACCTCAACCCCATAGAACACCTTTGGGATGAATTAGAGTGGAGACTGTGAACCAGACCTTCTCATCCAACATCAGAGGAACGGTCAAAAATTCCCATAAACACACTCCTTGTGGAACCTTGTGGAAAGCCTTCCCAGAAGAGTTGAAGCTGTTATAGCTGCAAAGGGCGGGACAACTCCATATTACATTCATGTGCATGTAAAACCCAAAACTTTTGTGTAAGACATTACTGTTTTTAATATTATTGGATTATTTTATATGACATTTTCAATCACTGTAAACAAATCAATTATTTTATCACTGAATATCTGTTATCTACATTAATCAGGACTCTGTTGGCTTTCAGTATCTTGCCAGAATGATGAGAAAGGGGTGGAGTTTGACCAAATAATTCACACATCACCACAATAACACTGGAGCTCAAGCCTCAAGATTTATCAATGATCACTTTCTCAAATTTGAGTCATTTACAGTTAAATAAATCACAAATATTATATAATCCATCATATAGTCATATAATCCAATATGTTAAGAAAATTTTAGCCACTGGTAAAAAGAATGCACCTGTCCCCTGAAATGACCCCTAGCTGACCTGGCTGTCCCCTCCATGCACACTTCCATGGCTTTGGCGATTGTTTTGAGACTTTAGTACGTTCCATCAACATTCAACGATCAGGTTTCGACCTGGAATCATGAGCCACTACATTTAGTGACATCAAATCTGAGCTAAACCATATCTAGTGATTATTTCACTGAGAGGAAACATGGCCAATGCTGTTAAGCTGAAAGAATGAGAAGAAAAAGTTGGAATATAGATGGATATTGAGAGAGAGATCTCCTGAGATGGAGACGATGCTCTGCAATGACCAACTCTAACCACAAGGGGGAGCATTTGCACCAATTTCCACACCTTTATAACGTGAAATTATATAGGAAATTCAAAATCATGATTAAATGATCAGTCTCTAAAACAATGCTGCATGGTTTTTAACAACAAACAACAAAAACAGAGTTAAGACTTAAAGCTCCAGTGGCTCTGTGGCTTCAAAACAAAGTATTGGAGAAACCCAGTAGAAATGGATCCAAATATTGGAGACACAATGTTTATTTTATTTATTTTTTGATTATCATTATTGTTTTATTATGTTAGAAAGCTTACAAGAAAGGTTAATATAGCTGAGCCTAGAGTTTGTGTATCAGTTCTTGGAATCTCAAGTTATCAAACAGTAAAGAAGTTTCCAGAACAATCAGAACACTTTCATATGGTCATGTACAGCATTCATACATTCTTACTAACAGCCTGGTCAGGGTTACGCTGGGTTACATAAAGCTACATGTCTTTCTATTTTGGGAAACAGAACCAAATAATCTTTCTACAACATTTCTTTGGACCAGAGGAGGAAAGCGGAGTACCCAGAGGAAACCCTCAAGCATGAGGAGAACATGCAAAGACACTCAGAGGCAGGATTAGTACCCCTAACCACAAAGGTGCGAGGTGATATTAGATATTTTTCACATATCTACTGCAGAATAAACGTAAAACTTACTTCGCTTTGGCTCCAGCGTCCTCGTAGCCTTTGTTGGAGACGTCATCCAGACCTCCAATCAAATGCTTAAATGAACTGCAAAATTCCAAACAAGGAAACATGAGTACAATGAAACAGCACAGAGAACAATTTCATTTCTCAGTTGTTTTGTCAAGTTGTTTACATAATTGTGCAACATGAAGCATACGGCACATGCCATCAGGGATAAAACAGGTAGATATTATTCAGCACAGGTCTTAATTTGGCTTTATGCTAAATTAAACCTGCAGCTCAACTGAATTCCCAAATTCAAGAAGAATTTCAAGATGTTGAAACAGCTTTAAGAAAAACCACAGGTTTTTGGAAGGAGTCTCCAGTGCCAGGGCTTTTTAGCTGTACATTAAGTAGCTTAAAATTTTCCAGCAATGGGGAAGTCCTCAGGACAGGGTTGTGGATTTTCTAAACATGAGAAAACAACAAACTAAAGTAGAAACAACTGATTATAGCTGCTGTGACAGATGCAATAACAGGAAATAACCTGATTCTCAGATGTTCTGCAACATTAAACCAAACTAGACTAGACACAATGTACAGCATGCCAGTTTTTAATAAATGGGGCTGCGGTATAAGAGGAATAAAATATTTCAATTCAATTGAATTATATTTATGTAGCACTTTTAACAATGGAAACTGTCACTGTGTTCCATTATAAAGTTATTCTTAATGAGAGAGTAAAGTCCAAAACTTCCTGAGAAGATATAAGGAAGAAACCTCAAGAGGAACCAGACCCAAAAGGGAACTCATCCTCATCCACATCAGATAGTCTGATTATTATTTTCTTTCTGTAACTGTTTACTATATGATCAAAACCAGGAAATTCAACCAGGTTTTAACACAAACTGTTGACTGAGAAAGACTTGAGTGTTTGTATCAAGTGCCATCCTCATGGTTTCTATCATAATTGGCAACATCCACAGTATCTCCAGGCTGTCCACATCCTCAGCAGCCTCCAAGTGATGAGACTCCAAACAGTAGTAGGGTATCAGGGTGGATCCGGCAGGCCCAGAGAGCAGAAGAAGTCAGAAGATAGTCCTGTTGTCTCAGGAGGTCAAATCCATTAGAAAGCCTTGACCCAGTGACCACAGCAGTCTCTAGACCTACAAAGAGCCTGTGCTGCACAGTTCCAACAACACACTGTAATGACCGCAGAAGAGCATTGGATGCAATAAATGCATCTGCGTTTTCGTAAAAAGACAACATTAGATTTCAATCTTGCTGTTCTTTTATTTTTGAAGCCCTCCACAAATATAAACACATTTATTTATTTACTTATTTTTTTGTGTAGAAAAGATCCATCTTTCAGTTAAATGAAAGATAAAAAGGATTCATTTAAAACTGACAGCGTGTCAAATGAATCGTCTTCAAAATGCTTTTATTAAATTCATATTAAACTAGGATATTACTTTTTTTCTTCTCCTTCTAACTGTCCTTGTGGAATTAAGGTACTGACCGAATAATAGGTCAACAGCATGAGCTGCTTACTTAAATAAGTCCTTAAAATGACAACAAAATGACCCATAATGGTGATTGAAAACGGTTCATGCACTTAAAATCAGATAATCCGTCATTGCCCTTTTCAGGAGCAGCGAGAGATTACGCAGAAGCCAAACCCTGGAGATAAACAGTGGCCATGTGTATGACAAGCTGAAAATACTCTTCATTTCCTTTGATGCTGGAACCATTTATCAGAGTTTGGGAAGTCTCGTGTATCTGGAAGGAATTTTTTTTTTGTGTTCCTGCCATCTGTTCCACTCCACACCATTATGTGCATCAGTGTAATCTTTGGAGTCTGTGTTTGTAATAATATATTTATATATATTTTTTATAAGGAAAGATATCATTCCAGTCATGAAGACATACTGTACATCATGCACCAATCACATTCAAACCACCTGCCTAACATTGTGTAGATCCACCAAGACAGCTCTGATCCCTCAAGGCATGGACTCTGAAGATGTGCTGTGGTTATGAGGCACCAAGACGTTAGCAGCAGATCCTTTAATGCTGTAAGTTGTGGTGTGAAGCTTCCATGGATCAGACATGTTTGTCCATCGAGCTCTGATGAATTTGCAGGCCACACCTCATGTTCCTCAAACTATTCCAACACTTTTTGCAGCGCGGCAGGAAGCATTATCCTGCTGAAAGTTGGTCTGCACAACGTTTAGGTAGATGCTACATGTAAAAGGAACATCTACATAAATCCCAGGATGCAAAGTTTCCCAGAGGCATCATACTACCTCCAGTGGCTTGCCTTCTTCCTATGATGCATCCTAGTGTCATCTCCTCCACCAGAAGATGGTTCATCAGAGCAGGCCATCTTCTTCTGTTGCTCCATGGTCCAGTTCTCATGCTCACATGCCCATTGTTTGTCCATGCTTTTGGAAGTGGACAGGGACACTGACCAGTCTGTAGCTACTCAGCTCCATACACAGCGATGCACTGTGTGTTGTGTCACCTTTCTATCATTAACCTTTTAATTAATTTGTGCTACACTAGCTCTCCTGTTGGACCGAAACAAAACATTTATACAGAATGTCTTATTCATGTCAATGATTTAAATGTTATGGTTGATGGGAGTGATGCCCTGTACCACTATTTTTCTAATACTAATTTTGTTTTAGATGTTTATTTTATGCCATCTGCAACTTCCTGGTGGTCCAGCGGCATGATCCTGCACTCTCATTGCTGCGTCCCGGGCTCAATTCCCAGGCAGGAAATCAACCCAGCCACTGAGGGGTTAACTCTCAGTGCCATTCCCAAGCCTGGATAAAATGGTAAGGTTGAGTCAGAAAGGGAATCCTGTGCCAAATAAAATATGTGGACCAAATAATCCAAATCTCCAGAAGAACTGTGTCAGATTCTCCAAGATATACTACAATCCAATCTACAAGCCAATTTCCATATAAAATGACACCACATATAATATCAGAGACTACTGATGTCCAGATTAGCTTATCACACCAAATACTGACTTTGTTTAGTTGGATTAGCTGTTATGCTTTTTATCCAAGTTTTATTTTATGTAGAAAGTGTTTAAATTTATCTTTACTTTACTAACAGACTTTTCACAGCACTGTGTATCAGAAATACGGGTCATCACCCAGGCAGAATGTCAAAATGATCAATCAAAATCAAGCAAACTCAGCGCGGAGCTTTGAGCCAAAAAGGTTTGTGTGACATGGCAACATGCATTCTGCCGAAAAATAGAAAAAAATGTTATTCCTCTTCGATTTTATGGGCATCAAACATGAGTAAAGCTATCGGAGAAAATAGTTACACGTGTCTTCACTGGCAGAAGGATAAAAGAAGAATTCCAGTGCTTGGAATTTCTTTAATTTAAATGTTTTTCCTAAAAAAATGGATTTTTTAAAATTTGAAAAAAAAATGCAAAAAAAGAAAAGAAAAAGTAAAAAAGAAAAAATAAATCATTTTAAAAAAACATGTCCGAAAAGCATTTTTTTGGCCTCAACAATCACAAAAAAACCTAATTAATTAAATTCAATTCAATGAAAAAAGTTTAAAAGAAGTAACCTGTGCTTTGAAGTTCATTAATTCAGGTGTTTTTTATAAAAGAAAAATAAATAAATAAATAAATAAATAAATAGTAATAATAATAATAATAATAATAATAATTGGGGGGAAAATATAAAAATTGAAGAAAAAAAAATCTGGAACATTTTTTTAAAAACATTTTTCACACTGTGAAAAACTTATCCAAAAAGCTTTTTTTAGCCTCAACAATTACAAAACTTTAAATGAATTAAATGAAATTAAATTTAAAAAAGGTTAAAAGAAGTAACCTGTGCTTGGAAGTTGGTTAATTCAAGTGTTTTTTCAAAAAGATATTTGAAAAATGTTTTGAAAAATTTGAAAACAAATAATAATAAAAATTAAAAAAATAAATAAAAATTAAAAACATTTAAAAAAAACTAAATTAACTAATTTAAATTAAATTTATTAAACTAAATTTTATAAGCAAAAAAACTGCTACAAGGGAAAGTATTTCAAGCTTTTATAGGAAAATAATTCATGTTGGTGGACTCTTTATGGCAGGATGCATCACCCCACTCAGGAGTGGATTATTTTCCCATAACAGCACATCACACCCTGCTCTATTTAATTGAATTCTCCTTAGTCCACTCTTGCCAAGATATCAGGATCAGATCAAGCCTTGAGAAGTGGCTGTACTGCTAACAACTAAACCTCATTGTAGGCAATACATTTGAAAGTAGAAGTTATTTTTATACTAAGAACAATTTTCCAAATTATTTGCTCAATGACATATTTTGCAAGACTGATATTAAGAAAATGACAGGTGTAAATTTTTGGATTTGTTATTATCTTTTATAGGCTCAGGTCAGGTACTGCTGGATGAGTTCACGTTGTATTCTTATGAAGCACCGAGTAACACGAGTAAAATATTATCTGTAAATGTAGGTCAGGAACACGACGTCTGAAGTCTATTCACTATTCACTATTCATCTTCTGAGATATTGAGTTTATTATTATTTTAGAGGAAACAATAAGCAGGCTCACTGAGGTTCCATACGCACTAGATGCCAGACTTGAGAGCTGAGGTGCGACTGTGCTTTATATCAGCACACTGTGGACATGTACAGACTCAACATCTCTCAGACTTCCCACGGTTCTGACATCAGACCAGATCTACAGACCAATTCCGCTCATGCTGAGGAATCACCTCAGGGCTAAAATGCCAACACAGATATACAGCGTCCAGAATAAAAGAATTGTACTAGCCAGTGGGAGCACATTTCATCGCTGCTCTGCTGTACAGTAGACGTTCATGCTCCACGTGGGTGGTGGGGTTGAGTATTTTTAGTAGCACACACCCCAGAGTCAGACACACTAGGGATGGTTTTTTTTTTTGTATCCCTGGAGATTTAAAACCTGGAGATCTATGATACACTATATTGCCAAAAGTATTCGCTCACCTGCCTTGACTCGCATATGAACTTAAGTGACATCCCATTCCTAATCCATAGGGTTCAATATGACGTCGGTCCACCCTTTGCAGCTATAACAGCTTCAACTCTTCTGGGAAGGCTGTCCACAAGGTTTAGGAGTGTGTTTATGGGAATTTTTGACCATTCTTCCAGAAGCGCATTTGTGAGGTCACACACTGATGTTGGACGAGAAGGTCTGGCTCACGGTCTCCCCTCTAATTCATCCCAAAGGTGTTCTATCGGGTTGAGGTCAGGACTCTGTGCAGGCCAGTCAAGTTCCTCCACACCAGACTCTGTCATCCATGTCTTTATGGACCTTGCTTTGGTCACTGGTGCACAGTCATGTTGGAAGAGGAAGGGGCCAGCTCCAAACTGTTCCCACAAAGTTGGGAGCATGGAATTGTCCAAAATGTCTTGGTATGCTGAAGCATTCAGAGTTCCTTTCACTGGAACTAAGGGGCCAAGCCCAGCTCCTGAAAAACAACCCCACACCATAATCCCCCCTCCACCAAACTTTACACTTGGCACAATGCAGTCAGACAAGTACCGTTCTCCTGGCAACCGCCAAACCCAGACTCGTCCATCAGATTGCCAGATGGAGAAGCGCGATTCGTCACTCCAGAGAACGCGTCTCCACTGCTCTAGAGTCCAGTGGCGGCGTGCTTTACACCACTGCATCCGACGCTTTGCATTGCACTTGGTGATGTATGGCTTGAATGCAGCTGCTCGGCCATGGAAACCCATTCCATGAAGCTCTCTGCGCACTGTTCTTGAGCTCATCTGAAGGCCACATGAAGTTTGGAGGTCTGTAGCGATTGACTCTGCAGAAAGTTGGCGACCTCTTCGCACTATGCGCCTCAGCATCCGCTGACCCCGCTCCGTCAGTTTACGTGGCCTACCACTTCGTGGCTGAGTTGCTGTCGTTCCCAAACACTTCCACGTTCTTATAATACAGCTGACAGTTGACTGTGGAATATTTAGGAGCGAGGAAATTTCATGACTGGATTTGTTGCACAGGTGGCATCCTATCACAGTTCCACGCTGGAATTCACTGAGCTCCTGAGAGCGACCCATTCTTTCACATATGTTTGTAAAAACAGTCTGCATGTCTAGGTGCTTGATTTTATACACCTGTGGCCATGGAAGTGATTGGAACACCTGATTCTGATTATTTGGATGGGTGAGCAAATACTTTTGGCAATATGTGTATGTGAGGTATTTCATTAAAAGTGGTCGTACTCTCTCTCTACACAAGGACACATTCTTTCTGTGTTTTGAGAAGGTGTAGTTTGGCCTTTATACTTTCTAATGAAGTCCCAGTGGCATTGAGAGCACAGACGTGAACACACTGAGAGACGAACAGAAGGACTGAACTCACTCTCTGTCAATGACCAGGCAGGTGACGGCCCCGGCGGCGATGACGTTGGCAGTCCTGATGTCTTCTCTGCGGAAACAGAAAACGACAACGCGTCAGTCACATGCCGTCAAACCTGTTCAACACTCTCGATTAATTTATGAGCCGGAGTGGCGTGCGGATATCACTTCATTAGAGCACAGAGAAATACGTGGTCATGTGATCCTGCCGGGAGGAGATGGTTTTATGTACCACCATGATCCTGGAGGAACGTGTGTACTGAAAATGACAATAAAAGCTTCTTAATAAATAATAGAAAAATTCATAAAATGGGGATTTTTAACAAAGAAAGACAACCAAAAAGGAATTTATGATTCATGAAAGTCGTTAAATTATATAATAAAATAATACTTAGTCCATAAATTTCCACCTTTATTCTAAAATTGTATTTTGTCTTTTCTTGCTATATTATATTAGACTGATAATATTTTTTTTAGAATTTATTCATTAACAGAGACTTCAAAACACTTCTATAATCCGCTCAGGATAAATGCATCTGCCAAAATACCATTAATGCATATATAAAAACGTTATTTATATATTATTAACCTTTACCTCATAAATGGTTAACACGGTTCATGCGTTCAAGCCAACATAATAATTTAGACAAGTCATCCATCATTCTCTGAGCACAGGCGGTAGAGCAGCAGTAATATCGGTGAAATTACTCTGTATAGTTCGCCTCGGTGTCACTGAAGTCCTCCTCGCTGCAGGAGCCGAGCTCAGATTTAAAACAGAAAGCAGAAGAAGACTGAAGCAGACCTTTGAGATCCTCCATCACTGAGATGCTTTGTGGGATTGTGCTAAAGTGTGGAGCTCTGGGTTTAAGGGAAATGTACAGAGAGGAGGAGAGTACTCTGGAACAAGTTCTGGACTCA
This sequence comes from Hemibagrus wyckioides, assembly GCF_019097595.1. Taxonomy (NCBI): domain Eukaryota; kingdom Metazoa; phylum Chordata; class Actinopteri; order Siluriformes; family Bagridae; genus Hemibagrus; species Hemibagrus wyckioides. Next base: position 25,586,415 of record NC_080722.1, on the reverse strand, counting down.
GAGATCTCTTCGAGCAGCTGCACTCTGCTAATGCACTGAATACAGGTGGGTATACACACACACACACACACACACACACACACACACACATGAAACCCTGCAAGGATTTAAGCCAATGTGAGTCTAGATAAAATCTTCTACACTTTAAAAATATATGTGAAGACAAAAAAATGAAGTGTCATGACCATAATGATGTCCAGACTGCATGTACAGTAAACAGTGACACTCCAATGTGGTTTAATGAGTTCTTGATTGCTGTAATATTTGAAATACAGTGAAGTGTAATGGTGGTATTTGCTATCAGAGCCGGATCCTGGACTGCTCCATGACTCTGGACTCTGGACTCTTGTCAGTACAGAAGAACTTCAATACTTCATCACAGTCATTAGTGTAAGTGCACTTAATCCCCATCCCCATGAAAGTCGTTATTTCTCCATCGGGAATTGGAATAACTGCATCCCTAACTGCAGGTAAGATTTTACAAAGCGATTTTACTATGAGCAATCTCAAAGCGTGTCTCCTGGTGCTGCTAAAAATTCACTATGCAATTCGAAGCCCTTTCCAGCCAGGGAGAAATAAAAAATGATTTTGTTTTTTTTTCATTATTTTTGGAAGCAGTACCATGTAGAATATTTTACATATCTTAAAATCTTTACTTCTCTCAAAATGTTGACATCTCAAAATAAAAAAAATTGAATTTATTATCTCAAATATTCATTATATCACAATTCTGGCATTATTTTTCAGAAAACTGACATCTTAAATTCTGACTTATTTTAAAAATTGTCTTATCTGAAATGTTCATCATCTAACAGTTATTGCACTATTTCAGAATTTTGACACCTCAGAATCCTTACTTATCTCAAAATTATGATTTATTATCAGTATCTATCAAAAGTGGTCCAAGGAAGGAACAGTGGTGAACCGGAGACAGGGTCATGGGTGGTCAAGGCTCCTTGATGCACGTGGGGAGTGAAGGCTGGCCCGTGTGATCTGATCCAACAGACGAGCTACTGTTGCTCAAATTACTGAAGAAGTCCAGTGCAGGACGGGTCAGGGCTGATTTGGAGGCAAAAGGGGGACCAACACAATATTAGGCAGGTGATCATAATGTTATGCCTGGTCAGTGTATCTCAAAATTCTGTCATTATTTGAAACATGTTGACTACCCAAAATTCTGACACCTCAGAATTTGACTTGGTATACAGCACATGAGATGAATCTTATCTAGCCAATAACTCAAAGCTGTTTAGCAGGAGAACCTCATTAACTAGCTTAGAGAACACAAAACCTTTTTCTACACACAATCCACCAAACAAATCCTCAGTTAGCTTCATCACTCCCATTCCTATTGTGAGTGTGACGTCAAGCCAAATGATCAATATCTCAATCAAAAGTCAGTGGCTATCTCCTACTGACCAAAAATACGAGGTCACTGTGCATTCATAATGAGATATGAAATAAAAATGAGATCGCTCAGAACTCAGAATATGAGATAATAAGTCTGCTGCTGAAGCCAAAAATACAGAAAATAAAATGAATTTCTTCTCCTTTTTCTTCCTGGTCTTTGAGACAAACTGAGTAGAGATACTGGATCTCACGTCTCAATCGGTATGACATATAAAATATGGTATTCATAAAAAAATGGTGTGTACATTTACACGTACGAAGAATAACTCACATAAACCTCCTCTTGATGGATTTCAAATGCACAGATTTTGCATAGATTACTGCATATAAACATAATAAACAACATAAACAGAAAAAAACAGGTTTGTCCATTTACAGGGCACAAAAACGTGCAACTTTCATATATTCCATCCTGATTTCATTGTTTTCAATCCATTTATAGATATCAGGATGAAGATGGTGGCTCAGGTCAGCTTACCATCAGCTAGATTTCATCTCCCATTCACTCACATACACACCCATTCACACACTACCAGTGACTTAGAGATGATTTAGAGATCAACTTACAGCTTTGAAAGGAGGAAGAAACCAGAGAGCCTGGAGGAAACATCTGAAGAACATCCTAGTTCCAACATGCAAGGTGTGAAGCAAACATGCTAACCAAGAAGTGACAACACCACCCTTTTATTAATCCCCATTATTAATATTATACATAATTAGCCGGCCCGGGTTCGAGACCTGGCTAACTCGCTCTCATTGCCGCGGCCTGGGTTCGAGACCCAGTGTTGCATCAGAAAATGGCATCCGGTGACCTGGTGACCTGACCAAAACACGTGGACCAGATGATCTGCCATGGAGACTCAGAACAGGGGTTCATTTTGTCCTCTCATCTCCATGTCCTTTTATGGAGTTTTGTGGGTGTCACCAAATGCAAATGAGCTGTGTCACTGTATGGAACACACCCTTTACCCCTCCACACAACCCCCCACATCTTCTACCATCATTACCAGGAGACTGAAAAACAGCACATGATCCCAGAGGTTATTAAAATAACAATTACAAGTGTAAAGCCTTCACTTTATATTCGTACACATGCTTTAGCTGTTGTGTATTTTACAAAAACCTATTAACATGATTGTCAGTAGATTTATAAGATAAACGTAAACAGAATTATGGAAACTTGGAGCATCACGGATGTGTCCGTTATATATATACCAGCAGATATCTTCACCCAGATGGCAAGACAATCAGCATCTGGATGGGCTTCTTAATAATTCATAAGGAAAACACCAGGAATTGAATCATGATGGCTGTAATTATGTTAATCGTGTCGTGAATCAGCTTTTAATTCTCTTGTTCCGTACAGACGGGAATTACAGGATGATGGAACAAACCTTGTGGTTTATGAGAACCAGTTATTGTTTGGGCTCAAATTAAGAGATGGAAGGTTTTTTTCTACATGAATTATTTGCCATTGCACAAACACACACATACTTTCATCACATGACTGACCAGCATGTTAAGTTTGTTTGGTTCAAGCTGACAGCATGGCTGTGTAACAACACTGCCGGTTGTGTGAAAACGCCTGGAACACACCCACATAAGTGTTTGTGTGTAACTCTTGCCAGTTGTACGCCAAATGCCAGGGTTTTATCTCCTGATTATTTCACTGTAGCTCAATTCATTTTGTTATATGTTATAAAAGCTTCTCCTTTTCTGTTGAACTAACTACAGAATTGAGAATTTGCCTTTGAATTGAAGAAATTTGCATCGGTGTACAAAGTGTTTTCGGCTTAGACCTAGAAAAAAGGACCTGGCGGTATGCTCCGGTACTCTGATATTCTTTAGTTAGTTCAAAAGTTTATAGAAAAGGAGAAAATCCAGACAACCACAGAACGCTCAGGAGGTCATTCCTACAAGTGGCCATCAAACTCTATAACTCCTCCCCTTTCAGTATGGAGCAGAGCTAACACAATCAACAGTGACTGTATTACTGTGCTATTATATACACTATCCCAATTTCACAATATGTACAACACGTATGTTAATATCTGACCATGTGCAATATCACATATTATATCACGTGCAACATCATCTTAATTCTCAAGCACCTTTTTTTTGGTACATTTTGTCTATGTAGAATATTTCATTTATATTTATTTCCCTTGTGTAATCTGAAGCAGTCTCTGGAAAAAGAATTTCCTTCAGAATCAAAAACTAAAGTTCTAGCTTATCTTATCAACTTCCTGCTCAAGGGACATTTTTGTTGCTTTCTGCAAGATTCCAGTCCTGATCCTGTACCAGATGCCATGTGAAATTTCATTATTTCAAATAAACAAACAAATAAATAAATAAACAAATAAATAATTTGTGTGCTCATGCTAACCAAAAAGTGACCACACCACCCTATTATTAATCCCCATTATTAATATTATACATTATTAGTCTTCTGGTGGTCCAGTGGCAGGATCCTGTGCCGTCATTGCCATCAATTAATCAATCAAATAATCAATTAATGTCAATTGCAATTGTCGTTAATTGATTAATTAATTGATTGGTTAATAATAAATAAATAAATAAACTTCTTTTGTGCATAATAGTATTAATAATAATAATAATAATAATAATAATAATAATAATAATAATAATAATAATAATTATTATTATTATTATTATTATTATTATTATAATAAACAAACAAACAATAATACTATTTTATTTTAAAATTAAGGACACTTTCCATTCCAAGCTCATAGACACCAACAAGAACACCAATAAACAACAACAAACAAACAACAGATGAAATGAAGACAAAATGAGATGAAGATAAAACAAAAGATTTCACCTGTTAGGGGAGGAGCCAAAGTACTGAAGTGTGAAATGTGTATAAATTTGTGGTTTTAAAAGTCGAGGTAATATGATGGAGATAATCAAGAGGTTCTGGGGAATATGATGACGGCAAAAGGAAAAAAAACGTGAGATGTGAGGATGGAGGATCTCAGATAGGTAGATAAGGAAAAGCAAGGCTATGGAGCGCTGTAATGGTCAGAAGCAGGATTTTTTACTGGATCCTGTATGTGTTCTGTTCCTCCTGAACACCATATTCCCAACATATTCACATTCAGTTACTATTTTAGTGTGTAACCATGGTAACAAAACAGGAAACAACCATCCCTCTATGTCCAGTCTCAATCCAGTGCTGCTTTTTTTATGAGATAAAGTCAATAGAGTTCACTGATTAGTTGCTGGCAGAAGGACAGGAGGATAAAAAAGCATTAATCCAGGAAGAAGACACGGATGAACACATCATATGTACCTTCAACATGCTGGAGATAAAAAAGCAGCTGTGAATTCCTGGCCTCTATCAAAGATTCGAGATTTCGAGATATCGAGATTGCGTTTGTGGTCATCAATCTGCCATCTAGAGACATGTCTATTTTTTTAATGTGTGAGGACGTTCCTGAAGCTCTGCTGCATCACGCTGGTCCTCTCGTGGTATTACGTTTCACATCATCAAACAGCAAGAGTGTAAAAACTTAAGACTCACTGTGGTACACGTTACCCAGCCTTCATCATACATGGAATTTCCTTCACATGATGGTCAATATGCTACAAAGCCAATAAATCAAACCCTGTAGAAAGCCGTAACCTTGTCGCTGATCATTTCAGAGGTTTAAAACTAAGCAAAGTGAAAGAGCAGGAAGAAAAAAAAAGAAGAAGAGAGACTGAGCTGAACAGCAGCATGCATCAGTGATCTGTTAAACGTCTGGCCCGGGTCAGAAGATACCACAGCACCAGACCATCAAGAAAAGGTCAAAGCTGTCAATCTGCCTGGAAATAAATGCATGTGGTGTGAGAAGAGAAGTGGAAGACTGAGTAGCACAGTAACCGAGACCTCACACGGTCGGAATCCGTGTCCTTCAGAGCTGGGGAGGAAAGCGCGCCTACAACAAACCAATCTTAATAAAAGTCCTTGAGGTTATTCATAGATCTAAATCCATTAACAGAGGAACAGCTGTACATAGTCTTCAGAAAACAGTGACCTTTGCTGCGGTCATTAGAGATTTATGATGTCATAATTACTTTAGCTCAAACCTTTTACAGCCTTTTCGTCCCTGCTTGCCTCTTCACGCCTTATCTCACCAGCTCTAAGTGACCCGATAGCGTTTAAGATGAAAGACTCGAGTGTCGGACCCAACGAGTACGACAGAGCGTGATTTGGTTTGCTAACAAACACGCTAACAAAACCGTTTGCTAATTAGCACAGACGCAGAAAGGTGAGATCAAAGCCAGAGGGATCAAGAAGAGACGTTTGGAAGAGTAACACCGTTTCAGCCTTAAACGAATACACCACATGGCCTATTAGCGTTCCTCGTCAGTGCCAGGAAGCTTAAGATGACATCAAAGAGCTGGAAATTTAACAAGACACCAGTTTTACATACAGAGAGAAAAGTCAACAGGATTATACTGTATTTACACTCACAGACCTCAACTGTTGGGTAGTTTTCCATCATGGGGAAGAAGAACAGAACCTTAAGCTTTGTTTTATTTTATTATGTAGAGCCTGATGTTATGTAGACTGCTGTAGTGTAAGTGATAACAGGAACTTTACATCATAACAACAATACACTATAAACCTATAAATTCTAAAAAGCATTACGGTGGCTAAGTTGCACAAAACACAATAACAAATCCAAAAACACAAGGAGAATTCAGACAAAGTGGAAAAGTTCGGTATAGTTTGTGAACAGAATTCTTCCCTCTGATTGGACAAGACATTGGTCACCCAGGATCTACAGAAAGTAGGGAATTGTGTATCTAATTTTATTTCTTGCACATGTGCGGAGTTCTGCCTTCACTTTAAACCATTTATTAACAAACATATTTATCTTTATAAGAAAATGGAGTTCAATCAGCGCTACTGTGAGGAAGGACGTTCATATGGTGTGATTTTGGATATACTGATAGCGTATCATGGAGTAAAGTTTATCTCTAAAAACACACCAGGAATGTTCCAGAAGACCAAACTATTCCAGATGAAAGGATGTAAGGAGCGCTATAAGAGCAGAGCTGTGTTCATACACACACCAATCCACTTTCTACTGCTGCAGATACTGCTGGACTTCCTGTAGATCCTGAGTGACCCATGTCTCGTCCAATCAGAGGGAAGAATTCCATTTGCAAAACTTATACCTACCTTTTCCACTTTGTCTGAATCTTCCTTGTGTTTTTGGATTTGTTATTGTGTTTTGCACTTCTCGGACACCGTAAAGCATGATGTCATGATGACATTTTCATAAATAAAAGTCTTTAGAAGAAGTCTATGCTAACTCAAATAACAGGAATCTGAAGCTGTGTCTCAAATGACGTACTACACACTAAGCACTTACACTGTGGACTATGTACCCTAGTGTCTAATGGAGGAATTTTAGAACAGGAAGCCATTTCTCACTCGATGGCGGATGATGTCAAAAAACAAACAAACAAAATGTATGGTAAAATTTTAACATAAATCATGTTAAAAATTAGATCCAGTTTATTTAAAAGATACGCTGATCAGGCATAACATTATGACCACCTGCCTAATATTGTGTTGGTCACCCTTTTTCTGCTAAAACAGCCCTGACCCGTCCTGCCCTGTGTATTCTGACCCCTTTCTATCAGAACCAGCATTAACTTATTCAGCAGTTTGAGCAACAGTAGCTCGTCTGTCGGATCGGATCACACGGTCCAGCCTTCTCTCCCCACGTGCATCAATGAGCCTCGGCCGCCCATGACCCTGTCGCCGGTTCACCACTGTTCCTTCCTTGGACCACTTTTGATAGATACTGACCACTGCAGACCGGGAACACCCCACAAGAGCTGCAGTTTTGGAGATGCTCTGATCCAGTGGTCTAGACATCACAATTTGGCCCTTTTGGTCAAACTCGCTCAAATCCTTACACTTGTCCATTTTTCCTGCTTCTAACATCAACTTTGAGGACAAAATGTTGACTTGCTGCCTAATATATCCCACCCACTAACAGGTGCCATGATGAGGAGATACTCAGTCTTATTCACTTCAACTCTCAGTGCTCACAGTGTTATACCTGATCGGTGTATTTGTAAGACGTCTTGTTCAACGGATTGTCTTCAGCCATCTTGAAAAATGCGCCTGGTAGCCCCACCCCTTTTCTGGTTTGAGTGCATGAAGTGTCCAACATTCCAGGCTTTGTTTTTTCAGTTGAATAATAGTGCATCGTCCTGGTTCTTGAATTGCATTCCTTCTTTTTGGAATTGTCGTTAATGACGTTTATGCATTTCACACCTAGGCCTTCACTGGTGTTCTTCCTGAATTAATCCACCTCTATACCATCATTATGACGCCACCATAGATGTCGCTAGGCTATTTTCTACTCAGTTCTCCTAAAATTCTGTGATTCTCCATAAACTCTACACAAATTGGTGATCTCGTCAGTCCCCTTTAAATTTCATATGAAAATGGCGGCAGATTTCGGCTCCTCCCCGTCTTTCAGCGCGTTCTTCAATCCACAGACCGCGGCGTCGCAGAGCGAGGATCAGAGGACAAGTGTGTGTGTGTGTGTGTGTGTGTGTGTGTGTGAGAGAGATCTGGAAGACTCGTATTTGGCTTGTTCAGTACTCAAATGTTATACACATCTATGCAATACAGTGGAATGCTGCAGTAAGTTTACCATCCTACCCTGTTAGTCAAACCTTTATTTTATTTTATTTTATTTATTTTTTTTACCATTGTACCCTCATTGGGGGCTGAGCCCCCCTTAAATGAAAATTCTAGACTCGCCCCTGGACATCACGGCAATAGATACTAATAAAAGTTAAATAACAAAGTAAAAAAGAAATTAGTCTACAGTATTTCACACCTCACAAGGAATAGTCCATTTTATTACAGTTAATTTTTTCAAAAAGACATTTTTGATGCCGTATGCAGCAAACTGCAATCTCTGGAGGACGCAGCATCCGAAATGAGACATAGAGAATATAGAAACACTGTATATGGGCGGGTCGCTGCCTCTGACTACTCCAATTATCCAATCAAAGGATGGGAAATTGCTGATGTAATCATATGCCTGCTAGATGGCCCCAGAGACGCCAACTCGAAATCTGATTGGTTAATGGAACAATTTCATTGCCACTTATTTTAAGCTCCAGGCGCCTGCATTATTGATTCTGAAGGCCTTAAGGCAGACTTTCACTCTGGGAACACATGATGTCATCCACTGTCTGAAATATGATTGGATAAATACTCTTATCATAAATATACACTACTGGAAGCAGCGCAACTGAGAGAAAAGCTATGAAATGTAGAGAATAGACTATTGGGAATAATTTAATACACATTCATGGAAAAATATATTAAAATGCAAGTCAGTGATTCAGATCACCGCTGTTTAGGCCAGCAGAGAAGGACTTACTGACCCTGACGGTCCACCACTGCGTGAGAGACACATCTGACTTAAACAACCACGTAACAAACACTGAGCTCCCATTTGATCCTAATTCTGATGTTTGGTTTGATCTGAAGCTCTTGACCTGTATCTGCCACACGACTGGCTGCACATGAAGATCCAAACTTCTCATGCAATATGAATAAAAAAAGCGAAATAAAATCGTCACTCCAGAAAACAGGATTCCCAGACATGACTGCAGCAAAGCATCATAACAAGCTTTTCATAATCAACTTCCCATCATCCTTTGCAGAGTCGACAGAACAAATGTCAGATCTCCCACATGCTCCTTCACCCACATGTGCCCTGGTTCTGGTTCAGAGCTCACTTTTTCATCTTAAGAGATTAAAGCCGAGATTGAGAGAAGCTCATCGTCTCACATATGAACAAACACACACACACACACACACACACACAGAGGAGTAAACAGGTTTCAATAAAAACGAGAAGATACTACTACTGGTACTGTTATCCTACTACTGGTTGCCATAGTAACATTTTTTTAGTGCAACTAGCTTTCCACAAATCTTAGCACTTAAACAGAACATTCTAGAAGGAGATCTGGTGTTTGTTAAGATCTAAAATTCCACTGTAAGTCTTCAGAGTTCAGGGTTTGAAAGGTTTCGATTAAATTTCACCTAATCAGTACCAGAATCAGAACCAGAATCAGCTTTATTCCCACGTACTCTGGGTTTCACATGTACAAGGCATATCAGTGCACAAAGCAAGAGAGCTTTAAATATACACAACCTTGAGAATAAACATAAAAATATTAAAGAAAATCTAAGAAACCTAAACAAAAAATACAGCTCTCAGAGAAACCAGTGTTCCCAGTGTTCCTGTTACTCATGATATGGTATGATAACACCACTGAGACATCGTGTTAGCAGACTCATCCGCGTCGTGTTCAGTCCCTGGGTGCATCACTGCACCACACAACCACCGAAGGGCTGATCAAAATAAAGTTAAAAGCAGTCATTATCCGTGTTTACCAAAATCCTTCCCCAAATCCATTACTGCAACGGCATCGCTCAGGCATCATTAAACTGATTACCCGTGTTGCTACGAGCACACGCACGCACAACCCTCGTCTTCCACTAGGTGTCCCTGCTACGTTTCCTCTTCACCGTACTGAGAATCACGTTCCATAAAGAGAAAACACGGATGAGTCCATTTCACTGATCTCCTGCGACTGAGGTGACATTCGTTATGTAAAAGGGTTATCTGGACAGATCGAACAAGCAGATTTCACATAATTAAATAAAAAAATGTTCATCAAATCTCTACCACTAAAACAGATTTCTACACTTTACTTAAAATATGATGATGAATACTTCAAAAATGAAATATTTTTTGCATTAACGTGTTTTAAACATGCTTTTCCATGAGTACAAGTGATAAAAAATGTGCATTTTGGTCCACTTTCCTCAATAAAATATTAAAAATATTCAATAATCAAGCGTGCTTTTCTCACAGATCAACACAACGCTTGTCACAATTGTTTAAACCATCATCGAAACTGAGAAGAGCTTTTATTGTACGTTCAGGTCCTCCTGGGAAGTTTGTGTTTACGAGTCGTAATTACGACATCAAGTGCATTCGAGTCATCAAGTCAGAGCGTCTTACTTAACTACAAAAATAAACTCTGAGCTCCAGAGCTTCGCACTCGTAATTATGACTTTGTGACGGTTTTTCAACTAAATATGAGAAATATGACATAAATATGACAAAACAGACATTTATCTATTTTTTCACAATTATATTATAATATTATGCTACTGACTGGTGAAGTACAATCCTGTTATGCAAATTATAGCTTGAATGGACTGTAAATGATGATTAAAATAAAATCATACATCAGAATAATCATCCTTTGTCACAAGTCTCTAATAATCACAAACTCTATTTCATAAAAGACACAATTCCATCCCTTTGTGTCTGTTAGCTTTTTTGTTGATCATCTAACTACTGCTTATTTTTTTGGACACCGAGCATTTTTGGAGCCTGATAGAGGATAGCCTGTCCTCAAAGTTGATGTTAGAAGCAGGAAAAATGGACAAGTGTAAGGATTTGAGCGAGTTTGACCAAAAGGGCCAAATTGTGATGGCTAGACCACTGGATCAGAGCATCTCCCAAACTGCAGCTCTTGTGGGGTGTTCCCGGTCTGCAGTGGTCAGTATCTATCAAAAGTGGTCCAAGGAAGGAACAGTGGTGAACCGGCAACAGGGTCATGGCCAGTCAAGGCTCATTGATGCACGTGGGGAGAGAAGGCTGACCCATGTGATCCGATCCAACAGACGAGCTACTGTTGATCAAATTGCTGAAGAAGTTAATGCTGGTTCTGATAGAAAGGGGTCAGAATACACAGTGCAGGACGGGTCAGGGCTGTTTTAGGAGCAAAAGGGGGACCAACACAATATTAGGCAGGTGGTCATAATGGCATGCCTGATCGGTGTAGATAGATAGATAGATAGATAGATAGATAGATAGATAGATAGATAGATAGATAGATAGATAGATAGATAGATAGATAGATAGATAGATAGATAGATAGATAGATAGATCTTATTGACCCCATGAGGGAAATTCTTGACACATGGTTTATATTAAAGAACTGTTTAGCAGCAGTTGCATCAGTTCTTCTCATGACATCCTTAATATCCGTAATGCATGGAGTTCCTGAATGTTATTTAACCTCATTTACTCATTCTCAATCCTGTTACTCATTTAAGTGTAAAAAATGGCTCACCATCAGCAAAGAATAGCGGTTTTCATAAACCAGAGAGACGTTTGAAATGCTTACACACAACTTTATTTTTCAGGGCTAAAATTCCCTCTATTGATAAATTCCTCTAGAAATGACAGGAGTCCGACTCTCCTGACCTGCTCATCTGTCCAGATCTTTTAATAAGCAGTTCCTCTTTTAGTCCCATGCCCTTAGTGCCATCAATATACCCTCCTCACTGTGAGCTTCTAGTCAGGACAAAGACCTTATGTTTTCCCTCTGTGTTTGCGCTCTTTCTGAGAACATCTAAAAGCTTCGATAGTTCAGGTCATTATTTCTGCAGTTAAACAATCCATACAGCTCCAACCTTGAAGACATGATTGCTGTTAATTGTGAAAGGCTGACAGGAAGCTACAGAATTATGGTGTATCCAGTCGATCTATACAATCCAGTACCATCCACAGTTAAGGCTTTTTTTTTAGCAATGATTGATATGGGGAGCAGGTTCAAATTGTAATAAAATTGTATACACCCTCTACCCCTAACTAACTACCGCACCCTACTCCAACCACTAGCCTCTATTCATGTTCGATCTCTTTCTAAAAACACAAAAGCTCAGATTAGATCATCATTTCTCCAGTTAAACAATCCAAACACCCCAAACCTTGAGGAAACTATCCTACTAAACACTTGATTGCTGTTAGTTCTGAAAGGCTGACTCGGTCATTAGCAGGAAGCTACAGGATTACGGTTTATTCAGTCAATCCAGCTCTACAGTACACTCCTGATGATCTGTCGGAGTCGTCATGAGGTGTTTTGGGAGCACTCGGAAATCCCAAATCCCACATTATCGTTCCGACACGAGGTGCTTGTGCTATAAATGTTGTGAGAATGTACAGGTGTTGATCAGGTGTTCAGGACTGGGACTGCGTGATGACAAGCAATTATCCGTCCTAATTATAGTTAGCAGTTAGCGTTTAGCGTTTCTCATGATGAATGCAGATGATGTTTGTGGCATTCCTGAGAAAAAAAAGAGAGTTTTTCTGCCTAGATGATGCAAGTTTGACAATGTATACTTTACAAAATGATTAAATAATAATCATTTTGCACACACACACATACACACACATACACACACACACACACACACACACACTATGGACAATTTACAGATGTCGATCAACCTATGACATGTCTTTGGCCTAGGTGAGGAAACCGGAGTACATAGAAGAAACCCCTGATGGAGAACATTCAAAACTACACACACACACACACAGACACACACAAACACACACACACACACACACACAGGAGCCAAACCTCCAAACCTGGAGGGGTAAGACAAATCCGTTTGCCACTAAATCACCATATCCTTCTACTTAAAAAATAAATATATTTCACAAAAAACAACAACATAGAAATGTTTTTTTTTGTTAAATAATTGTTATTTTATTTACTTTCTAAACTTAGATCGGTGTCTGTATAGCGACGACGTGATTATGAATTCCTCATTGCAAGCTTATTACTCTTTAAGCTGAGATCAATTTAAAATCAATTTTTTGCTAGTAAACAGATTCTAAAATTTTAAAATGCATGCAAAAAAAAGAGAGATATGTTTCAATCGAGGTAAATGTGCAGTTTTCATGTTAACACTCCACGTTTCAGCATGTCAAGGCTTTTCCCCAAGCTGCCACTCATATTTATTTCATCTCCCTGACACCTCTCTCTGCGGGGGTTATGACGTGACGTACATGTTCACTTACCCTTGAAGAGCTTTCTCTCCAAACCAGTCCCCTTTCCCCAAGCCACGCAGATGAACGATGTCATTGGGCGAATCCTCTCTGGTAACGTTCACCTGTTATCACACATCACAACATTTTACTACAGTCCTGAAGATCTGAATTACGGCGTGAAGAACGTCAAATCTCAGGAAGTACACGGTCTGTGAAAGAATCCGTACCTTTCCTTTACTGATGATGAAGAAGGTGTCTCCTCGAGCGCCCTGTCTGATGATGTATTCTCCATCACTGTAGTGAGTCTGAGGACAGAGAGAAGGAGAAGGAGAAGGAGAAGGAGAAGGAGAGAGAGAGTGTAAGTGTTAGACATTGACATGCTTAACACACCACCTCACACACATTCCAGAGCTCGGTGTCCTGCCACACAACCTTATAAACCTTTTAACAGCTTTACTGCAAATATCATCCTGATGTTAAACCTTAAGTAGTCCATTAACACAGAATAATAACAAGCAACCTCAAAGCCGGGAGGCTTGAACGTACGCAGGAGTCAAACTTTACTTCATCGAAAACATCCAAAACAGATACGCGGTTAAAGGTTAGTCTGTTCGGTTCGTCCATTTTATTTTTCAGTTCGTCAAGTTTTATTTTTTTTATATAAACAAGCATACAGAGGAGGACAGGGCAAACTACGGCATGTGAAGAAAATGACTGATACAGTGGAACCTCAGAATTTTCACCTTAAGAATTGAAATTAGCATCAGATTACAAAGCTTTTTCGGCATTCGAACGAACCAAATTGAATGCCGGCTAAGTTGCGTGTACGTCCGGGAGCCGTTCAAAATTTGTTAGCGTCAGTGGAAAGCCAAGCAAAGCGAATTTTACTCTTTTTTTTTCAGTCAGTGAAAGCTATGTGAAAGATTCAAAAAAGCTCAAAAGCTAGGTGATTTTTGGGGTGTTTTTTTGTTGACAGATTGGTGGCGTGGGCGGTCTGTTCTATTTTTAGCCCAAGCTTGGTGGCATGACTTCCTGTGAGGAGCCTTGACATGGAATGCTTGGCTTGGGTCAGTTCTTTGTAAGCAGCCAGTTTACATACGCTTCATATTGGGAATATTGGTCATATTTTTGAGACCTGGAACGGATTATCTGCATTTACATTATTTCTGATGGGAAAATTCATTTCTATACAAATTTTCACCTTAAGAACTTGCCTCCAGAACAGATTAAATTCTATTTTATATGAATAAGTGTAAATATTGCTACACACCGCTCAGATGTTTCACTAAATACTAGACCTGAGGAGGGATCAAAAGTTTTGGCTTCTTCATGTTAATTGAACTCAAGCTACTGGATGAGTTTCACCTAAAATTCATTCCTCAGAAAGTTTTTAATCCTGCTCAGGGTCATGGTGGATCTCTGGAGCCTGTGGTGAGAAAACAGACAATAGGATGAGATGGCAACGCACCCACACACACAGACACACACACACACCATTCTATCTTCATACCCTTGTAACCTTCCCCCTAACATTATTATTAATGCTGCTCATTATTGCTGTTACAACTAAACCCTAAACCCTAACCTCACTCCTCACTCTAAAATAACTGTATATATATATATATATATATATATATAAATCAGTGACTAGTGCATATATTTAATTATACACCCATTATCCACTTTAATAGGAACACCTCTACCCCTTCTCATTCATCCAATTAATTATTCAATCTGCCTGTGGATAAAAACCATGTAGATACAAGTCATGAGCTTTAGCTGAGGTTCACATCAGAAAAAATGAAAAAGAGAGAAGGTAATAAAAAATGGAGTGTTTGGAGGTAGATGTAGAGGAAGTAGAAATAATTTTTTTAAAAAGAGAGAGAGAGTGTTTGGAGGTAGATGGATTAGTTTGAATATTCCAGAAACACACAAAAGACGGTCCAAACATACAAAAATAAAATAAAACCACTTCAGTGAGCATCAGTTCTGTGCATGGAAACACCTGGAGAGGTCAGAGGTGAATGACCAGACCACTTTGACAGGAAGCCTATAATAACTCAAATAAGCAACCATGCTGAAAAGAACGTCAAATCTTCATGGGCACATGAGCTACAACAGCAGAAGATCACACCAGGTTCCACTCCGGCAGCCAAGAACAAGAATCTGAGGCTTTTATAAGCACAGATTCACCCAAACTCTGCTGACTAAACTGTTCCTGCATATTTCTGCGGCTCGTCTGTGACCGACGTACTTCTTCTAATGACACAGAGCCTCGGAACATCAAACAGATCACGCAGTACATCATCACCTAGAGCAGGGGTAGGCAAGTTCGGTCCTAGAGAGCCGCAGTCCTGCAGATTTCAGCTCCAGCCCTAAAAAAAAACCTCACCTGCCTGTAGCCTTGGTAATCCTGAAGAACTTGATTAGCTTGTTCAGGTGTGTTTGATTAGGGATGGAGCTGAACTCTGCAGGATTACGGCTCTCTAAGACCGAACTTGCCTACCCCTGACCTAGAGTAAGTTTTATCCTTAAGCCAGTAGCCATTTGTTCGGGGTATAAAAACAGCATTGTGTGCTAAGACATGACTGCAGAGATGGAACATTTGCCACTTTTCTGTTTTGTGCATATTTTTCTAAATAAAAGCTCTTTCAAGTTTTAAGTTAGCAGCACAGGGGTGGGGGGGGGGTCATAGCTGGAGGTAGCAGAGCTGAAAATGTTGAGGTTGAGGGGTGTGACACGGTTGGACAGGATTAGGAACAAGTCCATCAGAGGGACAGCTCATGTTGGACGTTTGGGGGACAAAGTTAGGGAGGTCAGATTAAGATGGTTTGGACATGTTCAGAGGAGGGAGAGTGAGGATATTGGTAGGAGAATGTTGGACATGGAGCTGCCAGGCAGGAGGAAAAGAGGCCAAAGAGGAGGAATATGGATGGAATAAATGAGGATATGAAGTTGGTGGGTGTAAGTGTTGAGGATGCAGAAGATAGGGATAGGTGGGGAGAGATCGCTGTGGCCACCCCTGAAGGGAAAAACCCAAAGAAGAAGAAGACTTAAAAGACATAGCCTGAAAGATTCCCGTAGCACATCAAGCCATCCGTCGAGCAGCATAAGGGTCAGCGGCTTACTCCATCTTCATCTGAGTGATTACCCGGTGTGTGCTGAGGTCAGCAGCTGGTGAGCTCCAGCGTGAAAGGGTTTACTGGTGGAAGAGCAGCTCAGCAAGATGAATTCTTCCCAAAAGGGATCCTATTATTATCTGTTGCACTGCAAGCGGTTCTGCTTACGGAAAACCAAACGCGTGAAGATGTCGGAAAGACGTAATGCCTGATACAGGAATATTATAGATAATAATTTACTCGCATCACGGAATATTAATGCCTTGTTGCTGTTTAGACGCTTGTGGAGGTGGATACAGGTGTGGGTGAATGTTCTGTCTTTAATAATAATATTAATAATAATAATATAAGCCAAATCCTACAAGGTCAGCTGACCAACAAACAGAGAACAAAACAGGAACTATGGTCAAACCCACAAAAACAAGTCGCACCAAACAAAATTCAAGCGAAAACAGATGAGTCTAATCACGACCCGTGAGAGTACAGTATACAGGGGCGGAGCCAGGACATAGGTCGTCACAACCCGTGAGAGTACAGTATACAGGGGCGGAGCCAGGACATAGGTCGTCACAACCCGTGAGAGTACAGTATACAGGGGCTCCTGTATACTGTACTCTCACGGGTTGTGATTAGACTCATCTGTTTTAGACTGTTTTAGGGTTGTGATTAGACTATGGGCAGAGTTAGGATCCGAATCAAAACAATACTTCGAAGGCAACGTAAACAAAACACGCGAACAATATGGAAACGATCGCCACAGCAACAAGTTCTATTAATAGTCTATTTATGTTTATTCTGTTTTCATCGTTTGAAAATGAAAGAAAAGCTGACTGCGTATGAAACCAATAGTGTCCCTGTCTGGAGTTTTTTCAGACATCGCTGGCTAATACAGAAGTGTTAATACTGAGGTTTCGCTAGTCATCATCCTGGCAGATGAAGCAAAGCTGCTATTATTACTGAACTGCACTTCAGTGCCTCACACATCAGATGGAAAATGCTGACCTTCCGACTGGCTCTGCTCCGTCCAGAGCCCAGGGCAGTATGGGAACAGCGTGTAGTACCCTCCCACTCCTGCACTCCAGCACATGTGTCTGAGATGGAAGCCAAACATCTTGTCCTTCTGCAGAGTTCGAAATCCTCTTCAGGGGCTGATTTATTTAACACGGCTCGGGCGGCTGGGGCACGCTGAACGTGAGCGTGGATGTTTATGTTAGATGAACGATCTCGGCATGGAAGAAGACTTCGCTCGGGCTCACGCTTTTATTTTTAGAAGGTGTGAGTTTATATGAAGCTGTATTTACCAAACAGCCTGGAATCACAGATCTAGCCACAAAGGGTAAATGCAGCTGAATAGCTTTCTCCTGTTTTTTTTCTCGCAGATTGAAGACATCACGTCTGGGTAAAAGCTATTAAAAGGCCAGAGGAAAAACAAAAAAAATCAATGTCGATCCAAAGGTCACTGCAGAACTCTGTCAAAGTTTTCTAGATTAGAACAAACTACGCTTGAAAAATACGACTAACTGAACGACACAATCCTGAAATTAGATCTTTCGAATTTCAGTTAGGTTTTGATTTTATGTTGAAAAATGAAAAGACTTCCAGGGTTCTTTCCTGTGTGACCCGGCAAAGCTCGAACATTCGGCTTTAAAGAGTAAAAATGATTTCCAAAAAATGATGACCAGGAAGTTCTGAAGTAGGAACTCTTCCATACGCAAACTGAAAATCTTAAAGAAAAAAAGGCTGCTTGAATAATAGAGGGGGGGGGAAATCATTCAGAGAGAAGGTGAAAATGTGATGTTGGAGCTACTGACAAGGTGCAAATGAAATGTTGAGTCTCTGACTGACCGAGCTGCTCAGAGCGGTCATGTCCTGTCATTTCTGAAGGCTTGTGTGTATCAGTTCTTCCTGCAGGTCTTTGACAGGAGTTGCCAGGAGAAACCAGAAACCCGGACGAGTGAACTCACAATTTTGAGGATTTATCTTTGAATACTACTACAGACTCGTTGGAATAACGATGCAGACACCAGCGCAGGCAACTAACTGAAATAATTACACATCAACAAACAAATGTTTGGTGTTTGTTATTGCAGATGAACTTGAAACTCTGACCCAGAAATTTTTTTTTAGATTAAAAATAAGGAATGGAAAATAAGATTTTATTTTATTTTGTAATATTATACATTTTTATATTTAAATTTTTAAAAAATAATATTATACATTTTTATATTCATTTCGTTTATATATATATATATATATATATATATATATATATATATATATATATATATATATATATATATATATATATATATATTTAAATTCATATTTTATCTATTAGACTTGCTTGTAATAGAAGGGATAAAATATTATAATATAAAAATGTAATAAAATAAAAATTATGTCGATTTATTTCTTTATTTAATTTCAACTGGCAGCTTTAATTTACATCCATTGAATTATGGTCCATAATTAATGAATTAATAAAACAAAAAATGCCTCAAGTAATATATGTATATACATGTATATATATTTTTAATAATTATTATTATTATTATTATAAAAATAATAATAATAATTATTATTATTATTATTATTATTAATTCTTTGTATTAAAATTTTCTCACTTATCTCTCTTCTCTTTTGGAAAAAAAGAAAAATATTTCAACAAAACAACAAGGAGCTGCTTTTTATTTAGTGTTTCATCTTGCCTTGGTGATCTCTTTGTGAGTGTCTCCCTGACTCATCCCTACACTCACACTCACACCGTTTTAACTGAGGTCATCTCTTAACGATCGGCTTGAATGATTCCTCAGACCAGTGCGGTCAGACATTTTTTTTTTACTTTTGCTCCTATGTACAAGTCAGTCATCTTCTTTTTTTTTGCTTGGAAGAGGTTTGAAAATGATAATAATTTAAGAAACTGCCATCATACTGTATTACCCCTGAGTCAGGCAGTCAGTGTAAAGAAAGCTGTCAGTCTTTCACTTTCTGTATAATAAAACGCATACTAATGTGAATGTTCCGATTTTTTTTCACACACTATTGAGGTTTTCTCTACATTTCGTTACCATGGCAACATTTCAAATAACATTTCTGGGAAATTATAAATCCTGTTCCCGGGTCGAACGATTCCTCAGATCGATCCTATAGCTCATGTGGTCCGATAGTTTGCTTGTTGCTTGCTACTGCAGTGTGAATGCTGGGTTAAGGAGAAACGGTCAGTTTGTTAAAGATCATGTAGGGGATGTTATACTGTGATCGAGCTGCTGGACAGAAAAACAGATATGAAGCCTCAGGCATCTGATTAGCTGATAGTTCTCTCTGTTGTGGTCAAGGAGGTGATTCTGACCTTTGACAAGGGCCAAATTATGATGGCTATGTGGGGTTTCCCGGTCTGCAGTGGTCAGTATCTATCAAAAGTGCTCCAAGGAAGGAACAGTGGTGAACCGGTGACAGGGTCATGGGTGGTCAAGGCTCATTGATGCACGTGGGGAGTGAAGGCTGGGCCATGTGATCCGATCCAACAGATGAGCTACTATGCATAATGTTATGCCTGATCAGTGTAGTTTTTATTTTTGTTTCTTTGCATTTTTCCACCAGACTCACCTCACCTACACTCACCTGTTCTGTGTTATTTGATTAGCCATATTATTACAGCTCCATTATTTCCCCGTGTCTTTATTTAGCTCCTGGGTCTCGTGCTAGTGTTTGCTTTGCTAGAGTTATTACTACATTACATTATTCATTCTTGTAATTAAAGTAATTCTGCATTCGCCTTCTCCATCTCCGTATACAAGCGTTTAAAAGATAAAGCAAAATTTTAAATCAATTTTAAAGCATTATTTATTCCAGCTGTCAAAATGTCTCTCTTTTTCAAAAGAATCCTTTACATATAATTTTTTTTCTTTACTTTTTGCATTTTAAAAGGCTCGGATTTGTGCATGAAAAATTCAGCCAAAAGGAACTTCTGGTCAAATAAATAAATAAATAAATAAATAAATAAATAAATAAATAAATAAAGATGTCTCTGTGTGAAGCCTTTTAAGGAGAGAATGTTTCTCCATATTCACACGCTTTCATAGATCCAAGATTATAACGAAACCTAAAAGTGAAATAAGATGAAAAAAAATAAGGCACCCAGGAAGACAATCCCAGGAATATCAGTGATTATAGTCTCCAGGTTCCAGGTAAGTCATGCTGCATCCCTGGAGCTCTCCATCCTACTTCCCTCCATGAGTTTTAGGTCATGCTTCATCTCCTCTCAATACACGAGCGGCTCGAGTTTACTGAAGCAGTCTAGATTAAAGGAGTTTATCAAGATACAGTGGGAAAAAAAAGCAAAAGTAGAACAGAGTGAAGTGATTCAGAGTCAGTGTGGAACTGACTCAAAGTCTAAAACGAATCTTCTTTCTTTCTTTCTTTCTTTCTTTCTTTCTTTCTTTGTATTTATTTATTTATTTATTTGTCTGTCAATTCTTTTTTATTTTATTTTATTTTATTTTATTTTATTTTATTTTATTTTATTTTATTTTATTTTATTTTATTTTATTTTATTTTATTTTATTCTTTCTTTCTTACTTTCTCAATGCACTCAAAAATGATTCTGCTTTACATCAATGTTTAAATGACATAACCGGCCCATTTTTTGCCATCACGTTAACCTATTTATCTATATTTTGTTACCATGGCAACATTTCAAACGACAAATTCCGTTCCCAACGCGAAACAATACGGAAGAGCTAATCCGAGCGACGTGATCATAATTAATATTAATCCCCCTGGCAATCAGACGCATTTCCATATCACACCAAATAACAAACAGCTCCTTTCCTCGATCTTTCCGCGAGGGTCGATATTGTTTCGGTTGCTAAAAGAAATTAGCATACAGAGTGTTGGAGTGTCGGAGAAGGGCAGAGAGATGGCCACTCATGAGTGGATTTGCATCATTAATAACCTCACTCATCTCAAGTGGATCTGGGATCCTGTGGTTCAGGGGGAAAACTTTCTCATGAATGTTTTCTTCTTTGAACAAAATGAATCGTAGATTAGAAGCGCTTTTCTTTAGGCTCTTTGTGCACGGTATGTTTGAAAGCTAAACTACTCATTTAACAGATTGATTGAATAATAGTATAAATATTAAACAAATTTCATATTTCCTATAGCAACTGTCCCAAAATTGCTACCAAAATATTATTTCTGGCTCAAATCAAATCCAAATACATTGGTTAGAAAGCTAAAAATTCTCTTTAATTCCTTTTGTTTTCACTCGTTCATTTCATACTGATGAAGTTCATTAATGATTATGCTCAAACCTGCGCCGTGTCATGAATCTCCCCCTCACGCTGCTGCGAGCCGAGCTGCACGGCGGCCCACAGCACTGCTGCGCTCAGTTCTGCTTCTGCTTTTGTTCCACGTTTTCATTCTTTCGTTCACATAGCCATGTGATTTTGTTTTGATTCATGTCTGATCTCTACTTGTCGGACTTGTCATTGCCTGATTTGCTCATGTAGCTCAATTAAGCTCACCTGGGTTCAGCCTCTTGTATGGGACGTGGTACCCTAGCGGTTAAGGTGTTGGATTAATGCATGGAAGGTTGTGAGTTTAAATCCCAGGACCACCAAACTGCCTCTGCTGGGCCCCTGAGAAAGGCCCATACTCCGCTGTATAAATGAGGTGAATGTAAGTCACTCTGGATTTCTGAGTTTCTGTCTATTCTGTCTTGTGAAGTATAAGTTCTGTCTTCTCTCTAATCACGACGTCTCAGGAAACCTCTTATTCTGTGTAAGAAATTCCTACTGTTGACCACAGCCTGATCGTTTGCCTGCTGTTTTTTTTTTTTTTGCCTTTGCCTTTGCTCTATTTTTTTGCATTTATCTGCTTCTGGGTTTGTATTTAAAGCTCTCCTGCATCCTTTTGTGTCCTCACAGCCTGCCTCTGTTCCTGTGTGGTTATGATAAAGGTTAAGGATAAAGAAGAATTAAGAAATAAAGAAATTAAGATTCAAGATTCTTTACCCTCACATACTGTACATATTATATGCGTTTCCTGTGCCACATTGCTATAATAAAAGATTGAAAAATAAATGTAAATAGAATAAAATAAATTATTAGCACTCTGGGGTACGAAAGAAAAAAACATGCTTTCTTTACTCATTTAATTTTTTTTTAAAAGAAGCAAAAAAAAGTGTGTTTTGTTGTGTTTATGTTCAGCATTGAATGTTTTTGTCATGTTTCACTCCACAGTGAGGGTTTTTGTGAAAGGAGAACATTCAAACCCCCAAACTCGGAGATACTAAAAAACCCTGCAACGTAAACGTGACAAATAAAGGCTTCTTCTTCAGATCATGTGCAAGAAAATCCATTGAGCTCTTCAGGCTCTTCAGGAGTCGAGGAATCTGCTGCACCAAGTGTGCAGCATCAAGGTTCTGACATTTACTGGATTTGAGTGTGAAGCCATGCTGAAATGGTGGTGAGCATCGGCTCATAGAATAATTACTACAACACTATATATGAAAGAAATAAAGATGAGAACAGCGAAGCAGAACAGTTCACCTCAATAAATCCCAATCCCATCGTTTTGCTAAAGGTGCCTGCTCACCTTAACGGCCCCAAAATAGAACCCTCTCCTGAGACAGCCCGTCTCTAGCGCTTCGAGCACCGCTGATGCTACGGCTTTAACCATCCAGGCTTCGGCAGCATGACTCAATCTTGACGCGAAGCCTCCGAGCCATAACCCGAACACAAAGGCACAGGAATGTGAAAATATCATTAGGTATGAATTCGTGAATGAGCTGGAGAAGTGAAAAAAAGCTAGCGGTCGAATAGAAAATGTGGTTTTGCGCGTAGCGACACGGTTGGTCACGCGGAAATTGCTTCACTTGCTCACAGTCAGATTGTAATGGAGTGGAAAGGAAGTGCAGCGCACGTAATTCAAACCAATGTGCCTGGTGCTGTTCCGAACGTGACTGTGAGGAAGATGATGATGATGATGATGATGCATGCTGGGAAAACACAATGCATTTGTAATCTGGACCGCTCTGATGTAGGAGAAATGAAACACGATGTTCCTGATAAACAGTCGAGGAGAGAGCGGTGTAATGAAGAGCAACATGATGCTGAGTTACCATTACAGCCTCAGGCTGTCTGCCTGTTTTCTTTCTTTCTTTCTTTCTTTCTTTCTTTCTTTCTTTCTTTCTTTCTTTCAAACACCACTGATGCTACAGCTTTAGCCATCCAGGCTTCGACAGCATGACTCAATCTTGACGCTTTTTTTCTTCAGTTTCAGCAAATACCTCGTTTACTTCCGTGTTTTAACGTGTTTGCTTTTTTAATTGTCTCGTCTCCGTCCCTGAATCCTGTACAGTCACTGCATGTTGCCCTCATCAGTCTCACCAGTTTACGTCCTGATTCAGGTGTCTGTTACACAGAATACACAGAAGTCTTCGATCTTGCTGGTTTAACTGGTTCTGACTGGTTGCTGACGTGGCTATTGCCTCTCTCTTTTTTTTAATTCTGAAAGCCTGATATTTTATCCGCACTTGCATCCTTATTTTATCTCTCTAAAAAAAAAAAACTTTCAACAAAGACCATCTTATCAAAAAAAATCATTGATTTAACTTCTTAATTCTTGAAAAAAAAAATTCTGATAAGAAGTTAAATGAAAGAAAAAAATAGAAGATTAAATTTGTCAAAGTTGAATCAAGGACTTTTTTTTTTAACAAGATGGTCTTCATCCAGGAATTGAAATGAAATCTTATCCGATTCCTGAAGCTTTGCATTTTTTCATTTGAATCTTATTGATATTATAGTATAATTTATTAGATCCTGGTTACACACACACACACACACACACACACACACACACACACAGACACACAGACACACACTAAACGCCTGTTTGGATTCTGGAAACACTTCTCCTCATTTCTAACATCAGCTCTGGTGATGTCGATGTTTTAGTTAAGGGAATTATGTTATATATTTTGACCAGACTGCTTTGGCGTGGTTTGCTGAGCTAATCACCAGATTTGGGGACATGCTGATATTAAATACGAGGCTAAAATCTATTAATGAAGCTATTAGGATTACACAATGCATTACACCATGAAGAATAACAGATAAATCATGTTGGGTTAAACCAAGTTATATGATTTCTGGGCTATTTTTGAATTCTGGAGTGAACCCATTCTGATATGTTCAAATATAGCAAATTATCTATATCTATTTATATATCTTCATCTTCTGTTCCGTATCCGTGATTCCCAAGAGAATGCAAATCTACAGTAATGAGTATTTACAGTATGTGATGCGATCATTTCTGCACTGGATCACTGGTTAAAGCGCTTGGCTGTGATCAGGTCAGGGAATAAGCCACAGTTGGACCCTTGAGCAAGACTCTTAACCCAGGGGCTGAACTAATGATCCTACAGAGAGAATGGAGTTTGTCCTAGGGGACTCAGGCACAAGGCATGGGACACAATGGACATTTAATGATATGGGACACATTTTAAAGTGATACTCATAGTTTTGCTGTAACAACTTTTTTTTTGGAAACGTCAATTGCCAGTGGAAAAGCTCTCTAGTGAATTTCCTTTGCGCAATACAGTAAAACCTCGGTATAGGTATTTAATCTGTTCTGGAGGCAAGTTCTTAAGGTGAAAATTTGTATTGTGAAGCAAATTTTCCCATCAGAAATAATGTAACTGCAGATAATCCATTCCAGCTCCCAAAAATATGACCAATATTCCCAACTTGAAGCGTAGGTAAACTGTTTTACAAAGAACTGACCCAAGCCAAGCATTCCATGTCAAGGCTCCTCACAGGAAGTCGTGCCACCAAGCTTGGGCTAAAAATAGAACAGACCGCCCACGCCACCAATCTGTCAACAAAAAAACACCCCAAAAAATCACCTAGCTTTTGAACGCATGTTGAAGACAATGTCAGGATCGTGGGTCGACTCTTTCCAAACAGCTTTCACTGACTGAAAAAAAAATTCAGAAACATTCGTAAACTCGCTTCATTTGGCTTTCCACTGACGCTAACAAGTTCTGAACGGCTCCCAGACGTACCTACAACTTAGCCGATGTTCAGTTCAGTTTGGTTCATTCGCATGCTGAAAATCCTTCATATGCCAATGCTAATTTCTTGTAAAATTTCAACTCTTAAGACGAAAATTCTTAAGGGAGGGCATTCGTATGCCGAGGTTCCGTTGTATTTTAACATTTCCAGTTTGTCCAGTCACCCAAAAAGGCTTTGTAAAAATGGAGCTTGTATTGCTTCCAATAGAAATGGAGCAGAATATGGCCTGTGCCCAATAACAGTTTAATCTAAAAGACTTGAAACCTACCAGGTATAATATCAGCACATGGCTATAATTCAGTTAGTTTCAGGCCCTAATTGATGTTCTCAGTCTTTTGTAATCTGGTAAATTATGTTAATTTAATGTCTTTCTATCATCCTTTAATTTTTTTTTTATTTTCCTGTGGTTTCATTTGAAGCGACGTGTAGCACTTTTATGTTTGGGGCAGAAACGTCCTAGATTGGGGAAAGGGGACTTTTATTTTATTTTTTAAGGCCTACTGACGTATAAGAGCCAAGTCAGGAAGTAGCACATGGCATGAATGTTAGGAATTATCTGTGTTTTGAGAACTGGTTCCAGATTGTTGGTTTTAATCTTTTCATTTGAAATTGCTTTGGAATTAATTTCCCATCCAGTTCCAGGATTGAACTTGGGATTGGTGTTTATGGTTGGACTTTCATCACGTTTGGTGGTGGGAATTTTTCCTCCTTTATTTTGGACTGTTTTCATTTTTGAGGCTCCAGGAG
The DNA here is from genome assembly GCF_019097595.1 of Hemibagrus wyckioides. Lineage (NCBI taxonomy): Eukaryota > Metazoa > Chordata > Actinopteri > Siluriformes > Bagridae > Hemibagrus > Hemibagrus wyckioides. The sequence continues at coordinate 25,560,138 of NC_080722.1, read as the reverse complement.
TAAGGACTTGAATAGAAGGACAATACATCTCATGTACTGTGACTGACCAAGGCTTTTTAAGAAAGTGTTTGTTTTTCTGATTTGATTTCGGTATCGGTACGTACTCTTCTAGCGTATATAGTATATAGTTTGCTCTTCCAAACATTCCTGCGTTCTTCTGCTGTATTTTTAGAGATGGCAAACTAATCTTTACTCCATGATACGCTATCAGTATATCAAAAATCACGCCATATGAGCGTCCTTCCTCACAGTAGCGCTGAATGAACTCCATTTTCTTACAAATATCAATATATATGTTTTTTAAAGTTGCACTATGGAAAAAAATGGTTTAAAGTGAAGGCAGATCTCCACACATGTACAAGAAATAAAGTTAGATACACAATTTTCTACTTCCTGTATCTCCTGAGTGACCGATGTCTCGTCCAATCACAGGGAAGAATTCCAATTTCCGCTTTGTCTGAATTATTGTGTTTCCGGATTTGTTGTTTTGTTTTCAGATCCTTTGTCTGTCTGTTCCTTTGTGTCTGTTTGGTGTCCCATATAAACCTTAATAACCTGCTGCCTGATTTGAGAGCATTACAGCATTATTCTCTAATGAATTCCGATGTAGCTTCTTTAGTCCTTGTTCCTGAATGGATAAAAGACGATGGATGATCGTTGTCACTCACAAAATATAACAGGAAGTTGTTTATCAGAGCGACTTCACTAGATAAATCTCCACTGCTGTTCCTCAGAGAAAACATTAACGTGTGGTTTATGTATTTTTATTTCACTTTAATAAAGAGCTTAGTGCTTATTGTTAATGCAGTTTCCACTTTAATTTGACCTTGTTAACAGATAATTAAGAAAGAAAATCCTGACTAAATGATTGCAGCTACAGCCGAAAAGTGAACATCTTCTGAACACTGCGATGGCATTACACACAAGACACGCAAGTATATCTGGCCACAATGATCGTATTGTTAATCAATGAAAGGGACAAGCCTTCCTGCCAACCCTCACACATTTATAGTATGTCGGAGCTCCAGGAACTAACATTATAATAGTATAAATAGTATAAGATAGTACAAGTTGTCCCTCCATGTAACAGGATCTCTGTGGTGGTAGTCACAATCACCCTCGTGAAGCAAATCAGACCCACATACAGTAAAAAAATAAAAGCAATGCTTTATTAACAAAACTAAAACAGAATTAGACAGAAAACTGGACAATGTGAGTAACAAACATAGCTATAACATGGAAACCTGGAAACAATGACGTTTGACCGAACAACAAACAAAATGACTTACAAAGACATACAAAAGGGCTGGTGTGTATATATAGGACAAAATATCAGGGTAAATATGGAACAATACACAGGTTAAGGTGAAACTGTCCCAGTAGCTCCTGACATTCCACAAGAGCGTTATTTTACTTCACATTAATAACAGGCGACGATCCAGATCAACATGTTAATATAGAATTCTCCAATATTAAGAGGCACAGCATGATCAGAAGTGGCAAGCCCCGCCCCCTTTCCCCATTTTCACATGCTTGTGGTATTCCTTCACTTCCTGTTCATCTTCGGAAATTCGTCAGTGTATGTTAGCTAACATTACAGTAGGGTCCAGAAGTCTAAAAAAGACAGCATTAAAAGAAAATCTGGGATTTCATTTTCACTTCAATCTGTCTGAAATGAAAAAATGTTCGAGATGTTGTGGAATTTTTAGATCTCTAGGTCTTAAATGAGTGCAATTGCCCATGCTTTGCACAAAAGGTCAGATTTTCCTCATGCGTAATCTCTTCTAGTGAAGCATGTGTACGACTAACACTCCGGATGGATTTGGTCGGAAACACAAAATCTTAATCCTAATAAAGATAACCCAGTCTTCATCACAGAGTCAAATCCAACACGTCACTGGTTTTTTGAAAGATTTTTTGCTCTCCTGTACAGCTCTCAGCAGCATGACCAGTGAAAAACGCCGTCCATGTGGACGATAAACAGCTGATTTGTACAAGGATCATGTCAAAAATGCTTTTTACTGCACGTTATTGCAGAACCACCTCATAATCCACCATCCAGCTGAGTTCTTGTGATTGTAAACCGTTCCCAGCTGCACAACTGATAATACTGAAATGCAGGAAATGCTTGTGTCTATCGGTTTTGTCAGATAACATTCTTTATCGAGGTTTTTTTAATAGTAAATCATGACCAGGGAAAAAAGCCAAATTTCTAATCTATTTATTTTTTTATTTTTCAGTCTGTACAACGTGTGCAAGAAAAAGAAACTGCCATTGACGTAGTTCTGGAGAGGAAACTTGTAAGACTGCCTGATTTGATAATGTTGAATTTGTGCGTGTGTGTGTGTGTGTGTGTGTGTGTGTGGAGGGACATGTTATTGGGGAAATTGTGTGTTGTATAGTTTCTGATAACTGAGTGAAGAGGAATTTGTGTAGCAATAAGCTTGCTTTTGTTTACTGACATACCAGTGTTGTGTTGTGGTGCACATGCAATAAATTGGTGAAAATATACATTAATAAAATATATACATGCATACATATAGAAATGCACTATATGTATTTATTTTAATTATTATTTTATTATTAATAAAAATGTATTATTTTTATTTACAGCATATATATTTTAAATTATTTTATAATAATTATATTATAACATTTAATTACATTATTACAAAATATATTATATATTTTTAATGATATATATTTTTATTTATTTATTTTTTATTTATGTTTGATATATTTACACACACACACACACATACACACACACACATATGTATATATATATATATATTTTGTATATATATTTTGAACGAGCATCTGTGTGTGTGTATGTGTTGACTTCAGGAAAGCACATACCTCTTCCAAGACATCCGCGAGTTTGCTGAGTATTTCTTCTGCAAGGCCTTGGAATGTGGGAACGCTGCATAAAGGAGACACGAAAACACAAGTCTGAGTATGAAACACATGTGAAACGGACCATAGAGAGCCAGCAAAACTCACTCTGACCTGGTTTTCTATCGAAATCATCTGTGTTTCCAAGCATATTTATTTCACAGTTATTTTAAAATGCTACAACTATTTGTTTTTGCCTGATATTAAGGGCATGGAAATGTCACAACAGTTGCAGGAAAAGAAACATCAGTTAAAAAGAAGAAGAAGAAGAAGAAGAAGAAGAAGAAGAAGAAGAAGAAGAAGAAGAAGAACTTTAAAAAAAAAGTCAGAAACAAATGAAGAAAATATCACTTCAGTTGACAAGATAAAAAACATTTTAGGATCAGAAAGAGAAGATAAAACCTTTAAAAGTAGCTTGTGTTCCTTATTTGCATAATTGTTATACTATTTCATGAAAGAATTTCTTCACAATGCAAATCAGAATCTGGTCCTGCTCCGGAGATGTGGGCAAGAGAGCTAAGAAACGTTGACATCTGGAAGAAATAAAATGTGCAACAAAGGATGAAAGAATCTTTTCGTCAGCGTATTTAATATAATATTTATATTCCGTAGAGTGGAAATTCTTCCATATTTGGTGGAGGAGCTTATCGGATAGATTTAACTGTTTATTTCAGTAATTAATAATGTGTGAAGTTGTAAGATCTGGGGTTTGGTTAATATTTGCGTATTTTATGAGAAGATTTATTGACTTCAACGTAAACCCCATGTACTTGTCACTAATGTTGTACATACAGGGTTAAAACAAAAAAAAGTTCAGCCACATAATTCTTTTTTTCCACTGAACACTCCAGGATTGCGTTCTGCCTCGAGTGGATCGTCCAACTTATTATGTACGATAACAAGTGGAAAAATCTCCCCTACACTTTACATGCACATTTATTTATATATATATATATATATATATATATATATATAAAAATGACATGTTGTTATTATATAATGATGTAACACGCAAGGGAAGAAAAATCACGCATGGACACGCCCCGCCTTCCTAATTCGCTAGAGGTCAAGATCAATGAATGGATTAGTCTCGGATAAGCCGGATGAATTTGCAGAAACCGTCGGCGGTAATCAGCACCTCCTCTCTGTGTATATATAACACGTATTCTGATTTCCCATGAGACTGAAGGAAAGGGGAAATCTCCCATAAAAAATGACTGAGGGTAATGAGACAGGTCCTGATCTGTGTGACGTTGAAGTACTTTCCAAAGACGAATCTAATCACAGCTGAACAAATAACGCTGAGAGAAGAGATCATCTAGCACAGGTTTCTGTTTCTAAATCAAACCATCTATGTGTTTAATAATTGTATTAAGGACTATTCTAATGTTTTCCAGTTACAAGAAATCCCTTTGGTCTTTTATACAGCAATTTATTGATTATTTACACATCTGATGTGTTTAGCGTTAGGGCAGCACAGTGATTTAGTGGTTAGCACTGTTACCGCATAGCAAGAAGGTCCTGGGTTCAAATCGCAGGTTTGAACAGCCAGGGGCCTTTCTGTGTGGAGTCTGCATGTTCTCCCCGTGCCTGTGTGGGTTTACTCTGGGTACCCCGGTTCCCCCCCACAGTCCATGTACATTAGATGGATTGGTAGTTCTAAATTGCCTGTGTGTGTGGCTGTCTGTCTATATGTGATGGACTGGCAACCTGTCCAGGGTGTACCCCTGCCTTTTGCTCAATGTGTGCTGGGATAGGCTCCAGCAGATCCCCGTGACCCTAATTAGGAATAAAGCGGATATAGACAATGGATGGGTGTGTTTAGAGTTAGTTGTGATCATCCATGACTTAGTTAACTGGAAACAGTTACTCGCTCATTTTCTCTTGAATAGATTCAATAAAAATATACAAGTACAAATATTCAAATATAACAACCTAAAGGAGTCTCATAACATTGTATTGTATTACGAGGCGGTGTTAGCTCAAGTGGCTATGGATCGTTAACCAGAAGATCTGGGTTCAAGCCCCTTCACTGCCAAGCTGCCACCAATGGGCCCTTGAGTAAGGCCCCCAACCCTCCCTGCTCCAGGGGTGCTCTGACCCCAACCCCCAAGGATGGGATATGCGAAGAAAGAATTTCCCTGTGCAGTATTGTATATGTGACAAATAAAGGCTACATAACTTATTGGCCACATAACATTAAAAACAAGCTCATTAATGCAGACCTCTCTCCAAGCTGCTGTTACAGAAAACAAATCAACCTTCTGACCAATCCGATTCAAGAACAGAACCTCGCTTTGGGTGGTATAAAATTATAGGACACAGCTCTGTAATTATCTTCCACCACTAGAATATCCTGTACAATACACTGCTCCGCTTGAGTGCACACATTTCCAGTGAACCTCATTTGTTTGGAATAACAAGAGCAATAAATCAAGGCAATATCTTTTGTATTTATTAGCAGCAGAAATGCCAATCATTTCAACGTGAAGGTTGTCACTAATAACTGCAGTAAGAGATAATAAGCAGATAATATAATGAAAACAAATCATCAGTGTCAGTTTATATGGTAATCTCGCTCATTTCTTCGCTAATAATTGTGCCATTCCATCAGGTAAGGCTGGCACTTAGTGTCCTGGGGTAATACACTATAGCCAAAAGTATGGCCACCTGACCATCATGTGCATAACTGTGCAGGAGATCTTCTGCACCAGTCTGAGGATGTTCAGTGGAGTTGAGGTCAGGTCTCGGTGCAGGAGATCTGCACCAGTCAAAAGATGCTCAGTGGGATTGAGGTCAAGGCAGAAGATCTTCTGCACCAAGCCCTGACCTCAACCCCACTGAACATCTTCAGGATGAACCAGAACACCTACTGCACCCCAGGCCTGCTCTCCTACCATCAGACCCTGATCTCACTAATGCTCTTGTGGCTGAATGACCACAAATCTCCAGAGCCGCAATCCAACAGCTAGTGGAAAACCTTCCCAGAAAAGTGGAGCTGATTATAACAGCAGGAGGACTAAATCTGGAATGGGACGTTCCACAAGCACATGCCAGAGAGATTGTTCATTTTTAACTCGTACTGATGGTGTGCTGGACTTTGTGGAGATTTTATTTTGGGTTTCTAATAGTCTGTTTCTAATAATCCCACTTTATTTCACTGTTCTATAAGATTGAGATCTGGCCATTTTGTGGTCCAAAATGCTTGCTGAACAAGTCTTTCTCTCTCTCTCTCTCTCTCTTTTACATACACACACGCACACACACACACACACACACACAGCCCTGAACACTCTACAGTCCAGACCTTTTACACTAAATGACCAGACCACTTTTACACTAAATGACCTTCATCCAGGTGACCAGCTTGCTGATATTAAACAATAAAGCATTCCTTTTTTTGTTAGAGGAGTTTTATATCATCATGATATTTTAAGACTATTTCATCTCTAGTCTGCTCACTGGACTTGTTGACTTTTCCTTTAAACAAATCCAGATCATCGATTTAATCGTCTACCTAAATGACCTGAAAAAGCTGCTAAGTGCTTCCGTGTCATCCCACGGTCGATCGCAGCAGAAAGAGCTAGAACAAAGCAACAGCTTTAGACATTGATTTCTGTTTCAGGACCTGCTGAGTGTTGTGGAGCTCCAAAGGCTGGCATTAAATACCTAAATAATGAGCTTAAAGAATAAACTATTAAAATATCAGATAAAGGACAAAAAGTGATTTTTTTAAAAATGCTTAAAAATGCAGAAAATTTTTTTCACGTTCATCTACAGCAGGTATTATTATTATTATTATTATTATTATTATTATTATTATTATTATATTAATATATTATTATCAATGACGAATGAATTCTCTTTTCTGATTGGTCAGAAGATGATTTATTTTCTACACAGCAGCCCTGACAGTCTATAAAATCACAGGTTTTTTATTAATGTGAAACATGTAAACTGATTTTATTATTTATTTAATTTTTCTATTGTTGCTATGGTGACGTTTTACCCAAGGAGACATTTATCTAGAAATAAGCCTCTCTACATTTAGGTCTTATATAAAAAGCTCTACCTTGAACTTTGCCACCAGAAAGTCTTTATGACTGAGAACTTGTGGTTGTGGTTTCTCGAAAGAAAGAAAAAAGAAAAAACATGACATGCCACACTTCTTTGTTGTATTAACTTCAACAGATAGAGAAAAGTGAGAAAGGCTGGGTTAGGGAATGAGCTTTTCCTGACTGTAGCTGCTGTAGTGCAAGTGATAACAGATGCAGATGTTCCCCAACATGAAATGTAGCTATAAACAGATATAATGTACACTATGTTGTGTTTTTAATGATGAGTTGACTGATTTGCTGTGATATAAGAGGAATTAAACATTTCATGCCATTCTGTTATTGGAAAATAATCAACATTGGGTTGAAAGAGTAGCTCCATTAAGCATCGTCTTTGTATTAGGGCTTTTCACACTTTGAAACATTTCCCTGGATGATTATAAACTCAGAATAAACACCATCCTGGGTTATCTTGTTCGAAGTTTCATAGTGCTCATACTTAACACTGAATCCTGACTCTTCATAATCTGACCTTTCACACTCTTCATTCCTAAACCCTAGTGCAACCTTCTCATTTGCATATTTTGCACACCTTCAACAACCCTGATTGCATACAGTGCAAAATCCAGCGTGTGACTGCTTTAAATAACGGCTCGTCTCACAGGTTCACATCACTGTGGAAAAAAAGTTCAGATCTGCCTTCCTGCACCTGAGCAGGTATCCTTCACAACTTTCTGATCTTTTAAAAGTTTTCAGTGTGATGTATTTCCCCCTCGCTACAGCGTACACTTCCGTGAGGTTCAGTGTTTTGCCATCTAACTCCACCGAGCTGTTTTTGTGTGTTATGAGTTATGTTGTGTCTCCAGTTTCTGACTGGGTTTCTGTCGCTAAGCATCTAGCCGTAACACTACATCGTTTCAGATTGTACTCATTTGCCACCGCAAGCCACACTCCAGAGCAGTTCCCAGCACACACACACACACACACACATGTTGCCAATCTTTTTGCAGACCTTCGGTCTCGAATTTAATTTCGGGATAACAAAAAATTCACAGAGAGATCTGGCAAATTCTGTGGATGTGAATCGATAATCACAATGGTTCCTGATAAAAGAAACCGCCTTGAATGATATTGCAGTGTCTGAGATCCAGATTTTGGTCTCTCTTTTTTAATAGACAAGCCCATTAATATAAAAAAAACTCAATCATTACTGCTTTATTTTTTTTCGGGGGGTTCAGAGGTCAGGATCAGGATGTGAAGGTGTTGAAAATCTTGCTCTTGCTTTAGCAGCAGAAACAAAATTTCACTTAAATTCAATTTGCTTTTTAAAATCTGGCTCGGGGATCGAAGAACAAAACTCACATTCATCTTAGACGCCACCCTTCAGACTCTGAGCATTTACTATCTGGTGATAAAACCTGATAAAAACAATGTGTTCAAATTCTGTGTTATTTTTTATTTCTGTATATTTCTGTGTATTTTATGCCAGCAGCAGAAACCCACCTTTTGAGGAACTCCATGTACTCGGCATGTTTGATGAGTCCTGTCCTCATCATGATGGTCTGGAAACATTGGCGGTCAATGGCCCAGAGCTTCACGTTAGTGAGAGCTGAGAAACACAATCAAACAAGAAGAATTAGATTTAACGTGAGAACATATTTTATATGCATATTTTATACCTGTAAAAAGTCTGCTGTCTTTATTCTAGCATTTAATCCAAAAGTACTAGACACTACATTTTATCCATATAAGCACCTGTCTAGCCTAAAGGGCTTTATTGCTTTTTAAAGAAGACAGACATGCCCTATACTGCATTTCTCTTATACAGTGGAACCTTGACATAGAAATTAAATTCATCCTAGAGGCGAGTTCTTGTATTGATTTGTATTGAAACGAATTTTCCCATCAGAAATAATGTAAATGCAGATAATCCGTTCCAGCTGCCCAAAAATATGACCAATATGACCAATATGAAGTGTAGGTAAACTGTATGGCTGCTTACAAAGAACTGACCCAAGCCAAGCATTCCATGTCAAGGCTCCTCACAGGAAGTCATGCCACCAAGCTAGGGCTAAAAAAAGAACAGACCGCCCACACCACCAATCTGTCAACAAAAAAACACCCCAAAAATCACCTAGCATTTGAACACATGTTGAAGGCAACGTTGGTATCATGGGTTGACTCTTTCACACAGCTTTCACTGACTGAAAAAAAATCATAAAATTCTTAAACTGGCTTCAGTTGGCTTCACTTGGCTTTCCGCTGACGCTAACAAGTTTCAGATGGCTCCTGGACATATGCGCAACTTAACCGCTGTTCGGCTCAGTTCGTTTTGTTCATATGCCGAAAATGCTGCCGAGGTTCCACTGTATTAGATTTTTGCTTCAGGTTATTTAAAAAATTCTGCTGTTAAGCCCATACCAGTTGAATAATTCTTCAAAGCTGAGTTTTGCTCATGCTGGTGATGGTGAATAGAAAATCACAAGAGGAGTTCGACTCCATGATGAATAGCCTTATCTGCCTCAAAACAATCCAAAGTCGGATTCTCGCTCACAGCCGAACTGTCATAATTCACTTACGTCTACCATAAATCATTGCGCTGTCTGGAATGTTAGCAGAGCCCAAAGAATTTTGGTGAATTTATCTGTCGTGCCCGTGACACGAAATAGTCTGTAGCCTTGTTTCTAGGCAATAATAAGCCACTCAGACATGCTGTTAAGATCAAAATTATTTTCTGAAGAAAACAGTTGGAGTCTTCTGCCAAGACAGCTCCGCAGGTTGCACCTGGATGGAAGATTAGCCATGTGGAGCTTGTTTTGGTCAAAAGCCCCGCTTTTTTTTATTACGCACTGCTTAAATGCAGCCATCAAAATACAAGTTCTGGAAAAAGCAATATGTCAAAATATTTCACACTGAATATGAATAAATATGATCTCACATACTATATATACTGTATAATCTTCATTATTGTCATTTTCTTTCTTTATCTTTACTTTAAGCCTTCCTTTATCCATCATGTTAAATTGTTAACTGTTAAATATGATCAGAAATTGTTGCACATGAAAAAATAAAAAATAAATAAAAATAAAATTACAACAGATAGTAGTTTTAATGTTCTTTTGTTTTCAAGTGGGTTTCAAGGTGACGATGTAGAATCTAACGAGCCAGGCAGCATGATGTACAGGAAGGATGTAGAGGTTGATTTACATCCATAATGATCAACCTAGTGACTAGAAAAAAACTCAACCAATGTGGAGGAAGAAGAAGAAGAAAAAGAATGCCCTCTTCTGAGATAGTTGGATTACAAATCAGTTCTCTATCAGGAATACAGAGAAAATAAACGAAACCTTTTTGTCGAACCATGTGTTGAAAGGATAAAGAGTGTATTCTAGAACTAGTGTATATTTATGAGTCTTAGCATGAGCTCAGGACTGGCTTTATGATCACAGCAGGAATCCAGGTGAAGCAGGAAGAGCTTTTTTTTCTCTGAATTGAATTTAGGATCTGTTGGTGCTCTCAAATGCCAGACCAGACGTCTGCAATCCGATGTCAGTGGATTGAACCAAGCAGAGTGGCAGAGCCAGTGAATATATGAAAAGAAAATTCTGTAGTCCTTTGAATAAACAGTGGATTTAAGTGGTTAAGGCTCTGGGTTGTTGATTGGAGAATTAGGGTTCAAGCTCCAATGTTGAGCAAGGTCCTTAACCCTCTCTGCTCCAGGGGCACTGTATCATAGCTGCCCCTGTGCTCAGACCTCAGCTGGGATATGCAAAGAAAAAAAGTCCACTGTAGCAATAATTAAGGCTTCTTGCCCTCAGTTCTTCTTTTTCTTTTTAAACACTTAAACCAGTGATGAGGTAGCTGAAGGTAGCTCACTGGACCAGAGTTATGGAGCTACATTAGATCAGAATTTAACCAGCGTTTCATTTTCTCTCTGGTCTGGTTAATGAACTGTCATTATGGTGTGATTCTGGATATTGGGATTGTAAATTAGGATATGGGAATAAACAAGGAAATGTGCCATCCATCCATCCATTTTCTATACTGCTTCTCCTGCACAGGGTTTGCGGAGAACCTGGAGCATATCCCAGAGCACAGGGCGGGTTCAACCTATTGCAGGGCGCAATCACACACACACACACACTCAAACACACACACTCAAACACAACAGACAGTTTAAAGATCCTAATATGTCCACCACATATCTTTGGACTGGGAAAGCAAACCAGAGGACCCTGAGGAAACCCCCAAATAATAGGGAGAACATGTATACTCCACACCCAGGATGGATGGGTAATGACCCGCAACTGCTAACATCTGAATAGACGTCTGTGCTATAGGTGTAGAAGAGTGGAGGAAGCAACCATCTGAAGAAGGATTTCAGATACAAGGCAATTATCATGTTCAGTGAATCAAATAACCACAGCCTTCTTCCTTCATGATCCACAAAGACAATTTGCTCCAGTCTGGATATCATCAAGCTGGTCAAGCATCGACCATGAAGTTAGACAGTGATCATTTTTATTTTATTTTTTTAGAAGACATGTCCAGGAAATGACTCAGTAACATGAGTACTGCAAGTGCCCCATAAATGAGCAAGACTGATGTCTTTTGATCTCTCTGTCTGATATGCAGGTCAGATCAGTGGAGACTACCTCTCATTCTGACCTTCTCAACAGCCTCGCCTGGACTGAGACACTCACTCTTAATAGAACTGAACACAGACGTTATCCATCTTGTTTCATCTCAGCAGCCTAGAGCACCAAAGTCCAAAAAGACATTCAGTGATAAGGATGTCCAAATACCAAATAGTAAATCATTTAATTTCAGGGATGCCATGTGGTTTTTTTCAGGAACACCATTCATTCAGTTATCCAACCAATCATGTGGTAGCTGTAGAATGCATATAATCAAGTGGACACACACTGAGATTTTCACACTGGATTGTTACTACTATTTCTATTATTACTATTCTGTGGGCCGGTGGAAATGCCCTGATGAGAGACATCATCTCCAACACACTTGTCTGAGCTACTGTTTCTGACAGAAACAGTAACTCTTTACAACAATGGTGAACAGAAAGGCATCTCAAAATGAAGTAGATGGGCTCCAACCATCAGAAAACCATATTGTCTTCCATTTTTGTCAACAAAGAACCAAAATATGAGACTTCACTCAGCACAGGCTTACAGAATCTGTACAAGTGAAACGAATCTCAATTTCTGAGTCCAGAGACTGACCCGTCCGTGTATCAACAGTCCAGGCTGGTGGAGGTGGTGTGATGGCGGGGGGAATGGTTTGGGCTCCGTAATATCAACCAATCATCACTTGCTTTTTGAGTATTGATGCTGACCATGTGCATCTCTTCATGTTTCCATCTTCTAGTATGATAATGCACCATCATAACCACTCATAACAAAAAATAACCACTCCACAGCATCACAGATCCTTCAGTTTGATGCTAAACCTAACTTTCTTATAATAAAGTGCTATTTTTGGTCTCATCTGTCCATCAAAACCGGTTGTGCTACCTTGATTTATGAAGGTCAACATGCTGATTGCTGATGCTGTCTCATTTCATTTGCACAGTCTCTAATCATCCCATTCCTATTCCTCTTGCTCACGAATTATTAAAAGAAATTGAGCTGTGTATCACCTCATGTATAAACCCCAGTACAAAAGGAAGATTTACAGTCAGGTGAACCTGAGAGAAATACAAATGAGAACATGCTTCAGCGATGGATCATAAGAATGCAGGGGGTGCCAATAACTGTGATTTTCTTAAAATATATATACACTTTATACCACTCACATTGTTTACCTCTTTACAATTTGTATTTCCCAGACACCTTTATCCAGAGCAACATACAGTTTTGTCTCATTTTATACCACTGAACAATTGAGGGTTAAGGGTCTTGCTCAGGGGCCCAGCAGTGGCAGTTTGGTGACCTGGGATTCAAATTCACAACCTTCTGATCGGTAGTCCAGCACTTTAACCACTACACTACTTCATTCCCAATGACCAATAGTACCTGTCAAGAGGTGGGATATTTTAGGCAGTAAGTAAACAGTCATTTCTCAGAGTTGGTGTGTTGGAAGTAAGAAAAATGGGCAAGCATAAAGATCTGAAAGACTTTGACAAGAGCCAAATAGTAATGGCTAGACCACTGGGTCTGAGCATCTTCAAAACAGCAGGTCTTGTGGGATATACAGTATACTCCTGGTATATGATGGTTATAGCCAAAAGAGGTCCAAGAATAGGGCCATGATCCCCGAAGGTTCATGCACATGGGTAGTGAAGCCTGTTCCGATCCCACAAGTTCCGGTTGTAGGAATTGCTGTTATAGAAAGTAGTCAGAACACACGGTGCATCACAGGGGGACTTACACAATATCATGTTATTGCCTGATCAGTGTATATCATATATTTAGTATCAGTTACATTAATATCATGATGAAAGACTTTCTTACTATACAAAGTTGAAGCTGAAACATTTAAAAGATTTTTTTCTATCAATAAGCGGTCAGTCACCACCCCCATACTGAATGGACAGGCAATTAGAGAGGCACTCGAGCCCAGCGAGATTGTCCACACGGCTGGAGCAATAGCATACTCACTCTGCCACATGCTTATTTTCTTTTTTGCTGTTGTGATCACTGACAGCAGCTTTGACAGCAAAGACGCCTAGAATCAGCATCTTCTTTGATGGCTCTGAACTAATGACTATCATCTCGAATGGAGAAGTGGAGGAGAAACGCAAGAATCGAGGAATGTGAATCCTGGAAAATCTCTCTATTATATTTTTTGACGCTAAAGCTATGGCAGTAGAGGAAGAAGCTAAGTGAACTGGGCAGCTGTGAAAGGATCACATAAACACACTATAGTTTGTTCAATGATTTGTACAATGTATGAGTGTCTAGAAATATTTCAGTACCGGTCAATCAGTGTCCACTTTATATTCTGCTTTCCTTAATGCCTCTTTAATAAGGAAAGACAATTTGTGAAAGGCTAGCATGGATGTGGTCATTTAAAGGTTACACTATAATAGACATGACCAGAGTGTCTTCCTGATTAGCTACAGGCATACACATGTCCAGTCTTGGCATCAGGTCATCAACAAGAGCAGAAACAGCATTGTTTTACTTCCAAAGACAATCGACTGAAACAGCAGTTTTGAAAGGTGTATTTATTAGCAGTGTAACAACACGGCGTATCATATTGTATTGTTTGATTCTAAGCAGACGGGCAGGAGGGATTCAATAAGTAAATCCAGTTAGCTTTTTTTAGTGTATTAGCTTATTACAAACAGAAAAGGCTGTGGTCAATCCTTCAAATCCTTAAGTGTTTTTACCAGACGCCAGAAAATGGAATTTGCGCCTGTTTTGTTGTGTCCATGTTCAGCATTTCATGTTCCATTCCAGCCCTGTGATGGACTGCCGACCTGTCCAGGGTGTAGAAAATGGATGGATGGATGGATGGATGTTCCACTCCACAGTGGTGCATCATGGCTCATAAGAAAGTAAACACTTTGGGAATTTAAGAATTTGTAGTATCATAACTAGATACTCAGTTTGTTTCCACCTGCTAGGGGCAATAAATTCAGTCAATAAGTTCCAAAAAAAAAAAAAAAACACAAAACATTTTTTTTCCCACCAAATCAGTAAACGGTGATCTCAAAACCATTTCCGCTCTCTGAGATGTTCTTGCTCATTAAAATTTGAAGGTGTTAGCTTCAAACACTAAAATTCTGTGAAAGGTTATCCGAGCAGAGATAAAAAAATGTCTCATACCGACAGCCAGCTAATGAAAGCTTGAGTAGTTTCATATCAGATTTGCAGCATTAAAATAATTAGTTTCTTTATCCTGACTGAAAATGTCCCATGAGTCGAATTCCGAAAAGTGTTTTTTGTATGGAATCACTGACCTCTTGGTCAATTAGGACACTGACACTGACAAAAAGTTGGGTATGAAAACATGTTGAATCAGAATTTTAGCTAATATTTATGTATCCCAAGCAAAGATCACTTCTAAAACTTTTAGTATGCCGGAAAACCTTCTGGAAACACATCCCCAGTTAACATGGAAGTGGAACCAGGAACTCCAAGATTGCGTTAAGGTTCTGCAAGGTTCTGTTTCTACACAAACCTCTCTAAAATGATTCCCGTGCCAAATATCCACTCAGGTCTTGATCATTTATTTTCCCCTCAGCACAGCTGAAGGTCCCGAGAAATCACAGAGCTATCAGAAATCAATTACTGTGTTATTTTAGTCTAGTATTAACCCTTCATGAGGATCCAAATATTCAGCCTTACATACACAAAGTGTGGGAGAACAGTCTGGATCCACATGTAGAACTAATATCCTCAGCAAAAAAATTAAAATATTCAGAATAAACCAAAAGAAGAATCAAAAGCAAAAAACAAAACAGACCAAGCTAAAAACAAAAGACTGACAAAATAGACTGACAAAAGCAAGGAACAGATGGAGTGGTGTGAGAGACTGTTAACAAGGACAGGAAGCAACGACCAAATAAGGAACATCGGAAGCTCGAGAAAGGGTATGAATGCTTGTGGAGACCGTGGGAAGACACAAAGATGTGAACTAGAATAGACGTCTCACTTAAGGAAATCATTCAGCCAAAAATGTGTCACATGACATCTGTACACACTCGAGCAAATAACTGAACACTGAAAGCGACTCAATTGAGGAATCATGCAGATTTTATAAAAGTGAAATTCATTTTAATTCATGTTCATGAGCTCATTCAGAACAGTCCAGATGTAGCTTAGTGTCCAGTTTCTGATCCAACCAAAATCATCAAAATATTTTATTCTTCCTGTTGCTTTCAATGTGTAACATGATAATGGATAAGTTTCTAGAATAAAGATTTTTCTGCTTTTTGTGGTATTGTTTTAAATTCTTGTGACATTTTATTTTACACTTTTATTAAGAGTCCCAATATTTTTTTAGACACTGTATCCAGATATTGCCAAAAGGCAGCATGGAGAAAATAATATAAATCATCTGAGCTGTCCAAATTTTTTTTACTTCTTGTTGCCAAGAAATATGTGAAGCAGAATGGACATTATATTTAGTATTGTTGAAAAATAAACTTTCTTATTTTCTGGCATTATGCATTGTTAAGTTAAGTAGACTTTATTTGTCACATATACATTACTGCACAGTGAAATTCTTTTTTCACATATCCCATTATTGGGGGTTGGGGTCAGAGTGCAGGGTCAGGGTGGGTTGAGGGCCTTGCTCAAGGGCCCAACGGTGGCAGCTTGGCAGAGCTGGGGCTTGAACCCTGGTCCTCTGATCAACAACCCAGAGCCTTAACCAGTTGAGTCACACCCCAACTTATTAGGAAATTGGGGTCAGAGCACAGGGTCAGTCATGATACGGCACCACTGAAGCAGGGAGGGCCTTGCTCAAGGACGTAGCTTGGCAGTATTGGGGCTCGAACCCCCGACCTTCTGATCGGTCCGTGTGAGCCACCAATTCCCTACATAAAACTACCTGATTAACGAACAGACATAAAATAAAACATATTACTGAAGGTCAGTTTGTTTTCTTTGATTCAAGAAATTGTTAACTGGTTTATAATGTAATAAATAAAGTATAGAAAATGAACACAAATCATTTCGGATTTTATTCCTTCTTAACAGAGGAAAACATGGATCACATAACAATATTAAACGTTCTTGAGGATATCTGGCCTGCATGGGAGGGCTGCAAGAAGAAAGGCTTCTGTTAGGGAATAGAAGGTTCATACAAAGACACCTGAAGCAACAAACTGGTAGAAAGTTTGGTTGTCAGATAAAACCAAACCAACACCATCTCAACTGTGAAGCACAGCCATGGAAGCATCAATTTGTGGAGATATTTCTCATCTGGAGAGACTGACGAGCTCGTCAAGATTGAGAAGAAAATGAATGAAATAAATAAAGATTCTGGGAAAGGAACCTGAAGAAATCTGCAAGATGTGGAAATGGGACAAGAATTTCTACTCCAACAAGACAACGATCCCAACATAAAGCTAATTTATCATTAATTTTGTTACCAGTCCAAAGTGTGAGTTATTTACTGCTTTATGAATACAAAGACCAAGTGTATGTGACCGCACTGTGTGTTCTGACCGCACTGTGTGTTCTGACCTCACTGTGTTCTGACCTCACTGTGTGTTCTGACCTCACTGTGTTCTGATCTCACTGTGTGTTCTGACCGCACTGTGTGTTCTGACCGCACTGTGTGTTCTGACCTCACTGTGTGTTCTGACCTCACTGTGTTCTGACCTCACTGTGTGTTCTGACCTCACTGTGTCCTGATCTCACTGTGTGTTCTGACCTCACTGTGTTCTGATCTCACTGTGTTCTGACCTCACTGTGTGTTCTGACCTCACTGTGTCCTGATCTCACTGTGTGTTCTGACCTCACTGTGTCCTGATCTCACTGTGTGTTCTGACCTCACTGTGTTCTGACCTCACTGTGTTCTGACCTCACTGTGTGTTCTGACCTCACTGTGTCCTGATCTCACTGTGTGTTCTGACCGCACTGTGTGTTCTGACCGCACTGTGTGTTCTGACCTCACTGTGTCCTGATCTCACTGTGTGTTCTGACCTCACTGTGTTCTGATCTCACTGTGTTCTGACCTCACTGTGTCCTGACCTCACTGTGTGTTCTGACCTCACTGTGTGTTCTGACCGCACTGTGTTCTGACCTCACTGTGTGTCCTGACCTCACTGTGTTCTGACCTCACAGTGTGTTCTGACTGCACTGTGTTCTGACCTCACTGTGTGTCCTGACCTCACTGTGTTCTGACCTCACTGTGTGTTCTGACTGCACTGTGTTCTGACCTCACTGTGTTCTGACCTCACTGTGTGTCCTGACCTCACTGTGTTCTGACCTCACTGTGTGTTCTGACTGCACTGTGTTCTGACCTCACAGTGTGTCCTGACCTCACTGTGTGTTCTGACCTCACAGTGTGTCCTGACCTCACTGTGTGTTCTGACTTCACTGTGTGTCCTGACCTCACTGTGTGTTCTGACCTCACTGTGTGTTCTGACTTCACTGTGTATTCTGACCTCACTGTGTGTCCTGACCTCACTGTGTGTCCTGACCTCACTGTGTATTCTGACCTCACTGTGTGTCCTGACCTCACTATGTGTTCTGACCTCACTGTGTGTTCTGACCTCACTGTGTTCTGACCTCACTGTGTGTTCTGACCTCACTGTGTGTCCTGACCTCACTGTGTGTTCTGACCTCACTGTGTGTCCTGACCTCACTGTGTGTTCTGACCTCACTGTGTGTTCTGACCTCACTGTGTGTCCTGACCTCACTGTGTGTTCTGACCTCACTGTGTGTCCTGACCTCACTGTGTGTTCTGACCTCACTGTGTGTTCTGACCTCACTGTGTCCTGATCTCACTGTGTTCTGACCTCACTGTGTGTCCTGACCTCACTGTGTGTTCTGACTTCACTGTGTGTCCTGACCTCACTGTGTGTTCTGACCTCACTGTGTTCTGACTGCACTGTGTGTTCTGACCTCACTGTGTTCTGACCTCACTGTGTGTCCTGACCTCACTGTGTGTTCTGACCTCACTGTGTTCTGACCTCACTGTGTTCTGACCTCACTGTGTGTTCTGACCTCACTGTGTTCTGACCTCACTGTGTGTTCTGACCTCACTGTGTGTTCTGACTGGACTGTGTGTTCTGACCTCACTGTGTTCTGACCTCACTGTGTTCTGATCTCACTGTGTTCTGACCTCACTGTGTGTTCTGACCTCACTGTGTTCTGACCTCACTGTGTGTTCTGATCTCACTGTGTGTTCTGACTGCACTGTGTTCTGACCTCACTGTGTGTTCTGACCTCACTGTGTTCTGACCTCACTGTGTGTTCTGACCTCACTGTGTTCTGACCTCACTGTGTGTTCTGACCTCACTGTGTTCTGACCTCACTGTGTTCTGACCTCACTGTGTTCTGACCTCACAGTGTGTCGTGACCTCACTGTGTTCTGACTGCACTGTGTTCTGACCTCACAGTGTGTCCTGACCTCACTGTGTGTTCTGACCTCACTGTGTTCTGACCTCACTGTGTTCTGACCTCACTGTGTGTCCTGACCTCACTGTGTTCTGACCTCACTGTGTTCTGTTCTCACTGTGTGTTCTGACCTCACTGTGTTCTGACCTCACTGTGTTCTGATCTCACTGTGTGTTCTGACCTCACTGTGTGTCCTGACCTCACTGTGTGTTCTGACCTTACTGTGTTCTGACCTCACTGTGTTCAGATCTCACTGTGTGTCCTGACCTCACTGTGTGTTCTGACGTTACTGTGTTCTGACCTCACTGTGTGTTCTGACCTCACTGTGTGTCCTGACCTCACTGTGTGTTCTGACCTCACTGTGTTCTGACCTCACTGTGTTCTGACCTCACAGTGTGTCCTGACCTCACTGTGTGTTCTGACCTCACTGTGTTCTGACCTCACTGTGTTCTGACCTCACTGTGTTCTGTTCTCACTGTGTGTTCTGACCTCACTGTGTTCTGACCTCACTGTGTTCTGACCTCACTGTGTGTTCTGACCTCACTGTGTGTCCTGACCTCACTGTGTGTCCTGACCTCACTGTGTGTTCTGACCTCACTGTGTGTCCTGACCTCACTGTGTGTTCTGACCTCACTGTGTGTCCTGACCTCACTGTGTGTTCTGACCTCACTGTGTGTTCTGACCTCACTGTGTTCTGACCTCACTGTGTGTTCTGACCTCACTGTGTTCTGACCTCACTGTGTTCTGACCTCACTGTGTGTTCTGACCTCACTGTGTGTCCTGACCTCACTGTGTGTTCTGATCTCACTGTGTGTTCTGACCTCACTGTGTTCTGACCTCACTGTGTGTCCTGACCTAACTGTGTTCTGATCTCACTGTGTGTTCTGACCTCACTGTGTTCTGACCTCACTGTGTTCTGACCTCACTGTGTGTCCTGATCTCACTGTGTTCTGACCTCACTGTGTGTTCTGACCTCACTGTGTGTTCTGACCTCACTGTGTTCTGACCTCACTGTGTTCTGATCTCACTGTGTTCTGACCTCACTGTGTGTTCTGACCTCACTGTGTGTCCTGACCTCACTGTGTTCTGACCTCACTGTGTTCTGATCTCACTGTGTGTTCTGACCTCACTGTGTTCTGACCTCACTGTGTGTCCTGACCTAACTGTGTTCTGACCTCACTGTGTTCTGATCTCACTGTGTGTTCTGACCTCACTGTGTTCTGACCTCACTGTGTGTTCTGACCTCACTGTGTTCTGACCTCACTGTGTGTTCTGACCTCACTGTGTTCTGACCTCACTGTGTGTTCTGACCTCACTGTGTGTTCTGACCTCACTGTGTTCTGACCTCACTGTGTTCTGATCTCACTGTGTTCTGACCTCACTGTGTGTTCTGACCTCACTGTGTCCTGACCTCACTGTGTGTCCTGACCTCACTGTGTGTTCTGACCTTACTGTGTTCTGACCTCACTGTGTTCTGATCTCACTGTGTGTTCTGACCTCACTGTGTGTTCTGACCTCACTGTGTTCTGACCTCACTGTGTTCTGACCTCACTGTGTTCTGACCTCACTGTGTGTTCTGACTGCACTGTGTTCTGACCTCACTGTGTCCTGACCTCACTGTGTGTTCTGACCTCACTGTGTTCTGACCTCACTGTGTGTTCTGACCTCACTGTGTTCTGACCTCACTGTGTGTTCTGACCTCACTGTGTTCTGACCTCACTGTGTTCTGATCTCACTGTGTGTTCTGACCTCACTGTGTGTCCTGACCTCACTGTGTGTTCTGACCTCACTGTGTTCTGACCTCACTGTGTTCTGACGTCACTGTGTTCTGATCTCACTGTGTGTTCTGACTGCACTGTGTTCTGACCTCACAGTGTGTCGTGACCTCACTGTGTTCTGACTGCACTGTGTGTTCTGACCTCACTGTGTTCTGACCTCACTGTGTTCTGATCTCACTGTGTGTCCTGACCTCACTGTGTTCTGACCTCACTGTGTTCTGACCTCACTGTGTTCTGACCTCACTGTGTGTTCTGACCTCAATGTGTGTTCTGACCTCAATGTGTTCTGACTGCACTGTGTGTTCTGACCTCACTGTGTTCTGACCTCACTGTGTGTTCTGACTGCACTGTGTTCTGACCTCACTGTGTTCTGACCTCACTGTGTGTTCTGACCTCACTGTGTTCTGACCTCACTGTGTTCTGATCTCACTGTGTTCTGACCTCACTGTGTTCTGACCTCACTGTGTTCTGATCTCACTGTGTTCTGACCTCACTGTGTGTTCTGATCTCACTGTGTGTTCTGACCTCACTGTGTTCTGATCTCACTGTGTGTCCTGACCTCACTGTGTTCTGACCTCACTGTGTTCTGACTGCACTGTGTTCTGACCTCACAGTGTGTCCTGACCTCACTGTGTTCTGACCTCACTGTGTGTCCTGACCTCACTGTGTTCTGACCTCACTGTGTGTTCTGACCTCACTGTGTGTTCTGACCTCACTGTGTGTTCTGACCTCACTGTGTTCTGACTGCACTGTGTTCTGACCTCACTGTGTTCTGACCTCACTGTGTTCTGACCTCACTGTGTGTCCTGACCTCACTGTGTTCTGACCTCACTGTGTTCTGACCTCACTGTGTGTCCTGACTGCACTGTGTTCTGACCTCACTGTGTTCTGACCTCACTGTGTGTCCTGACCTCACTGTGTTCTGACCTCACTGTGTGTTCTGACTGCACTGTGTTCTGACGTCACTGTGTGTTCTGACCTCACTGTATGTCCTGACCTCACTGTGTTCTGACCTCACTGTGTTCTGACCGCACTGTGTTCTGACCTCACTGTGTGTCCTGACCTCACTGTGTTCTGACCTCACTGTGTGTCCTGACCTAACTGTGTCCTGACCTCACTGTGTTCTGACCTCACTGTGTGTCCTGACCTAACTGTGTTCTGACCTCACTGTGTGTCCTGACCTAACTGTGTCCTGACCTCACTGTGTTCTGACCTCACTGTGTTCTGATCTCACTGTGTGTTCTGACCTCACTGTGTTCTGACCTCACTGTGTTCTGACCTCACTGTGTGTTCTGACCTCACTGTGTTCTGACCTCACTGTGTTCTGATCTCACTGTGTTCTGACCTCACTGTGTGTTCTGACCTCACTGTGTGTTCTGACCTCACTGTGTGTTCTGACCTCACTGTGTGTTCTGACCTCACTGTGTTCTGACCTCACTGTGTGTTCTGACTGCACTGTGTGTTCTGACCTCACTGTGTGTTCTGACCTCACTGTGTGTTCTGACCTCACTGTGTTCTGACTGCACTGTGTGTTCTGACCTCACTGTGTTCTGACCTCACTGTGTGTTCTGACCTCACTGTGTGTTCTGACCTCACTGTGTTCTGACCTCACTGTGTGTTCTGACCTCACTGTGTGTTCTGACCTCACTGTGTTCTGACCTCACTGTGTTCTGACCTCACTGTGTGTTCTGACCTCACTGTGTTCTGACCTCACTGTGTGTTCTGACCTCACTGTGTTCTGACTGCACTGTGTGTCCTGACCTCACTGTGTTCTGACTGCACTGTGTGTCCTGACCTCACTGTGTTCTGACCTCACTGTGTGTCCTGACCTCACTGTGTTCTGACTGCACTGTGTTCTGACTGCACTGTGTTCTGACCTCACTGTGTTCTGACTGCACTGTGTTCTGACTGCACTGTGTTCTGACCTCACTGTGTTCTGACCTCACTGTGTGTTCTGACCTCACTGTGTTCTGACTGCACTGTGTTCTGACCTCACAGTGTGTCCTGACCTCACTGTGTTCTGACCTCACTGTGTTCTGACCTCACTGTGTGTTCTGACCTCACTGTGTTCTGACCTCACTGTGTTCTGACCTCACAGTGTGTCCTGACCTCACTGTGTTCTGACCTCACTGTGTTCTGACCTCACTGTGTGTTCTGACCTCAATGTGTTCTGACCTCACTGTGTTCTGACCTCACTGTGTTCTGACTGCACTGTGTGTTCTGACCTCACTGTGTTCTGACCTCACTGTGTGTCCTGACCTCACTGTGTTCTGACTGCACTGTGTGTTCTGACCTCACTGTGTTCTGACCTCACTGTGTGTTCTGACCTCACTGTGTTCTGACCTCACTGTGTGTTCTGACCTCACTGTGTGTTCTGACCTCACTGTGTTCTGACCTCACTGTGTGTTCTGACCTCACTGTGTGTTCTGACCTCACTGTGTTCTGACCTCACTGTGTGTTCTGACCTCACTGTGTTCTGACTGCACTGTGTGTTCTGACCTCACTGTGTGTTCTGACCTCACTGTGTGTTCTGACCTCACTGTGTGTTCTGACTGCACTGTGTGTTCTGACCTCACTGTGTGTTCTGACCTCACTGTGTTCTGACTGCACTGTGTGTTCTGACCTCACTGTGTGTTCTGACCTCACTGTGTGTCCTGACCTCACTGTGTGTTCTGACCTCACTGTGTGTTCTGACCTCACTGTGTTCTGACCTCACTGTGTGTTCTGACCTCACTGTGTTCTGACTGCACTGTGTGTCCTGACCTCACTGTGTTCTGACCTCACTGTGTGTCCTGACCTCACTGTGTGTTCTGACCTCACTGTGTGTTCTGACCTCACTGTGTGTTCTGACCTCACTGTGTTCTGACTGCACTGTGTGTTCTGACCTCACTGTGTTCTGACCTCACTGTGTGTTCTGACCTCACTGTGTTCTGACTGCACTGTGTGTTCTGACTGCACTGTGTGTTCTGACCTCACTGTGTGTTCTGACCTCACTGTGTTCTGACTGCACTGTGTGTCCTGACTGCACTGTGTGTTCTGACCTCACTGTGTGTTCTGACCTCACTGTGTGTCCTGACCTCACTGTGTGTTCTGACCTCACTGTGTGTTCTGACCTCACAGTGTGTTCTGACCTCACTGTGTGTTCTGACCTCACTGTGTTCTGACTGCACTGTGTGTTCTGACTGCACTGTGTGTTCTGACCTCACTGTGTTCTGACTGCACTGTGTGTTCTGACCTCACTGTGTTCTGACTGCACTGTGTGTTCTGACCTCACTGTGTTCTGACCTCACTGTGTTCTGACCTTAATCTGTGTTCTGACCTCACTGTGTTCTGACTGCACTGTGTGTTCTGACCTCACTGTGTTCTGACCTCACTGTGTTCTGACCTTAATCTGTGTTCTGACCTCACTGTGTTCTGACTGCACTGTGTGTTCTGACCTCACTGTGTTCTGACCTTAATCTGTGTTCTGACCTCACTGTGTTCTGACCTCACTGTGTGTTCTGACCTCACTGTGTTCTGACTGCACTGTGTGTCCTGACTGCACTGTGTGTTCTGACCTCACTGTGTGTTCTGACCTCACTGTGTTCTGACTGCACTGTGTGTCCTGACTGCACTGTGTGTTCTGACCTCACTGTGTGTTCTGACCTCACTGTGTTCTGACCTCACTGTGTGTTCTGACCTCACTGTGTGTTCTGACCTCACTGTGTTCTGACTGCACTGTGTGTTCTGACCTCACTGTGTTCTGACCTCACTGTGTTCTGACCTTAATCTGTGTTCTGACCTCACTGTGTTCTGACCTTAATCTGTGTTCTGACCTCACTGTGTTCTGACTGCACTGTGTGTTCTGACCTCACTGTGTTCTGACCTCACTGTGTTCTGACCTTAATCTGTGTTCTGACCTCACTGTGTTCTGACCTCACTGTGTTCTGACCTCACTGTATTCTGACCTTAATCTGTGTTCTGACCTCACTGTATGCAGTAACATTTAGCTTTTCCCCCCTTATTTTCACAATCCTGGAGGCTAGGTGTAATGGAGTTAGCATGTACTCTACGTAATTATTTAATCATTGGAAAAGTCACAGGCCACTGCTCATATGTCTTGAAGAGTTTATTTGTTACTTCAGTAGATGAGAAATTTAACTACATCCCTAACCTGGAAATATTCAGTCATCTCTACAAGCCTGAGCTCCAACCATTTCCAGCCAACTACTGATAGATTCCTGCTCATGGATTTCTGACTTAATCCACCAGCTTTATACAGAGCATGACTCCAGATAGTTGATTAACACAATCCACCAACCGTCCACTCAGTGGTCACAGCTATAATGAATCTGAACTCCAAAATGGCGAGAATGATTAGCAACACAATAACGTAGCTGGCAGATGCTCACCATCATCATCCAGGCTAATAAATATTCAACACCAGGACATCATCTCAGATCTGTTATCAAACAGGTGACTGGAACGCAGGATCAATCACAGCCATTTACGGCATGTTGAGAGACACTGCCAAAGCAGGAAAAACAAAGGCTACACGCAGTGACCAGAGAACGATCGCTCAACTTCAATTAAGTTTCATCTCATTATCGATCAGAGTCTCTTAATGTTACTGTCACTGGAATCAGATGAGACGTGAGAAAAAGAGGGGAGAATTTTACAGCTGGGAAATTCTGATGATCATCAGGTCAGATTCAACTGTAGAAAGAGAGAGAGAGAGAGAGAGAGAGAGAGAAAGAAAGAAAGAAAGAAAGAAAGAAAGAAAGAAAGACTTTATTTAGAAAGATTTTTATTTTAAGTCAAAAGCTATTTTCCTGAAATATATCATGATCATGACATCGAAGTCTATTGAGGTAACAGTTTCTAAGCAGGAAATGGAGTTTCTGTGGTGAAAACAGATGAGTGGAGCACAGTGTGACATCCCAGTGCCTTACAGGAAATGTTAGAACTCTTGGAACGATGCTCGACCAATCAAATTATTGATCTGGAACCAAACCAGTTGAACCAAACTGAAACAGGAAGCCATTCGTAAAATAACTAGAAGAAGGTGAAATTTTGCTCGGATAACGATTACAAAATGTAAGAAAACATTATTACGGCTAAAATAAAAGAGGTCTGAGACGTTAGATAGAAAAGTTTTCAGCTCCACCCTTGTTAAAACCATTACACACAAATGTCTGATATGTGGTAGTGCAATGAGGCTAATCCTCATCGTTTAGCAAACCTAGCAATACAAGACATGATAATGTAATATTTCGCTAACAAGATCTTTAATCCTCTGTTCCGCTACTGCAAATACTTAGCAATGGAAGTCCTGCTATCTATTTATATTTATTTGTCAATATTACTAGCATGGCAAACAAGATTAGCAAGCATGTGGTGTGGGAGCTTAAATAAGAACTGTAGAGAGTATTACAGAAGCTAAAATTCGTTTTAATTTAATTTGAATTTATTGTTTTTATGTAAGCTGTAAACTCTCTAAGCGTTGCTTCATAATTCAAGCAGAAATAAAAGAAAGAAGAGTTAGCATGCGTTGCTATATTTTTGTTTCTATAGAGAGAAGAAAGATGTGAGACCTCCTTTCGGATTAGATTCTGAGGTTCTGCTACAGTACGCTTCGTAAAAATTGCTAACTGTAATAAAAAACTTTAAAAAATCTCTTTTATATCAAGTATACTGTAGAGGGCATATAAAAGAGGATTTGTTTTAATAAGAAAAAATTGACTCAAGCTGCACTTGGAAGGTTATTCAGATCCTATTATTCAAAAAAATAGTGGCTGCCTTAATATAGTCACTGCAATAGATGCTTCCAGTTTTCCAATTAAACAGCAAACAGGAGTCGGATACACTTCAGGCAGATTACAAAGATCCCTTGAGATCAGCCGCTCGCTGTGCAGAGAAATCAGACTCCATGAAGTGAGTTAAGCAAGATACTGAGTTAAAGATGATGATTCTCTGAAGGACCGGTAACTGATTCACTTCTTCTGTGATTTGAATATTACTTGTGAGCGACTTCACGTTAGACTGCATCATTTACACTGTAGCTGTGGCCCAAATAGCGTACTATACACTATGCACTAGAGTGTCGTTAGCCATCTTGAAAACATTTTCTCATCCAGATACCCTCCAAAGTGCCTGGAAGCCCCACCCCTTTTCCACTACATAAGCAAAGCTGCAAGAATTAAGCATACAAAGTGTCCAATATCTTCCATGTACTTGAAGTGCACTTCTTGTTAGTTAGTTAGATAGATAGATAGATAGATAGATAGATAGATAGATAGATAGATAGATAGATAGATAGATAGATAGATAGATAGATAGATAGATAGATAGATAGATAGATAGATAGATAGATAGATAGATAGATACTTTATTCATCCCAAAGGGAAATTCACAGTTTCCAGCAGTATCCACAAACACAGGTAATAGATAAAATAGGGAGGAATATAACAAAAATACTAAAATACCCAAATTAGGGTACAAAAATATACCAAAAAAATATATCAAATAACAAAAATATAAAATATCAAATGTTGGAACAAAACAGTGCATAAATGTTCTGTGCGATTTGAGACACCTTCATAACTCATGCTCTAACAAAACGAGAAATAGTCAATAGGTCTGAATCTGCTTACTATTGCAGCAGCAGTGTGAAAGTGTGACGAAACTGTGCACCAAGGTTTTAGGATTACGATCGTCGAGGGTCTCATGTGTTGCATCATCTGCTATAGTTTCAGACCCACAGTACATGCTAATATATTGGTCTTGGGAAAACTGGAAGATTGTAACGAAAGCCTGCGAGCTGAACCTCAAACTATTTCTGGATATTTGCAATAACTGGGAATGACAGGCTAAGCTAATCTGAGACTAGCGCTGTTTCTGTGGAGGTGTGTATATAAATGAATTCACAGTAAAGCTGCAGCTTTTCATTAACATAATCAATTACAGTGGGACCTCGGCAGAGGAATTTAATTCATACTGGAGGCAAGTTCTTAGGGTGAAAATTTGTATTGTGACTTTTCCAATAAGAAATAATGTAAATGCAGATAATCCATTCCAGCCAACCAAAAATATTCCCAATATGAAGTGTATGTAAACTGTACGGCTGCTTACAAAGCACTGACCCAAGCCAAGCATTCCATGTCAAAGCTCCTCACAGGAAGTCGTGCCACCAAGCTTGGGCTAAAAATAGAACAAACCGCCCACACCACCAATCTGTCAACAAAAAAACACCCTAAAAAATCACCTAGCTTTTGAACGCATGCTGACGGTAAGGTTGGTATCATGGGTTGACTCACACAGCTTTCACTGACTGAAAATACATTTATAAAGTTCGTAAACTTGCTTCAGTTGGCTTCATTTGGCTTTCCACTGATGCTAAAGTGTTTTGAACGGCTCCCGGACATAAGTGCAACTTAGCCGGCGCTTGGTTCGGTTTGGTTTGCTCATATGCTTTAAAATTCCTTTTATGCCGATGCAAATTTCTTGCAAAATTACAATTCTTAGGGTGAAAATCTGTAAGTGAGGGCATTCATATGCTGAGGTTCCACTGTAGGCAAAATTAATGACATGATTTCTTTTTTTTTTCTTTTTGGGCAGAATGGCTTAGCGGTTAGAACAATAGCTGCATGCGTCCAGGGCTGGGGGTTTGATTCTTGCCTCTGCTCTTTTGAATGTTTTCCCTGTGCTTTGGGGTTTCCTCCCTCAGTCCAAAGACATGTGCTGTAGGCTGAGTGGTATCTAAACTGTATCTGTACTGTAAGTGTGTGTGCAGTGTGTCCAATGTGTCCCCCACCTTTTGTACCGTGTCCCCTGGATAGACTCCAGTTTTCCTGGTTCCAGGAAACCTTTGTAGGATAACTGCTGCAGAAAATTAGAATTGACTATTAATATATATATATATATATATATATATATATATATATATATATATATATATATATATATACACTATATTGCCAAAAGTATTCGCTCACCTGCCTTGACTCGCATATGAACTTAAGTGCCATCCCATTCCTAATCCATAGGGTTCAATATGACGTCGGTCCACCCTTTGCAGCTATAACAGCTTCAACTCTTCTGGGAAGGCTGTCCACAAAGTTTAGGAGTGTGTTTATGGGAATTTTTGACCATTCTTCCAGAAGCGCATTTGTGAGGTCACACACTGATGTTGGACGAGAAGGCCTGGCTCTCAGTCTCCGCTCTAATTCATCCCAAAGGTGTTCTATCGGGTTGAGGTCAGGACTCTGTGCAGGCCAGTCAAGTTCCTCCACACCAGACTCTGTCATCCATGTCTTTATGGACCTTGCTTTGTGCACTGGTGCACAGTCATGTTGGAAGAGGAAGGGGCCAGCTCCAAACTGTTCCCACAAAGTTGGGAGCATGGAATTGTCCAAAATGTCTTGGTATGCTGAAGCATTCAGAGTTCCTTTCACTGGAACTAAGGGGCCAAGCCCAGCTCCTGAAAAACAACCCCACACTATAATCCCCCCTCCACCAAACTTTGGCACAATGCAGTCAGACAAGTACCATTCTCCTGGCAACCGCCAAACCCAGACTCGTCCATCAGATTGCCAGATGGAGAAGCGCGATTCGTCACTCCAGAGAACGCGTCTCCACTGCTCTAGAGTCCAGTGGCGGCGTGCTTTACACCACTGCATCCGACACTTTGCATTGCACTTGGTGATGTATGGCTTGGATGCAGCTGCTCGGCCATGGAAACCCATTCCATGAAGCTCTCTGCGCACTGTTCTTGAGCTAATCTGAAGGCCACATGAAGTTTGGAGGTCTGTAGCGATTGACTCTGCAGAAAGTTGGCGACCTCTTCGCACTATGCGCCTCAGCATCCGCTGACCCCGCTCCGTCAGTTTACGTGGCCTACCACTTCGTGGCTGAGTTGCTGTCGTTCCCAAACACTTCCACGTTCTTATAATACAGCTGACAGTTGACTGTGGAATATTTAGGAGCGAGGAAATTTCACGACTGGATTTGTTGCACAGGTGGCATCCTATCACAGTTCCACGCTGGAATTCACTGAGCTCCTGAGAGCGACCCATTCTTTCACAAATGTTTGTAAAAACAGTCTGCATGTCTAGGTGCTTGATTTTATACACCTGTGGCCATGGAAGTGATTGGAACACCTGATTCTGATTATTTGGATGGGTGAGCGAATACTTTTGGCAATATAGTGTATATGCATGCATTATTTTTTTTCTTCAATCACCTTGAGTCAGTTTATCACAATTGGACATATTTTATGATCTGTATTTTGATTCCAGTTCTTCCATTTTCACTACGATAACAATATCTGAACTCTGATATCTTCGTCGTAACCAAGCCAGCAGTCTACATGCTTCTGCCATCAAGTCATACAAAAAAATACCACAAGATTTACATGAATGTCAATCAACACCATATGTGTCCACTTCCATGTGCAGATCAGGACACAAAATATGAACGAGTGCTTCAGGCAATACTCTAAATCAGATCAGTGCATCCTCAATTGTTTAAATCATTATGTATGCATATTTATTTTCAATAATTCTTATGAGTTATTGAACAAATGTGTGCGAAAACACACAAGAAATGGAAATATAAACTGCTCAAAAGCTGTTGTGATGATCAGATCCTCCCTCTCATGCAGAGCTTGCCAAAGTGAACCGCAGAGGATTGGCAGCAGCAATAGATGTGCTTTCTCGACTAAACAGACATCTAAGAATTATATTTCATGCCAAGGCAAGCACTACATTTGGTGGACTTACTGGATGTCAAAGTCGATTTGAAGTAAATTAAATAAAAAGGAGGGAAAAAAAGACAGAAATGTTGCGTCTATGGAAACTGAGAATGTTCTTTTCAGTGAAAAAAAAAAGCAATTCAACTCTTCAGCTGATTTGAGTTACAGAGACAGAAATGTATTAGGAAATACTGATAAGGGCATTAGGATTGATGTATATTGAAAATCTCTGCTGTAAGAAAACATATAAGTATATTTTTTCCAATGTTTTTCTTTATACTACTTGCTAATCTTGCCTTTGCATCCATCTGCAGTAGTAGTGGTCATTTCAATCCGAGTGAAAGTTTTGATCCTATTCACTAAAATAGATTAAGATTTGTTTATCGATTCTTTCAGTAAGCACTTTAATCATTACACCAGTAGTTGGCGCCAGTGAGTGTCTTTTAAGATCTCGTGAGCAAGTCATTGTTTCATTCACTCAATTCAAATGGAAAGATTTCCAAAGGCAAGTTTTAATATTATGTTTTACACTGGTTAGCCATAACACTGTGAGCAGTGACCGTATCTATCAAAAGTGGTTCAAGGAAGGAACAGCGGTGAACTGGCGACAGGGTCATGGGTGTTCAAGGCTCATTGATGCACGTGGGGAGCGAAGGCTGGCTTGTGTGATCTGATCCAGCAGACGAGCTACTGTTGCTCAAATGCTCAAGTTCTGATAGAAAGGTGTCAGAATACACAGTGCATGCTGCCTGTTTTGGCAGCAAAAGGCGGACCAACACAATATTAGGCAGGTGGTCATAATGTTATGTCTGGTCAGTGTATACTGAATCATTTGTCAGTGATTCAGACTCAACACAAAGTCTCCTTTAGAAAGGGGCGTATTCTTTAACAACTCCAACCAATGACATGCTCCTT
Source organism: Hemibagrus wyckioides (assembly GCF_019097595.1). Lineage (NCBI taxonomy): Eukaryota > Metazoa > Chordata > Actinopteri > Siluriformes > Bagridae > Hemibagrus > Hemibagrus wyckioides. The sequence goes on along the minus strand of NC_080722.1, from coordinate 25,528,727 downwards.
CACAGCCCACACTCTACTACAGTCAGGGGAAAAGCTGCCAAAGCAGTCACAGGTTTTAAATGAGTACATTACTTAAACGATTTGTTGAAAAACACTGATTTGTTCATGAACTAGAAAGTGTGGTTTGTTCAGCTGTGCGTGAATAGTGTTGGGGGATAAGTTCAGTGAGTGTGAGTGCAAAATCAACTCTCATCATAGAGAGGCCATTGTCTTCTCTAATAAAATGCAGCGATGTTTAGGAAGAATGCTCCCAGATGAAGAAAATAGATCTCACGAGCAAACAAAAACAGCAGACATGCCCTCAGGAGGATGTGAGGGGAAAAAAATCCACTTCCCCTCACTATACTCGCTCTTCAGTGGTGATTTAGTTTAGATGGATGGATCGGCTAGGTGGTTACGGCTGAAATGACCATATAAGGCGTTTATTTGTACTAAATTATACACTGCGTTTCAGGTCACAAGAACAGACGGTCGTATTAATGAGTGTTCATCAGAGCAGAGCACATTTCTAGGAAACCTTTTCGAGGAGATCTTAAATTGCTGTAAAATTTGCAGCGGGACGTTTCTCTCCACTGAGCTGCTGTGGCATTTCCATGGTAAAAAATATATATACATATAAAACTATATATATATAAAAAAACAGGATCTCTGCCTCCTGGAAATATGAATACCTGATTCAAACGTTTCAGCTGTCAAATAAGCCCTTAACTCTCTGTCCATCTCTGCTACACACAAAAAAACCCACAAAACCATACAATAATTTTCTGCATTCAGCATTTAATCCAGTGGATAACATGAAAATGAGAAATGTCCATATCTGTCCTAATAGCCGTGTAAGAGATGGAGGATGGATTGTAATTAGTCAGGCTTTGTGTCAATCCCATCAAAGAGAGAACTACACCTTTCATCTCCAGCACCAAAATGCGTCCTCCAGGTCACCATGGCAGCTAAATGACTCGCTAAAGAACTGACTGAGCTTTTTATACCTCCATTCAATTGTCATTCAAAAAGAGAGATGATTAACCCTTTAACACTATTTGGTCTGGATTAGTTTTGTATGAGGAGATGTAATTATTGATGAAGGAGCTCAGAGTATAGTCGACTGCTTGATTTTCCCCAGGAGGATATGGTGACCAAGTGGTTAGCATGATTGTCTTGCACCAGGAGGGTTGAAGGTTCAATTCTAGCCTTCACCCTGTGTTTTTGTCCTCCAGATACTCAAGTGTCCTCCCCCAGTCCAAAGTCATTTATGGTAGGCTGATTGACATCTCTAAACTGTCTCTAGTTGTGATTGTGACCTGTGTCCCTCACCTTCTGTCCCATGGGATAGACTCCATGATCCCCAGTGTAGGATATATACATGCACATTTTCTTCAGTATAAAGACTGACTTGTTTGATCTTCTCCTGCTACAGTAGACAAGCATGAGATGTGGGTGTGCTGGTGGACCAGTATGGATTGTTGTTTCCTGGTCCCCAACATGGGATGTGGGTGTGCTGGTGAGCCAGTATGGTTTGCTGGTTTGCTGGTCTCTAGCATGGGATGTGAGTGTGCTGGTGGACCAACTTCACTAGTTCCATTTTCCTTGAGTGCAGCATGACTATGACTATGCTGGTCCACCAGTCTGACGCAACATGGAATTCAGACTATTTTAAACAGGATTTTTTTTAGGCAGGTTTTTGAGTTCCTAGCATAGCTAAACACTACATATATGTTTCAACCAATAACACTATATTTATGCTAATGGTCAAGAACAACTTGGGCTTAGACTGTATATATGAAAATCCTGTCTGTATAAGTCTTGAATCATCATAATTCCTAGTGATAAATTTCATAAGATTACATGACTCGCCCAAACAATGAAGGCTGTGTGGGAATGTCTTTGTTTTCTGATTGTGGTGTGAAGCTGGAACAGAAAAGAGACATTGTGTGGTTTTGGTGCTGCAAGGCAAAACATGTCATTGGTGAAAAGGGCAAAGATACCCCTGCTGGGAGCACAACTGGTGGAAATTAAAACACATATGTGAACTTAGACCTTTGTGTGCATGGGAGAATTTGTAAAACAGGCCCCACAGAGCCACATATGATGTGTGGGTTGAGAATAGTTCACATATTTTAACATAGATCTTCTGACCTGTTGGCACTGAAACATAGCAAAACAAAAGAAAATACTGTATATCAGAGCAAGGAAACAGCAGACTTAATTGAAAAACTAGTTCACTGTACAAAAGGACTTTACTCCACAAGACTTCGGTTCTGTTTATGTTCCTTGTTGTTCTCTGTTTGTTTACTTTGCCATGTTTTTTTGTTTTTATTCACGTCTTGTCTCCGTACCTGTCTTGTTACTGGTTGTGATTAGTCTGTGTATTTAAACTCTTTTGTGTCAAGTATCAGTGTTGTTTTCTCGCCAACGCTCAGTACCAAGCCTTGTTTCTCGTTTCTTGTTTCTATGTCACCTGTTTCATGTTTAGATCTCGTTTTCTGGATCTGTTTCTGTTTCCTGCCTGCTGTCTTCTCACCCTGCTTGTCTATGCCTGTCTTCTTTCTGACTTTGCCTAGTGTTTTTTTTGTTCACCAGTGTGTCAGAGGTCTCAGTAACTCAGTTCAATGACAGAATGGATGGATGGACGGACGGACGGATGAACAATGTGCTTTCAGCTAATGTATCAAACTCATAGTACAAAATTCCTTACGCAAAACAAGTTATAATTTTTTCATTTTCTCCCTACTTTAGGTTTTATGACATGTTCTGTAAAATAAAATGCAGATCTCTTTGGATTTTCATCTCTCTAGAGTTCACACATGATGGTGTGAAGAAAAAAAAAAACATCCAGTGAGCAGACGTTCTGTGGGTGGAAAAGCCTTGTTGATGAGAGATGGAGAGAGGTCAGAGGAGAATAGCCAGATGGGGATTGAACAGACAGGAAGTCAATGGTAACTCAAAGTGACACTCTTTACAACCATGGTAAGAAGAAATGCATCTCAGAAATCAGGAATCAGCCATGCGGCCCCATCCGTGAGCTACTCATAGAATCTCAATCACAGCATGCCGAAAGTGCAGAGAGCAGATCTGAGCACAAAGCTGAGCATTTCAATCACTTTCGAAAAGACCTGCAGCAGGCTTCTTACTGATGATAACATGAACAAAGCAGAATCACATTCCTGGTGGTGACTGAGTTGGTAAAATAAACATAGCACTTCAGACTGTTTATGGTACACATCTTTCTTTCTACATGTTCACCTGAGGAATACGTTACTCAGTGTTCGCCTGCCTCAAGTCATGATTAAAGGTGTTTTCTTTGGACCACACTAGTCTACCTTCATGTGTTGGTTTGATGCTCCAAATCTGGCTATCTACTATGTGGGCTTTTAAGTGCAGACTCATTTTTCAGCAGACTGCTTGTGTGTGAGCTTGTGTTATTTTGGTACATTAGTGTTAATTCTCCCCGCAATAAGCTCCATTAAAACATGGCCTGCAATCACTGTTAAGGATGTTAATCATTCAAACAGAATGCAATGAAGCCGATCACTTTAACTATCTCTCTCTCTCTTTCTCTCTCTCTCTCTCTCTCTCTCTCATTTCCTGTTTGTGCATACCTACTAAGTAAATATCACTGTGCAGGGACCACACTAATGGCTCCATTTGTAACTAATGTGCTGAAACTTAATTTATGGATGCATCTCTGAAATGCTTGAGGGAAATTCCAAATTTTACTGAAGCGCATGCAGAGAGAACACAGGCCATTACGTCCTCTAACAGCAGGTGCTCTGTAATCATGGTCTGCACTAGGGTCACTGTCACCATGCCAGAATTTTCATTTTAAATCCAATTCCAGTTATGGTATCTAACCTAGAAACAGTAAGCAAATATACAAATCAGCAGCCTGGGTGACTAGGACAAGCAGAAACCCTAGTTGATTTTTCATTTGGTTTGTGTTCCTGAATTTCTACTTGGGGATCCATTCATCCATCGTTCATCCATATGTACTGCAAAAAATGACATCCTTGCAAGTGATATCTTGAATCTATCTATTGTTTCATACTATTTCTAGTTACATTTTACTATTTTTAAGCTTGAAAGTTTCTTATTCTATTATCATACATTTTTGATTCTTTCTAAAAATGAATGCTTAACATTAGCAAAATTATCTGCCAACAGAACAAGAAAATTTATAGCTTAAAAAATCAGTAAAAATGCCAGTAAATAAGCTTAATAATCTTATATTTGGTTTATTGTAATTATATGGAAACACTGACAAAGAAAGTAGAAAGCAAAGCAATCATAAGTTTTGTGACAGACCCCTCCAAAAGTATTGGAACGATTTCACAACCACTTCTTTTTTAAATGTTTGCATATAGATGTTTTGAAAGAAACCCTGTTTCACAGAGAGCTGTGTAAGGGAGAAATATTTTCTTTGAGAAAAAACTATATACAGCACATTTGCCATTTTAAAAGAATTGGGCATAACCAATACAGCAATGCCCTGGAAATGAATAAAAACCAAACACAACAGCAGTTGATGACAGAAACATTGTGAGAGATGTGGAAAAAAACTCAAAAGCGACAGTCAATAACATCACTAACATCCTCCACAGGGCAGGGGTGAAGGTTCTACTGGTAAAAGAAGACCTTTAGAGCAGAAATACAGAGACCATAACAACAGATGCAAACCTCTCATTAGTGGTAAAAATTCCGATGGCCGGAGGAAATGGGCTCACTACTGTTGAGGGTAGCGGAGAATGAATTTGGAAGTCTACAGAGACATTCTGGCTGCCAATTTACAGAGAAATGTACACAGTCTAATTGGGAGGAACTTCATCATGTAGCAAGACAATGACACAAAACACACTGCCAACATAACAAAGGCCTTCATCAGGGTCAAAAAAGTGGAATGACTGACTGGCCAATTCAATCACCAGGCCTTGACCAATTTGAGCATGTAATGAAGAGAAGCGACTTACCCAAAACAAACAACAAGTGAAAGGGGCTGTGGTAAAAAATCTCAGAAGAAGGATGCAGCAGTGTGGTGATGTCACTGAGTCACAAGCATCATGTAGTCAATGCTAGCAAGAGATATTGAATTACCAAGCAAGAGAGTTAATTTCATTTACTTTAAGACTAACTGTTTCAATAGGACTAGTTTTGATCAAATTTGGATGTTCTGGAATTCTGATCAATCATTTCATATTCATCTTTTGATCTCAAAACCCAAATGTCTTTAGTTTATACCAAAATAACAAGAACTCCCAGTTCCAATATTTTTGGAGGGGACTGTACTTAGTCTTGAATGATATTTTTTACATGCAATGAAAAGACAAGAACAATATATCTTATATCCAATATGTCCAACATGATGTGCAGCATAATAATCTTTAAGATTAAATAATATTTGAGAATTAGAACAAGCCTTTCTTTATCACATACACATTACATCACAGTGAAACCCTTTTCTTCACATATCCCAGCTTCAGAGATTGCGGTCAGGGCCAGTAATATTTCATTGCCCCTTGAGCAAAGAGGGTTAAGGGCCTTGCTCAAGGGCCCAACAGTGGCAGCATGGTAGTGCCTTGACCTTCTAATCAACAACCAAGAGCCTTAACCACTTGAGCCACCACTGCCCTGACTACAGATACACATTCTCCCCCTGCTCCAGATTCTTATACTATCTAGCTCTAACTCAATATACATTATATAATGTTAGCTGCCACTTTTTCGCCTAGTCATCATGGAACTGGGTAAGGATGCTGGAGCATTAACCTGCCCGGAGGTCTAGCAAATTTACTTGAAAATGCATAGACTGAATTGGAAATCCATGCTTTCAAGACCGATAGTAAGCCTGGTAGATATGTCCTTCAAGCATACCATGTCCCTCATGTAGGGAGTAAAGCTGACAGTATAAGTCAGGAGACAACAGAACAAAATGAAAGCAAACCACCACCAAACACGTTCAAAGTATACTCTGAAAGAAGCGGATGTCTTTCTGAAACACTCTGTACCCTCTCAGGGGAGCAGAATGGATTGAGAAGATGTAAGTCACGTTGACATTTTTGTGTTTTCAGGTTTTTGCTGTGAACTGCTTCCATGAGTAAAATGTGTTGTGTGTGGGTTGGTAGAATACTATGTGTATACTACTTGATCATACAAGCATCAGTGAATTGGTTTACTTATTAGAAAAGTGTTAGTTATGATAATAAATGTAATTGTATGAGACAATTTTAGGACCTTGGTTCAAGTACTTGATCCAGCTCCCTCTATGTGGGTGGAGATAAGCAGAGCCGAGCCAAATGGGGATGGAGAGTGTTTCAAGCTGGATAAATGTGATTAATATGTTGTGTGCTGTACAGTGTTGTGTGGGTTCGAGGATAGGTTTAGGATTAAAGGTGGAGGTCGAGCTTATCCCGCTTCAACCTTGTCAACCTTTGGTTCTGCAGCAAGGGCTACTTCCTTTGGTAAAAGATCTGTCACAGATGTTTATAAGCATCCTCAGCTCAGGACACTTTCCCTCTATGCCAGCAGAGGTCACCTGAGCATTAGCCCAATCTCTAGCAAATGCTTCCTAGCTACTTCCTGGTTTTTAAGCAGTTTACCTTATCAATAAAAGCTCACTCTGGTTCTGGATCATGTGTAGCAGTAGCCTCCCATGGTCAGCTATTTGGAGCTCTCATACATAGCCCCCGCAAATTGCTACGGCAAGGCAATGTCTGCTAAGGCAATGCCACTGTACCTGAAGTTGTCTCTCACCCTAAGGCCAAATCAACACCACAGGTGTAAATACACAGAAGACATGTATGCGATGGACCCTGGGGTAAATCCAAGCGATTCCTAATACAGTGCTCTCTCCTGTTCACAGTGTAAACAGTGCCTTGTGTTGGGGTGTTGTGTATTTTCAGCATCGGACTACTTTTTAACGAGAGATTTTGGCTGTTATGTTACAACAGATAAGATATGAAGAAATATGTGGTATGATTCCGTTTTTCTTAGAGCTCTTTACAAGAGCCAACAGAACTGGGATTTAAACCGTGGCTTCATGCAGTGATGCAAGAGATCATGGACATGTGTTGTATGCTGTTAGGCATCTCTAAATTGTCTGTAGTGTGTGAATGGGTACATTTGTGTGTGTTTGTGCAAATGTACCCTGCGGTGGGTGGGGACCCCATTCATGGCGTTGCCTGCCTTGTTCCCAAAGTCCACTGGGATAGACTCCAGGCTCCCAGTGACCCCGTGTAGAATAAGCAGAGGAGAAATGGATGGATGGATGGATGGATGGATGGATTAACCCGAAGAGGTCAGGATACCTCTTGCTTAGGCATGTTGCTCGTCTTTCCTAACTGGCAGTGGAGAGATTTACAAGAGACTAGTTTTCTGTGTGTGTGGGCGGCCTGTGTTTTATTAACAAGCATAAAAAAAGCTCAAACATTGTTTCTTGAGTCTCACTTTTCCACAAGTTGCAGACTCAAAATAACTTTCCTATAAGACATTCTCTTTGCACGTTTATAGCACCAGTTGTTTTTCACCTACTCAGAACATATTTTAGCATACTGTTGGCCTAAATATGGCACTGAAAGCATTCAAAGTGATAACACTGAACTGTAATATTGAGAAGTCTGTACCACAACAAATCCTGCTTGATGGTAAAATGCAACTGCACTTCTCACACTAATAAAAGATCCCTGCTTACACAAGAATGCTACACGGAAGAGTTCACCATGACATAAGCCATGTCCAAGGAATGTTAACTGAAGAGATTTCAAGTGGAATATGATATTGACAATATCACAGAACACACCAGTTGTTGAAAAATGGCGAGCTCGGGCATTCGGGAAATCAGGTTACAAATCTAGGTTATTCGGGGGTTTCGTTTTATTGTACTCGGTCCCATGAGATGCTGATATACATAATACATCATGTATTTTTTTCAAGAGAAGAAAATACTACTTCCCGTTAACTTTCACAAAAACAGATGTTTGATGTGTAGCTTTAAACCTAATGAACTAATCAGAGGCAAGTCATTGCTGTAACTATAGCAACTTGCAGGTATGTAGATGGAAGCAATGATGGAAACTACATTTACAGCATTTGGCCCTTACCCAGAGTGACTTACATTTTTAACTGAGCAATTGAGGGTTAAGGACCTTAATTAGGGGCCCAGCAGTGGCAACTTGGTGGACCTGGGACTTGAACTCACAACCTTCTGATCACATCCACAAACTACACTTGTAGTAGTACACATGATGCCACATCATTCAAGCAAGAAAAATCAAGTCAAGGCCAAAATATTACTAATGTGAGATGGGGAAGGGGTTATCAGTAGGGTTAGTTATTATCGGGATGTTCACAGCTCCTATGCAATCAATCATTCCAGATCTATATACTAACTGGTCAAAAGGTCACATCACATTGTATGAACACCTGACTATCACATTTTCACATGTACTTCTTAAACACCTGATTTCAGAGTTGATCTTCCCTCCTCATGGAACACTTTCAACTAGATTTTGAAATGTGGTTGTGGGGATGTGTGATCAACCACAAGAGTTTTAGCGAGGTCAGGAAGTGATGGGCGAGTAGGCCTAGGGGTCAGTCAGTGTTCCAGTTCATAACACACAACACAAAGGTGTTTCGTGGGGTTGAGGTCAGGGCTCAGTTCAGGCCACTCGAGTTCTTCTACACCTACCTTGACACACCATGTCTTCATGGAGCTTGCTCTGTGCACAGGGCATTGTAGTGATGGAACAGGTTTGGGGGACTTGTGAAATGAATTGGTAATAAAATTAAATGTTTTTCCAACAGCTTAAAGTATGCTTACATATGGGTGCAAGAGTCAGATATCCACAAACCTTTTCGTTATGCTACCAGTGCCCCCTTGTTTTTGCAAATTTTGAGTGATGAATGATGCCAAGGATGTTCCAATGTTAAAATTTGGAGTACAAAATGCGAAAAATTTGGTAGGTCTGCCTCACAGTTAAACATATCAAGTGAAAATAAAGATGTTATCTACACTCAAATATCTTTTACCAGTTATGTGAGAAGAGGACATCACATATCAAAGCTGAAATTTTGGCCAACAATGATTTTTGGCGAGTACACAAAGACAATGTGCTGTGTTTTTTTTTTTGGAAAAGGATAAGAATCCAAATCCTGGTCTGTATTAATGCACTTCACTAGCTACAAGCTCACCATGTTATTACATTGCATTAGCAACTGTTTTTAGCCTAATCATTAAGGTTTCCAGGAAACTAACATATGCTACTTGTCTGCTGGACTAGATAACACATTTGCTATGACCCTGATATGGGCATACATAGCACTCATAAATGAGAGCGGTTTGCTTTAACCATATGCCTAATGCAGATGGAGTATGAAGCACCTGTTGTAAGGCTCTTAGAGGCAAACACGTTACTGAGATCTTAAAAATAAATGGCTAAATTCTCCACCCACACTGCAACAAATCACCCAGTTTTATTTGCTATTCCTGATTTGCACCCTAAACCCCCGGCTGTTTACGTTTAAACCAGCCCTATCACCAGAGGAAATCTCTTGAAATTTGTGAAAAAAAAATTTGTCTGATCCTCTCTAAGCTTCTAACCTGTTAACAAAAGGGGAAACAGACCACTTTACACAGCGCTCTCCACATACAGAGATAAAGTAGCTTCATTATGCAATGCTGTGTGCATATACTGAATATATTGTACCACATCCAGGACATTAGAGCTGTGGGAGAGCAAGCTTGTTGAAACTGTAGCAACTGTCAGGACCTGATGACGGGCATGGGAAACAGAAGGGGTAATTATGCGAGAGCTGTCACTACCGGCACATATCTAATAAAGGAGCGAGTACACCCCTGAACATCTATAGACCAGAGGGTTTGCCTGCCGCACCGAGATAATTACAAGCAGCACACTTTTACACAGCAGCCGGTGTATCGAGCAAACCAAACACAGCCTGCATTATTAAAGCTGATAAATTTCAAAAGTCTTACAGGAAAATAACTCATACAGCTCAGCAGCTATATTTGAAAGCTGGGAAGTGTGAAAGGGGTCCATTGTTAACAGAACGTATCTAAAATGTCGCTCTGTTTCAGTTAGACACATCAGATACCTCCCCCATTACATTACTAAGCAAAGGCAAGTGTAAGAAAGCACCATGTTTTGAAACGCCATGCACAGGATTTCCACCTGTTACCTAGCACGTTTTTGTATCTTCTGACAATCAAGGCAGACAAAACATTTTGCAGGTAGCAATTCACAGGCTCAGATCACACTCGGGTCATTCTGTGAAAAGCGAGTCGGCAGCAGGAGGATGAAGCCTTTTTATCCGGTGTGGTGAAGTGTAGAGGCAGGCTTGCGGAAAGCTAACCTCAATCAAACACAACAAAGGCTCGTTCACTGAGGACTGTAGTTGCGGAGGGCCTAATAACATGGCTCCATTTATACATCTACATTTGGTAATTTGGCTCTTATTAAGAGCCACTTACAGGATGTGCAAAAGAGCTGAAAGTACAACAAGGCAAACACTTGGAAAATTTAAATGTATTCATGGAATGGAAGACTAAAGATTAATGGTAGTGCTGAAGAGATAACAAAAAAGCAAGACCTAAGCAATTGTATAAAAAACAATGTTCAGAAAACCGAGCATTAATAGAAAGAACAATCAAAAAGATGATGAAGACAAAGAATACGTAATAGCTCAGATTAACAAACAAACACATCTTACTGAATGTAAAGACAAATTATGTCTCAAAGGTTCCATATTCTTCTTGTCAGCAAACTGGGAAGACTTCAACAAAACATTATTTTTCCATAACTGGTGACTGTTAAGGGGTGGCAGAGGCCTCACAGCTCCAGCCCCCTGAGCTTTCATTACTGTCTATGCAGAGTTTTGTATTTTTTTCAGGTTTCACACATCAGCCAGGTTCTTGGTTACCTCCCCTCTCCCAAAAACATGCCGATATAGGTGAACTGCCCCTAGGTACACCCTCAACCCTGACCGGAATAAACCAGTTACTGAAGATGAATAGATGACTATAGTCAGGTACTTGGTGTATTATTTAATGCCTCCTATATGGGGCAATAAAGGGCATCCTCCGCAGCTGTCTCATTGTTTGTAATGGCAATCCCATGGTCTGCCCAACTGATGAATCCCACTGATGATGAGAACAATAGAGAAGATCAGGGTGTCTATACTTACTATTTCCAACACCACTGCAATTACTTCCTAAACTACCAGCATTGTGGAAAACCACCCACAACCCTCTTCACTCTTCAATCTGGTAGAAGGTACCTGAGCATCTCCGTCACCACCACCAGACTCGGCAAAATCTTCTTCCTATTCATCTTCCCAACAACCACCTGGATTCTTCAAACAATTCAAACACCGCCAACCAGGATACAGCCATCATTTAACCTTTGCCTTTTCTGATGCTGCTTACGGTTACCAGACTTTAACTGGCATTTCTCACCAAACACTGGTTTGTTGTCCAGTTTAGTTTGCAGTATTGTGTAGGCCAGTGGTCTATTTTGCATCATGGACCTAGAAGAACAATATTTTTTCCGATTATACGAGTTCTATAGAAGAATGACAATCAAAGCCCATTTGAAGCTTGACTACATGGAAAGAATATGTAGAAAAGTACAGTCTTACAACACTGGCAGGTCTGAATCACAGTCAAGGATGTCTGGAAAATAGATAGCAGATGATATAAATGGAACTAGGCCAATGTTTTTCCAAATTTGCAAACAAGCTGCACACAATGTGACTAAGAAATAAATTGTATACATTAGTCTGTAATCCAGGAAGTTGAACAAAATCATTGAGGTGTGTGTTGTTTATTCTTTTAGATACTGTAGATCATTTTGAAAGGAATAGAAACATGAAGCCATTTGGAGCAGATCAGAAAGCACATTCCATCACTCAGGAAGAAGAACACTGGAGAACTCGGTTCTCACCTTATCAGCATGTTCCAATCTCAGAGAACAGCATGCCAGACAGCTTGATGGATCTGAGCTGGTGAGCAGGTGTGTAGTACTTGACCAGGGTCATTATTGTGATCTCCTATGATGCCAAGAATGTCAGAACAAGGTTTTCCAGTGGATTAGAGAAGATATAGTCATTTTTACGGAGACTAAAAGTAGAGCGATATGGTTTGATATTTAAAAATATCACAGTGTCATAGTGTCACTATAATTGAGCAATTAAAAATACAAAAGCCAGGGGAAAGAATACAGAAAATCTCAAATGAATTTGTTGTACAAAAACCTCTACACGCCTTTGTCTGTATAGTAAAAGTGAAAAGGAAACAGAATATCAAATATCCCAACCTTCTCTTAGAAGAAGTCCAGGGAAGAGGTTGTAAAATTTTCAGGGAGTCGCAGCCAGACACAAAAGGGATGAGACCCACTGGGGCAAGGAACTTGCTCAGGTACGAAATAGGTAATAGGCAGAAATGCCTTATAATCAATATTTTCGAAGAAATCGTTGGAAAGGTAACCATCAAATCATACTGTGTGACTGACTGTCAAACTTTAACAACCCTATTACCACAGTTGAACCACAGCGTAAGGGTAGAATGTGACTTCAAAATTCAGGGCAGGGGTTGGGAAGAAAAAGTAGCCTGGTAGTATTTGTATCATGCTTTTCTTTATTCTTCAGCGCTGACACAACAAACAGGAAGCTACAATATCAGCTTGGGACCCAAAAGACTCCTACCTCACTCAGGGTGGAGGAGTCAGGTTCGAGGTACACTGATGTTTATTTCTGCTTAGAAGATCTTCATTTTATTACACTCGATCTTCCTCTTGAAGCCAAACCACAAATGTTAGTGGTGTCTAGCCACTTTTGAGAGTCCTTCCAGCTCTGCCCTTTTTGCCTTACCTACTTTATAGCATTCAAAACAAAAGAAGTGTATTTATACACTTCAGAGTGTCAGTTTGAGTGCAACAATTCACACTACAAGTTTGAAGGACCATTGTGGAGAAACTGTTGGAAAACAGATTGAATAATTAACAGAACCCTTGAATATCTGTTCATGAATGAGCCAGCCAAGAAACTGGTCGATTCCTCCACCATTCAGCCACCCTGCTTACACAATTCCAGCATGAACTTGTAGATAAAAGAGGTCTTACAGCAGAGATCCCCAGGGGTTTGTCGCTTTGTGGAAATACTGCTGTAGCCATTGTGCTCAAATACGGTCCATCTCTGCTGACTGGTCAAATCACAAAAGGTTACAGAAGCGAACATTTCAGTCAGAGGCTGGAAGATTTAATGTTCGATGTTGATTCATTTCAGAAAGCTGGGAAAATGCCTTCAACAAAAGGGTAAATTGTAGAAATTGCTCTAGACTACCACTAATCAAATAGCATCCTGGCTATTCAACGTCAAATAACACTGGGATAAAAACCGTACCAGGGCTACTAACCACTTCTATCACCAAAGAACCCACTGATAGTGAAGATGTTGATGACTGGTTGAAGTTCTGCATTTCTTTGACAAATATCCATCCAATACTACTCAACTATCCAATACTCTAAACCTTTTGACAGGATACAGTTGTCTACCAAATACTTCCAAAAACCCATTGCCTTGTTAAACTGGACCATTCAGAGTAGCTCAATCCTTGACTCGTAAAGGCAACTCTAATACCTCATTGATTTCTGAACATTTCTAAAGTAGAAAGCAGCAAATCTGTCAGCAGAAAACAAGATTATAAATGACATTTCCCCACTTCTGTAAATGCCAAAAACATTTGACAATATTTAAATGCTTCTAATATTAGAGGTTTTACCATTTTAATAATATTTCACCATATGTACATTAATATTTTATTTTAATTCACCTATAGCACACAGTACACTCACATTATATATATTAATATTTATTTATTTTATTTTTTTTAATGAATTGTAAGGCTCAAAAAAGTAAATATAAAATTTCTAAAAAAAAAATCAGTAAAATGTTTAATAATATTGTCTGACATTTCAGATACTGATTAAACAAGATACTGATGAACCAGTTTGCAGGTTAGTTTCAGAGTAATAAAATGCCAAAGGAACCAATCTTGAGTTCCTCTAATCAGAAAACTGAGTATTTTATTGAATCTCAGCATTCATTCCTTCATCTTTAGTGACTGCCTCATCCTGGTCAAAGGGGGGTGTCATGGTGGATCCACTGCTTTTTCTATCTGGGAAACACTGGTTACAAGGCAGGAAGATATTCTCATTAGTATGGCAGTACAACACACACATACACAAGGTCAGTTAGTGCAGCCAATCCACCAGTTCTGGAACGCTGGAGGATACGAGAGAATCCAAGGGAAACCCACACCAACATGGAGAAGATACAAAACTCAGCATAGTCTGTAACCGGAGTTCAGGACCAAACTTTGAACCCAGATTGGCAATGCTACCTCTCACCACCAACAACAAATGTGCCAACCTTCAAGCCATGGTTTTAAAACAGAAACAAGCAAATGACCCATTCTGGAACCTTTCAAGGAACTAAACTACCCCGAACAAGAACAAGCTGAATGGTTGTATGTATTTGGCTAATCTAGCCACAATTTAACATTAAGTATATTTTTTGTGTTGGGTTTCTACGGCACTGCAGGAATCTGAGGAATTGTAAATTGGTGAATCTCTAATATCTCAGTAGTTCAATACAGCAAACATTGAGCAAATCAAAACAAGTTGCTTGTGCTTTGTGAATTTTTCCTAAAGTGAACGGGGACCAAAAATAATTTGGATCTCTATTTTCCACCTGCTGTGAGTGGTGTGAACTTAAGAATGTCTTTGATGTTTTTTTTTAACAAAACATCCGTGATATCATTTTGCTTTCCTGGTTGTAGCACAATGTGCCTCTAACATAAAAAAAAGCTCCAGCTTATTTTTTGACAATTATATCTATTGGTCTATGAAAAAGGACACTTCAAAAGAAGCATGGATTTATGAAATCGCAAATCGAAGATCAGACACTTTTAAGGGAATCCTTTATCAAGTCTTATTGAAAAGTTTCAGCTGTGATGCACTAAGAAAACCTGATGCTTAAAGAAATATTTAAAGAAGGCTCTTACGTGATCAAAGAGCATCGCCCATATAAAAGGTGTGTGGGATATTGGCCCCTGGTTAGTTTGCTTTAGACAGAGATGTATACGGAGATAAAATGAAAATAGTCACGCTGAGAGCCGAGCAGGATATCTCATTAAAGTAAAGTGAGCTCTGAGGGAAAAGGCATCGGTAGCAACAAATGAAATCTGAGAAAAACTTCAGACGTGTTGTATAACAGCAATGCAATGGGGAACCTAATGCCAGGGTCATTTAAGACACAGAGCAGAGGATCAGACTGCTGCCAGTGGATTCATAATGCGCAGTAGCCTTACAAAAAAGACTGTAAAAAGCCAACATTAGCTTCATACCAATTACAGAGAAAGCTTGTGGCTAGAGGGACACAAATAAGCAGAATTATAAAAGCCATAGTTCCGAGACAGCAGCCAGGCACGACTCCAACAATCGCAGCCAAGCACCAACAAAGACAAAGAACGCAGAATTCTTTCCTCTTTTCGCTCATAAATTAAGAAGCTGGCACTTTTAGAAAAAACTGTGGTATTACGAACCTATTATTTACTGTAATAGTTTCACTCCATTGGTTGGGTGCGAGAGGAGAGGGGGGATACACACTCTCCCCAGAGAATTACAAAATCCTCCGGTCTCTATGGCAACGAGGCACTCGCAGCACTTAACACATGAACGGGCAGCTGGCGATGCATCTCTTTGTCTCTCTAAACTTTGGCTGTTAATGCCTCAAATGTAGCCCACGAAGAGTCAGAAAATCGAAGGAGGTGGCTTTGTGTGGCTCAGCGGCGCGAAGTCGCTCCTCCATCCCTCAACTCCTAATGAGCGAGAAGACAGAGAGACGGGAGGAAAAAAAGGCCGGTAATCACTACCCTCGCAGTTCTACCTGTGCAATTCATTATGACAAAACACTCACTCGCTTAATGTATTGGAATCGCCTGCTGGGTTCAGCAAGCTGCGCCATCACTTAAACATTTTATTACCGAGCTCTCAGCAGTGCACAAAGAAAGACGGCTTCACTAAAGTAAAAATTCACTACAAGCATTCATGAATCTTCCTGCACAATCTGAACAAACTGCTTCTCAGGTTTGTTATGGAGCTTGTCATAGCATCACTGTTGGATCGCTGTTCAGGCACGTTGGAATATTGTGTAGATGATTATATAGTCAGCTGTGTGTCACCTGTTGATGTCATTACAACCTCTCTCTCTCTCTCTTTCTCTCTCTCACTTTCTTTCTCTCCATTAGCCATGCCTACTCACTGATCTATCCCATGGGTGTATTGATTGCATACACCTGTGGTTCATTTGGTTTCAATCAAATTCTCTTTATATATATATATATATATATATATACAGTATTGTTCATGTGAAAGCTGTTGTGAACCCGAAACTACCTCTGGAGGTTTGTGAGTTCGGCTGCACTGGAATTGTGCCACAAACGTGAACGTAACCTCATACTCTTGTACACTTGTTCATGAAAGTAATGTAATCAACGTGTTGCAGGGGAACGTATTTGGACACAAGTGAGATTCCTTAATGCATATAATAAAAAATTTTTAATAAAATAACATATACTGAAAAACGATGAGTCTATATGGTTGTGTCCATTTTGGGTGTTTGTGATGACGTAAGATGAGCACAAATGCCCTGGTGGTTCCAGACCAACGCTGCATGGGGGGATGGCAGAAATCATTAAACATTAAACATTGACTCTTTCGCACTTGGATTCGGTTCCTAGCGTGAAATCCACCATAGTCTACCTATTTTTTTATTCCTTCTTTTCGTTTGCTATTACATGTCTATAAAATCTTTAATCTGTATTGTTGACTTGGTTTTAGTTTGCAAACACACTGACTTTGAACCCTGGTCCCAAAGTGTATGTTTTGTTGATTAACCATGGGTGGAAGGATGTCTGAAGAGAACAAAATCAAACATCATAATCAAGGAGGTTTAAAGAAGATAATCAAAAAAACAATAAAGGAGCGTTGACGTTCTGCTAAACTGACAAACAAGCTGCTTGCGATATCACTGAGACATAAATTGCGCACACATTTTTGTTGACAGATGTGTGCTAAATGTTAACACAGATAGCGTGGGACGAAGCAAAAGGGGTCTCGCTAGAACGAAGGCACAGGGAGAAGAACAAAGGCAGAAGAATCGAAGGACGAGAATGCTGGCCATTTGGAAACAGAAAATGGCTGCAAAGGACCAAGAATAACTAAACAGGTCACTCAGCAGGTCATCAATAAGGGCACAGAGAGAAGAACTTAACAATTTCATAGAATTTCATAAAAGCAGAAATTAGATGATTTAAAGAATAATCACACTATATAACAAATACACAAAGACAGATGTACATTAACCCATATAGAAAAGAGTACATGATGAGCTAGTGATGAGTGGTGTATTGTGGTGTACTGGAAGTGTATTGGGAGTGTATTGTGGTGTATTAGGAGTGTATTGTGGCGTACTGGGAGTGTATTGTGGTGTATTGGGAGTGTATGAGGAGTGTATTGTGGTGTATTAGGAGTGTATTGTGGTGTATTAGGAGTGTATTGTGGTGTATTGGGAGTGTATTGTGGTGTATTGGGAGTGTATTAGGAGTGTATTGTGGTGTATTAGGAGTGTATTGTGGTGTATTAGGAGTGTATTGTGGTGTATTAGGAGTGTATTGTGGTGTATTGGGAGTGTATTGTGGTGTATTAGGAGTGTATTGTGGTGTATTAGGAGTGTATTGTGGTGTATTGTGGTGTATTGGGAGTGTATTGTGGTGTATTGGGAGTGTATTGTGGTGTATTGGGAGTGTATTGTGGTGTATTGGGAGTGTATTGTGGTGTATTAGGAGTGTATTAGGAGTGTATTGTGGTGTATTAGGAGTGTATTGTGGTGTATTGGGAGTGTATTAGGAGTGTATTGTGGTGTATTGGGAGTGTATTAGGAGTGTATTGTGGTGTATTGGGAGTGTATTGTGGTGTATTGGGAGTGTATTGTGGTGTATTAGGAGTGTATTAGGAGTGTATTGTGGTGTATTAGGAGTGTATTGTGGTGTATTGGGAGTGTATTGTGGTGTATTAGGAGTGTATTGTGGTGTATTAGGAGTGTATTGTGGTGTATTGGGAGTGTATTGTGGTGTATTGGGAGTGTATTGTGGTGTATTGGGAGTGTATTAGGAGTGTATTGTGGTGTATTAGGAGTGTATTGTGGTGTATTAGGAGTGTATTGTGGTGTATTAGGAGTGTATTGTGGTGTATTAGGAGTGTATTGTGGTGTATTGGGAGTGTATTGTGGTGTATTGGGAGTGTATTAGGAGTGTATTGTGGTGTATTGGGAGTGTATTGTGGTGTATTAGGAGTGTATTGTGGTGTATTAGGAGTGTATTGTGGTGTATTGGGAGTGTATTGTGGTGTATTAGGAGTGTATTGTGGTGTATTAGGAGTGTATTGTGGTGTATTGGGAGTGTATTGTGGTGTATTGGGAGTGTATTAGGAGTGTATTGTGGTGTATTGGGAGTGTATTAGGAGTGTATTGTGGTGTATTAGGAGTGTATTGTGGTGTATTAGGAGTGTATTGTGGTGTATTAGGAGTGTATTGTGGTGTATTAGGAGTGTATTGTGGTGTATTAGGAGTGTATTGTGGTGTATTAGGAGTGTATTGTGGTGTATTAGGAGTGTATTGTGGTGTATTAGGAGTGTATTGTGGTGTATTGGGAGTGTATTGTGGTGTATTGGGAGTGTATTAGGAGTGTATTGTGGTGTATTGGGAGTGTATTGTGGTGTATTGGGAGTGTATTGTGGTGTATTAGGAGTGTATTGTGGTGTATTAGGAGTGTATTGTGGTGTATTGGGAGTGTATTGTGGTGTATTGGGAGTGTATTAGGAGTGTATTGTGGTGTATTAGGAGTGTATTGTGGTGTATTAGGAGTGTATTGTGGTGTATTAGGAGTGTATTGTGGTGTATTGGGAGTGTATTGTGGTGTATTAGGAGTGTATTGTGGTGTATTAGGAGTGTATTGTGGTGTATTGGGAGTGTATTGTGGTGTATTAGGAGTGTATTGTGGTGTATTGGGAGTGTATTGTGGTGTATTGTGGTGTATTAGGAGTGTATTGTGGTGTATTAGGAGTGTATTGTGGTGTATTAGGAGTGTATTGTGGTGTATTGGGAGTGTATTGTGGTGTATTAGGAGTGTATTGTGGTGTATTAGGAGTGTATTGTGGTGTATTAGGAGTGTATTGTGGTGTATTAGGAGTGTATTGTGGTGTATTAGGAGTGTATTGTGGTGTATTAGGAGTGTATTGGGAGTGTATTAGGAGTGTATTGTGGCGTACTGGGAGTGTATTAGGAGTGTATTGTGGTGTATTAGGAGTGTATTGTGGCGTACTGGGAGTGTATTGTGGTGTATTAGGAGTGTATTGTGGTGTATTAGGAGTGTATTGGGAGTGTATTAGGAGTGTATTGTGGTGTATTAGGAGTGTATTGTGGCGTACTGGGAGTGTATTGTGGTGTATTAGGAGTGTATTGTGGTGTATTAGGAGTGTATTGTGGTGTATTAGGAGTGTATTGTGGTGTATTGGGAGTTTATTAGGAGTGTATTGTGGTGTATTAGGAGTGTATTGTGGTGTATTAGGAGTGTATTGTGGTGTATTGGGAGTGTATTGTGGTGTATTGGGAGTGTATTGTGGTGTATTAGGAGTGTATTGTGGTGTATTGGGAGTGTATTAGGAGTGTATTGTGGTGTATTAGGAGTGTATTGTGGTGTATTGGGAGTGTATTGTGGTGTATTGGGAGTGTATTAGGAGTGTATTGTGGTGTATTGGGAGTGTATTAGGAGTGTATTGTGGTGTATTAGGAGTGTATTGTGGTGTATTAGGAGTGTATTGTGGTGTATTAGGAGTGTATTGTGGTGTATTGGGAGTGTATTGTGGTGTACTGGGAGTGTATTGTGGTGTATTGGGAGTGTATTGTGGTGTATTAGGAGTGTATTGTGGTGTATTAGGAGTGTATTGTGGTGTATTAGGAGTGTATTGTGGTGTATTAGGAGTGTATTGTGGTGTATTAGGAGTGTATTGTGGTGTATTAGGAGTGTATTGTGGTGTATTGGGAGTTTATTAGGAGTGTATTGTGGTGTATTAGGAGTGTATTGTGGTGTATTAGGAGTGTATTGTGGTGTATTGGGAGTTTATTGGGAGTGTATTGTGGTGTATTGGGAGTGTATTGTGGTGTATTGTGGTGTATTAGGAGTGTATTGTGGTGTATTAGGAGTGTATTGTGGTGTATTAGGAGTGTATTGTGGTGTATTAGGAGTGTATTGTGGTGTATTAGGAGTGTATTGTGGTGTATTGGGAGTGTATTGTGGTGTATTAGGAGTGTATTGTGGTGTATTAGGAGTGTATTGTGGTGTATTGGGAGTGTATTGTGGTGTATTGGGAGTGTATTGTGGTGTATTAGGAGTGTATTAGGAGTGTATTGTGGTGTATTGGGAGTTTATTAGGAGTGTATTGTGGTGTATTGGGAGTTTATTAGGAGTGTATTGTGGTGTATTGGGAGTTTATTAGGAGTGTATTGTGGTGTATTAGGAGTGTATTGTGGTGTATTAGGAGTGTATTGTGGTGTATTGGGAGTTTATTAGGAGTGTATTGTGGTGTATTAGGAGTGTATTGTGGTGTATTGGGAGTGTATTAGGAGTGTATTGTGGTGTATTAGGAGTGTATTGTGGCGTACTGGGAGTGTATTGGGAGTGTATTAGGAGTGTATTGTGGTGTATTAGGAGTGTATTGTGGCGTACTGGGAGTGTATTGTGGTGTATTAGGAGTGTATTGTGGTGTATTAGGAGTGTATTGTGGTGTATTAGGAGTGTATTGTGGTGTATTGGGAGTGTATTAGGAGTGTATTGTGGTGTATTAGGAGTGTATTGTGGTGTATTAGGAGTGTATTGTGGTGTATTGGGAGTGTATTAGGAGTGTATTGTGGTGTATTAGGAGTGTATTGTGGTGTATTGGGAGTGTATTGTGGTGTATTGGGAGTGTATTAGGAGTGTATTGTGGTGTATTGGGAGTGTATTAGGAGTGTATTGTGGTGTATTAGGAGTGTATTGTGGTGTATTGGGAGTGTATTGTGGTGTATTGGGAGTGTATTAGGAGTGTATTGTGGTGTATTGGGAGTGTATTAGGAGTGTATTGTGGTGTATTAGGAGTGTATTGTGGTGTATTAGGAGTGTATTGTGGTGTATTAGGAGTGTATTGTGGTGTATTGGGAGTGTATTGTGGTGTACTGGGAGTGTATTGTGAGTGTATTGTGGTGTATTAGGAGTGTATTGTGGTGTATTAGGAGTGTATTGTGGTGTATTAGGAGTGTATTGTGGTGTATTAGGAGTGTATTGTGGTGTATTAGGAGTGTATTGTGGTGTATTGGGAGTTTATTAGGAGTGTATTGTGGTGTATTAGGAGTGTATTGTGGTGTATTAGGAGTGTATTGTGGTGTATTGGGAGTGTATTGTGGTGTACTGGGAGTGTATTGTGGTGTATTGGGAGTGTATTAGGAGTGTATTGTGGTGTATTGGGAGTGTATTAGGAGTGTATTGTGGTGTATTGGGAGTTTATTAGGAGTGTATTGTGGTGTATTGGGAGTGTATTAGGAGTGTATTGTGGTGTATTGGGAGTTTATTAGGAGTGTATTGTGGTGTATTGGGAGTGTATTAGGAGTGTATTGTGGTGTATTGGGAGTGTATTAGGAGTGTATTGTGGTGTATTAGGAGTGTATTGTGGTGTATTGGGAGTGTATTGTGGTGTATTAGGAGTGTATTGTGGTGTATTAGGAGTGTATTGTGGTGTATTGGGAGTGTATTGTGGTGTACTGGGAGTGTATTGTGGTGTATTGGGAGTGTATTGTGGTGTATTAGGAGTGTATTGTGGTGTATTAGGAGTGTATTGTGGTGTATTGGGAGTGTATTGTGGTGTATTAGGAGTGTATTGTGGTGTATTGGGAGTTTATTAGGAGTGTATTGTGGTGTATTAGGAGTGTATTGTGGTGTATTAGGAGTGTATTGTGGTGTATTGGGAGTGTATTGTGGTGTATTGGGAGTGTATTAGGAGTGTATTGTGGTGTATTAGGAGTGTATTGTGGTGTATTGGGAGTGTATTGTGGTGTATTAGGAGTGTATTGTGGTGTATTGGGAGTGTATTGTGGTGTATTAGGAGTGTATTGTGGTGTATTGGGAGTGTATTGTGGTGTATTAGGAGTGTATTGTGGTGTATTGGGAGTGTATTGTGGTGTATTAGGAGTGTATTGTGGTGTATTGGGAGTGTATTGTGGTGTATTAGGAGTGTATTGTGGTGTATTGGGAGTGTATTGTGGTGTATTAGGAGTGTATTGTGGTGTATTGGGAGTGTATTAGGAGTGTATTGTGGTGTATTAGGAGTGTATTGTGGTGTATTAGGAGTGTATTGTGGTGTATTGGGAGTGTATTGTGGTGTATTAGGAGTGTATTGTGGTGTATTATTAGTGTATTGTGGTGTATTAGGAGTGTATTGTGGTGTATTGGGAGTGTATTGTGGTGTATTAGGAGTGTATTGTGGTGTATTGGGAGTGTATTGTGGTGTATTGGGAGTGTATTAGGAGTGTATTGTGGTGTATTAGGAGTGTATTGTGGTGTATTATTAGTGTATTGTGGTGTATTGGGAGTGTATTGTGGTGTATTAGGAGTGTATTGTGGTGTATTGGGAGTGTATTGTGGTGTATTGGGAGTGTATTGTGGTGTATTGGGAGTGTATTAGGAGTGTATTGTGGTGTATTAGGAGTGTATTGTGGTGTATTATTAGTGTATTGTGGTGTATTGGGAGTGTATTGTGGTGTATTAGGAGTGTATTGTGGTGTATTGGGAGTGTATTGTGGTGTATTGGGAGTGTATTGTGGTGTATTGGGAGTGTATTGTGGTGTATTGGGAGTGTATTAGGAGTGTATTGTGGTGTATTAGGAGTGTATTGTGGTGTATTGGGAGTGTATTGTGGTGTATTAGGAGTGTATTGTGGTGTATTGGGAGTGTATTGTGGTGTATTAGGAGTGTATTGTGGTGTATTGGGAGTGTATTGTGGTGTATTGGGAGTGTATTGTGGTGTATTGGGAGTGTATTAGGAGTGTATTGTGGTGTATTAGGAGTGTATTGTGGTGTATTAGGAGTGTATTGTGGTGTATTGGGAGTGTATTAGGAGTGTATTGTGGTGTATTGGGAGTGTATTGTGGTGTATTAGGAGTGTATTGTGGTGTATTGGGAGTGTATTAGGAGTGTATTGTGGTGTATTAGGAGTGTATTAGGAGTGTATTGTGGTGTATTGGGAGTGTATTAGGAGTGTATTGTGGTGTATTGGGAGTGTATTAGGAGTGTATTGTGGTGTATTGGGAGTGTATTAGGAGTGTATTGTGGTGTATTGGGAGTGTATTAGGAGTGTATTGTGGTGTATTGGGAGTGTATTAGGAGTGTATTGTGGTGTATTGGGAGTGTATTAGGAGTGTATTGTGGTGTATTGGGAGTGTATTAGGAGTGTATTGTGGTGTATTGGGAGTGTATTAGGAGTGTATTGTGGTGTATTGGGAGTGTATTAGGAGTGTATTGTGGTGTATTGGGAGTGTATTAGGAGTGTATTGTGGTGTATTGGGAGTGTATTAGGAGTGTATTGTGGTGTATTGGGAGTGTATTTGGAGTGTATTGTGGTGTATTGGGAGTGTATTAGGAGTGTATTGTGGTGTATTGGGAGTGTATTAGGAAGAAGGAAAGAGAATAAACAAGATACTGAAAGGAAATGCAAAAACAAAAATTCTCTCTCTCTTTTCCATCCACTCTACTAAATGTTTAGGATACTCCAGAAGAGAACTGGACGTGACGTTAGGATTGGTGGACAATAGGAATGACATCACTGTGTTAAAAGAATATTTACAATTGCATTTCAGGCATTTGGCAGACGTCCTTATCCAGAGCGATGTGCTTCGAAGTCTCTATGAGTGAATACATAAACACAGGTGCATTGGGTGGAAGACTCAGGATACCATCAGCCTAAAAACAACTGGAAAATAAGCGTTAGCTGAAGTGTTTCAGAAAAAGGAAGATCTTCATCCAGCATTTTAAGGCAGTCAGTGACTTTCAGAGCTGTTCTAGGGGAGGTTCATTCCACCACCTCGGTGCCAGAACAGAAAAGAGTCTAGATGTAGACCCTCTCAGATGGTGGACCAGTCAGGTAGTGCTAGTGGATCTGAGAGAGCAAGGTGCAGTGTGAGGAGTAATAAGAGCTTTGGGTCCATTCCTTCTTTGTAGGCAAGCATCAGTGTCTTGAATCTGATGCAGCTACCAGACCCCAGTATAAATATACAAGGCGAAATGCAGAGTCTGGTATGAGAGTCCAGTTTAACAGCCAACACCAACAGTTTTAGATTTCACCTTCACTGTACTCCCGTCCTTTTATATAGCATCATATACACCTTAACGATAGATTAGTGATTGTGTATACTGTATAAACTCCCTGTATATGAAACTTGTGTAATGGCAGACATGCAATGTAATCATTTATAATCAATTATTTATTAATAGATGCCTGGAAACTCTGCCTTTTCTTTAGCAGATGATTTTTCCCCCTCCTGGTTTTGCTTATGTATGGAAAAAAGGAAAAGGAATCATTTTTCATTTGTTATGTCTGGAATAGGTAATGTAGTTTAAAAATCTCCCTGACAATATTTCATGTATTATTTTGCCATCATTCACTTCAAAGCACTTTTCTTCAGCAGCAACCTTCCTTTTCTAAATATTTCAATACATTTGCACCAAAACAATCTGGTGTCTAGACTCTTTGATTTATTCTATGATCCGGGTTTCCCACTGGCACAACAGCCTGATGTTTTAACTTGTTTTTTTTTTTTTTGGAAAAAAAATAAAAATAAAAATCTTTTTTGCTTGTGATCATCTCTACAACCCAGACAAAATACATATGACTTGGATAAATAATAAAATAAATGTTTAGAAAAATAAAACCTGTCCTTGTTCTTCGAACACATTGCCCAGTCCTGTTTCCATAATGAAACTGGAAAGGATATATAAAAAAAAATATATACTGGATCTGTGATGGCTGTAGGCGTTTCACTTAATGAGTGCAGTAAATAGTTTGTGATGTGTGTAAAGATACCCAAGAGCTTCATTATATTCATTCAAAAAAGTGCTTTTAGGCTCAGTGTTTATTACATAAACCCCCAAAAGTGATTACAGCATCTTTTAAGATTAATAATTGCTACAGATTATACATCCATCAGGCATAACATAATGACCACCTGCCTAATATTGTGTTGGTCACCCTTTTGCTGCCAAAACAGCCCTGACCCGTGGAGGCATGGACTCCACTAGATCCCTGATGGTGTGCTGTGGGATCTGGCACCAAGATGTTAGCAGCAGATCATTTAAGTCCTGTAAGTTGTGAGTTGGGACCTCCATGGATCACATTTGTTTGTCCAGCACATCCCACAGATGCTGGATTGGATTGAGACCTGGGGAATTTGGAGGCCAAGTCTTCAGACCAGGCCACCTTCTTCCTATGCTCCATGGTCCAGTTCTGATGCTCACATGCCCATTGGTGGCGCTTTCGGCAGTGGACAGGGTTCAGCATGGGCACCCTGACCGGTCTGCGGCTATGCGGCCCCATATTCTGAGCTTCTTCAGCAATTTGAGCAACAGTAGCTCGTCTGTTGGATCAGATCACACGGGTCAGCCTTCATATCTTATCTTATCTCTGTCCTGCGACAGACGATCATCATGGCAGCAATCGGTCTGACAATTGAATCGGAAATTCCTGACACTGCTAGAACGTTATTGTCGGCTCTCTACGGTTGAACCGTGAGCTTGTTACAGTATGCCATCAAAGACCTCTAACGTCAACTCACGACGTGTTCATGGATAAAATTTTTCCGTGAGAGGAAAAAAACAAAAACACACGGTGTAATCGGACAGCCAGCGTGATATCTGACTAAAGTGAAGGTTTCAGATATAAACGAATCAGCTGTTATGACAGTAACAGTGTAAACCTCCACTGCCACACTGCTCACCCTGTAAATATACATCATCTCTGGCAGACTTTACAACAACACAAGATAGAAGACCACTCCAACAGACAGAAGACAACGGAGTCCCGGAATCAGCCAGGCTTGTGTTTTCTTAGCTAAAATGCAAAACTCCATCAACCCACATGCTGCGATACAACCATATACGGTACGGGAAAAAAGCTTCAAGGATTAGACGAGCAAACAACAGAAAGAAAGTAGATCAGTGATGATGAGCCAAGTTTAACCATCTCAGAAGAAGCTGTGTAGTGATTTCTGATGGATCCTAATCCTGAAAGAAGAATACAAATGTACCTCCATTTTTAAAAAAAAAAATGGAATTAAAAGGATTAGAAGATCTCAGGCTCAAGGAAACTTTTATTTTTTAAGCTGTGACTCCTAATCACAGAAAATATTTCAACATTTAAAAAATAAATAAATAAGAAATAAATTATTTAAATGAATGAATGAATGAATAAATAAATATATTAAAAAAATTAAATCAATTAATTCATTGGTTGATTAATTAATTTAATTGATGAATGAATGAATACAAATAAATAAAAATACAAATTTATTAATATAAATAAATAAGTAAGATAAATAAATAAATAAATAAATAAATAAATAAATAAATAAATAAATAAATAAATTTATTGTAATTAATTTTTACTATGATGCAGAATACACAGCTCTAAGTCAACTGTGTGATGAGATAAAGTTTACAAGTAAATAGCGGCCATGTTGGGAGCGATTTCTAATTTATAACCGCATTAATCACATCACAAGTAAACCACAAGCAGCAAACAATATGCAAATTTGTATTTTGCGTATGATAATGGTTCTCTGGAGCCATGGCGAGTTCTGATGTCAAGGAAACAGAAGCAGAAAGTAAAACTCAGGAAAAAATAATTAAAAAACATGCTAAGGGCAAGAAGATGTTGGAAATATGAATAAATGAATAAAAGAGTGTAGACATGAGTGGGCTGTGTGTTAATAAGGTATACGTGAAGGAAACCCTTTTTTTAAATGGTCTGTTTAATGCTGCAGGCATCGGAAGAGAGCGCTAAGTGATCCGGGGAAGAGTGGGAGCGATTGTGCCGGGAATATCTAATATGAAGCCAAGTTTGCTACGATAGTCATAATTTTACACACTTTAGTGTTTTATTTCAGATTGTTATGGGTGTAGGATTATTTTATGTAATCATTTAAATCCAATTCAATGAGATATGTACGAGTATCTGTTTTGTTTTTTGTTTCTTTTTTTGTGCTTGCCCTTTGTTTTTTACATATTTACATTTTACATTTACGTTTATAGCATTTGGCAGATGCCCTTATCCAGAGTGACGTATATTTTGTCTCATTTTTATACAACTGGCCAATCAAGAACCTTACGCAAGGGTCCAGTAGTGCAGCTTGATGGACCTGGGATTCACAGTCCAATACCTTAACCACTAAGCTTCCACATCCCCATGCTTTTCATGCTAACCCTAACCCCATATTAGCATTTGGGATCCAAGATCCTTCGCTCTTAGTTTTCTGATTCTTCAGTCATCTCACTTCTGGTGAAACTCCAGTGTTTCTGATCCTCAACACAAATTTCCAGAAAAAATGTAATCCCTGTCCTTCATATATAATCAATTTCACAAGCAATTACCGTAAAACCAATCACATTGCATAAACATCACTCTGTAATTTGCATATTTTAGCAGAAATACTCCAAACTACCTTTTCAAGACCTGCTAGTTATTCAGCTTATAAAGTGACAAAATATAAATGTACATGTATATGAGAAACAAAATATACATGTATATGAGAAATGTTCAGTAGAAAAGCTTGAAGTTTGCTTCTACTCCCACATACCTAACTATATGGAGTTAATCAGCATTTAAATGCAATTTCAAAAGCTTATTTTGCATAACAAAGGTCTTCTCATGAATGTATAAGACGCATTATATTTGCTTGTATAACTGTATACCACAGAAAGAGCTTTATTATGACTGTCACTCATCCATTTTCTAGATTTGTGCAATATAAATGATAAAAATAAGCATCTTCACGAAACCGCTTTACTTCTTGCAGTAGGTTCCGGTACCGAGTTTTTTTGCTACGAGAAATTCCTATTTTCCAGTTCTCTGACTAAAAGAATCAGGTACGGTGATAGAGGAAGTACAGCTGCGGCAAATTTTACGGTCTGATATGTTCGCGTGATGAGAGTGTGATATTAAAATGAAAAGGGATCGGCTGTAATGGAAACTGTTCATCGCAGCTGGACAGTCAGAAGGGCAAAGATTCATGAAAAAAAATCTGTATATTAAAGAATTTGTAAAAATCTACGACTATAAACTGTACAAATTGCCATTCAGAGAAATTATCATCTTATGTAAAATCACAAGTAGGTCATTCTCATGAGGCATATGGTTTAGTAAACCAGGACTACAGCAAGATCACCTAAACATTCAAGTCAAACATGGTTAAAAATAGTTTTATAAACCTAAAATAACTGGATTTTGATAACCATCTGGATTCCTTCACGTGTGTGTGTGCTAGCACATCCCGGAACCTTCCACCAAAGTCACAACTTTATCACATGACATGGTATTTGATATGAAGGCCGCTCTTATAATATTAAGTGACTGAAGGCAGGACTCAAGTGAGGATTCTTAGAGTGACATTTATTTAAAGAGCTCCATGAGAGTGTTCCATTACAACGACAGAAAGCAACCAGGATATTCCATATTCAAGACAAAGAAACTGTATTGAGACAAAGGAACATCAGTGTACAAAAGGGAACTGGTGCACACACATGAAAAACAATGTGATGGAAAATCTGAGGCTGAAATACAACTAGAGCCAAAACAAAGCCATATGGCGAAGCGAAACCAAGCATATGAATAGCAAGGATCAAATGCGAGCTCTACTTGTTACACTCAGAGCTTCACTGCACACTGAGGAGGAATTTGTCTAATTTGTCATACAGCCATCATTTCCAATGATGCCATGAAGAAACAGGATAAAATGCATGATGCCATGAGGAAGCAGGAATACCTCAGTCTCTGTCTGTGGTATTTGGGGTCTAGTTGAAGGGATGATAACCCACCTCTCAGTCTCTCAGTTCCAGCAAACCCTAGGGAATTACTACTGCTGCTATAGCTACACTATATTGCCAAAAGTTTTGGGACGTCTGTCTTTCCATGCACATGAATGTAATATGGAGTTGTCCCGCCCTTTGCAGCTATAACAGCTTCAACTCTTCTGGGAAGGCTTTCCACAAGGTTTAGGAGTGTGTTTATGGGAATTTTTTGACCATTCCTCTAGAAGTGCATATGTGAGGTCAGACACTGATGTTGGATGAGAAGGTCTGGCTCACAGTCTCCACTCTAATTCATCCCAAAGGTGTTCTATGGGGTTGAGGTCAGGACTCTGTGCAGGACAGTCAAGTTCCTCCACACCAAACTCACTCATCCATGTCTTTATGGACCTTGCATTGTGTACTGGTGTGCAGTCATGTTGGAACAGGAAGGGGTCATCCCCACAAATTTGTTCCCACAAATTGGCCAAAATGTCTTGGTATGAAGCTGAAGCATTAAGAGTTCCTTTCACTGGAACTAAGGGGCTGAGCCCAACCCCTGAAAAATGATATGGAGGGGTGTCCCAAAACTTGGCAATATAGTGTATATGTTGAGGTCAGTATCCTTTGAAAGAGCTGATACCACACATACCATCCTGCCTGAGTCTGACTGCCCCCAACACGTTGGGGTGACAGGATAGCATTTACGATGAATCAAGCTTCATACCAATGAATTTGGGGTGTTTCCAGTGCTAGGAACCTCTTACAAAATTCCCCATGAGAATAAGTACCATAATGTGGGATAATGATGTGCTTGACACATAGGAGCCACTCGTCCAGTTACCTGCTCATCATAGGCAAGATGACTGCTTGTCATATATACACTATATTGCCAAAAGTATTCGCTCACCCATCCAAATAATCAGAATCAGGTGTTCCAATCACTTCCATGGCCACAGGTGTATAAAATCAAGCACCTAGGCATGCAGACTGTTTTTACAAACATTTGTGAAAGAATGGGTCGCTCTCAGGAGCTCAGTGAATTCCAGCGTGGAACTGTGATAGGATGCCACCTGTGCAACAAATCCAGTCGTGAAATTTCCTCGCTCCTAAATATTCCACAGTCAACTGTCAGCTGTATTATAAGAACGTGGAAGTGTTTGGGAACGACAGCAACTCAGCCACGAAGTGGTAGGCCACGTAAACTGACGGAGCGGGGTCAGCGGATGCTGAGGCGCATAGTGCGAAGAGGTCGCCAACTTTCTGCAGAGTCAATCGCTACAGACCTCCAAACTTCATGTGGCCTTCAGATTAGCTCAAGAACAGTGCGCAGAGAGCTTCATGGAATGGGTTTCCATGGCCGAGCAGCTGCATCCAAGCCATACATCACCAAGTGCAATGCAAAGCGTCGGATGCAGTGGTGTAAAGCACGCCGCAACTGGACTCTAGAGCAGTGGAGACGCGTTCTCTGGAGTGACGAATCGCGCTTCTCCATCTGGCAATCTGATGGACGAGTCTGGGTTTGGCGGTTGCCAGGAGAACGGTACTTGTCTGACTGCATTGTGCCAAGTGTAAAGTTTGGTGGAGGGGGGATTATGGTGTGGGGTTGTTTTTCAGGAGCTGGGCTTGGCCCCTTAGTTCCAGTGAAAGGAACTCTGAATGCTTCAGCATACCAAGACATTTTGGACAATTCCATGCTCCCAACTTTGTGGGAACAGTTTGGAGCTGGCCCCTTCCTCTTCCAACATGACTGTGCACCAGTGCACAAAGCAAGGTCCATAAAGACATGGATGACAGAGTCTGGTGTGGAGGAACTTGACTGGCCTGCACAGAGTCCTGACCTCAACCCGATAGCCACCTCAACCCGTTATACTGAACCGTAGGGATTAGGAATGGGATGTCACTTAAGTTCATATGCGAGTCAAGGCAGGTGAGCGAATACTTTTGGCAATATAGTGTGTATATATATATATATATATATATATATATATATATATATATATATATATATATATATATATATACACCAGTCAGGTACAACTTTGTGAGCAGTGAGAGGTGAAGTAAATAAGACGGATGATCTCCTCATCATGGCACCTGTTAGTGGGTGGGATATATTAGGCAGCAAGTGAACATTTTGTCCTCAAAGTTGATGTTAGAAGCAGGAAAAACGGACAAGCGTAAGGATTTGAGTGAGTTTGACCAAAAGGGCCAAATTGTGATGGCTAGACCACTGGATCAGAGCATCTCCAAAACTGCAGCTCTTGTGGGGTGTTCCCGGTCTGCAGTGGTCAGTATCTATCAAAAGTGGTCCAAGGAAGGAACAGTGGTGAACCGGTGACAGGGTCATGGACGGTCAAGGCTCATTGATGCACATGGGGAGAGAAGACTGGCCCGTGCGATCCGATCCAACAGATGAGCTACTGTTGCTCAGATTGCTGAAGAAGTTAATGCTGGTTCTGATAGAAAGGGGTCAGAATACACAGTGCAGGACGGGTCAGGGCTGTTTTATCAATATATATATGTACATACTTTAAGGTGGAAGTTCTCTGGAAATACAGAATGACTGAAAAATGTTAGGAAATATTTGTATACTTTTTGGATCAAGTTACTTTACATGTTTTTTGTATTTCTTAATGGATGGGAATACTGCATTGTTGTATCTGTCCCTCTGGAATTTTTGTAGCTGAAAGTGCTGATTTTCCTCTGGCATTCTTCAACATTTGCAACTTAGCTTGCAGTTTATGTGCTTTATTTTGCAGAAAATTACTTTGACGTCATAGCGCAGGTTCTGGCCCAAATCTGTGGAAAATCTGTGGTACTTAGTAGTGTGAATAAAAAATAGTGTGTAGTTTGCTTAATTTTGCGTTAATGTCTCTGATCGCAAAATAGCAATAATGGGTATTTAGGCGGAATTTAGGTGGCAGGGACATGCTTCTTTAATGATAAAGAAATCTCTAAAATATAATATTCTCTAAAAATAAGTCAAAAATGAACATCATCAAAATTGAACATCATTGAACAAGAAAAATCTTCATAAAAGACACAAAAAAGTTTTCAGATTGGATTTGTTTTGCTTGCAATTCATTTACATTATGTAATAAATTATATTTTAAAGAATATTTTAAAGAATATATTTTAGTCTCATTCCAATACATCAGGTCAGTTTGTTTATTTAGTTTTACAGACTCCCTGACCTGTAGAAGTAACACCAGGTAACATATGCTATCTCTTATCAAAATTGACACAGGTTCATTTTCAATCCTGTGCTTTCAGTCCTCTAGAAAGTAGGCTTGGGTTTAGACTGACAAAAATAAACAGTGTGCTACACATATTTTCAGGGGTTGGGCTCGGCCCCTTAGTTCCAGTGAAAGGAACTCTTAATGCTTCAGTTTCATACCAAGACATTTTGGACAATTTCATGCTCTTTGTGGGAAAAGTTTGGGGATGACCCCTTCCTGTTCCAACATGACTGCACACCAGTGACCAAGGTCCATAAAGTCCTGACCTCAACCCCATAGAACACCTCTGGGATGAATTAGAGTGGAGACTGTGAGCCAGGCCTTCTCATCCAACATCAGTGCCTGACCTCACAAATGTGCTTCTAGAGGAATGGTCAAAAATTCCCATAAACACACTCCTAAACCTTGTGGAAAGCCTTCCCAGAAGAGTTGAAGCTGTTATAGCTGTAAAGGGCGGGACAACTCCATATTACATTCATGTGCATGTAAAGGCAGACGTCCCAAAACCTTTGGTAGATAATAATCCAAATATTAAAGTGGAATTCATCTCTGGGAGAAATGTCAGGACTCACACCTCATTTATAGGTGGTTTATGGTGTCGACAAACATATTTACAGCTGCTATAGAAAACCAGATGTCCAGATATCACCTGGAAAATGTCAAGCTATTGTAAAACATTCATTAGAATCTCTCTCTCTCTCTCTCTCTCTCTCTTTTGGACCCGTGTGTGGGTATGTGTCATGTAGGTTGTCTTGATTTTTCCTTCTTGTCCCTCTTGTGAATTGTGATTAGCTGACAGCGTGTGTATATTTATCCCCAGTATACACATTTCTTTGCTTTGGCTTTCTTATTGTGGCATTTCTGTTCTGGAATATGAACAGAAACAGCTGGAGGAAACAGGAAATAAAACCATTAGAAAGAGAGAAAGAGAGAGAGAGAGAGAGAGAGAGAGAGAGAGAGAGAGAGAGTAGAAAGAGGAATAAATTCAAATTTGTCTTTTTCAGCAGAGAGCCATCTGAGAAAAAACTATAAAATCTTCATCTCCCATTGGCAGAATGTACTTCCTGGTGCTAAGCTGATGGCTGCGTTGGGAATTCCCATCATCACACAACACACTGTCATGTTACAAAGACACACACACCGTGATGATCCACACACTCCGTCTCCCTTCGACACACATTTTGGAGCGAGTAGTTTAGCTTTTATGTCTGTTAATCATGAATGTTTCATGCGCTGAAGTCGTAACTGATTTGATTTAAAGAACAACAATGTGAACTGAGCAGACCGACTGAAATATCTGACAGCCCTGTGTTTGGTGTAATGAAGAGAAAAAAATCAGCTCCATTGTGCTGCACTGATGCTAATTATTCGTTTAAATAACACGGGTGAATTAGATCATGTGTCTGATGAGCGTGTGCAGCGCAAGTGGATAAGCAGAATTCACTTCCTCTGGCATTTGTATGTTTGTATATTAAACATATTAAAAAATACATTAAATAAATTAAATAATTTAATAATGATGATAATAATAATAATAATAATAATAATAATGTCAGTGCATGAACTGTTAAAGCTGTGTGCTGAGGAATTCAGGCCATTTCCTTCCAGATGTTATTATTTCTAGTAGAATGCAGAGATGTGCTTGGTGATGTGTGTGTTTGTGTGTGTGTGATCTACATTACTAAAAGAACAGCAAAAGGATATGCACAGGTTTCCATGGTGACAGAGTCACTTTATGAAGTTGTACAGGGATTTTCAGTGTGTGTGTGTGTGTGTGTGTGTGTGTGAGTGTGTGTTTGAGTATGTGTGCGTGTGTGTGTGTGTCTGTGTCTGTTTGTGTGTGTTTGTGAGTGTGCGCTTATTTGAGTGCGTGGGGGGCTGTGTGTGTGTGTGTGTGTGTGTGTGTGTAACTACATTACCAAAAGAACAGCAAAAGGATATACGCCGGTTTCCATGGTGACAGAATCAGTTTATGAAGTTGTAGAGGGATTTCAGTGTGTGTGTGTGTGTGTGTGTGTGTGTGTGTGTATGTGTTTCCATAGTTACTCTCAAAATTGTCTGCCAGAAATACATTATCAAAAGAACAGCAAAAGAATAAGTACAGGTTTCCATGGCGACAGATGCGACTGAAGAAGTTGTAGAGGATTTGAGTGTGTGTGTGTGTTTGTGTGTGTGTGTGTGTGTGTGCTTCTTTCTAAAATGTTATCTTTCTTTAAAGCCTCTTCCTAAGAATAACCCTGTAAACAACGAGTTCTTGCATTTATAATATCACACTGCCACATAGCTCAGGGTTTACACTATCACTCTTATACCATCTCTATACATGCTAGGAATTCTGGGTAATGCATCAACATGCCGTGTCCACTCACTCTGAACGGTGGCCGTACGGGTGCAGTTGTAGAGGATGGCCAACTCGCCGAACACTTTGCCTGGTCCCATGGTGCACAGCTTCATGCCTTCCTTGGTCACTTCCACCTTGCCATCTGAAAGTAATCACAGAGCACATTCGTCAGGAAAGGCCAGCATTGCAGCCTGGAAATAAGAGCATGCCACTGCACTTAGGGGTGTGAAAGGACAATCAGGAGAGTAGGACAAATCTCGGATCTAAATATGTGTCCAAAAAATAGATGAGATATTGTTTTTCTTCCAAAAAAAATCTATCAAATTATGAAAATTGTACTTGGAATTTTGCTCAATTTATTTGATAATAAAAATATATAATATAATATAATTATATAGTTATTAGAATTATATATATATATATATATATAAATTTATTAAAAAAATATACATTTATTATATATATATATATATATATATATATATATATATATATATATATATATATATATATATATATATATATGCAGTGTTGGTCTGGAACCACCAGGGCATTTGTGCTCATCTTACGTCATCACAAACACCCAAAATGGACACAACCATATAGACTCATCGTTTTTCAGTATATGTTATTTTTTTTTTTTTTTTTATTATATGCATTAAGGAATCTCACTTGTGTCCAAATACGTTCCCCTGCAACACGTTGATTACATTACTTTCATGAACAAGTGTACAAGAGTATGAGGTTACGTTCACGTTTGTGGCACAATTCCAGTGCAGCCGAACTCACAAACCTCCAGAGGTAGTTTCGGGTTCACAACAGCTTTCACATGAACAATACTGTATATATATATATATATATATATATAATTATAACAAAGAAAACAATAAAGTTGATTATATTTAAATGACAACATGCCCCGAAGTGCTTCCTCTTAAGCCACATTAATTTGCAGGTTATTATTTTTATTGTATTAAACAAACAACACATCACAGGTGGTATCAGATGTGGCAGCTATGAATAATTATTCTCTGTACCCAGTCTCTCATTTTTGTGAAACATAAAATGCTGAAATCTGAAAGATCAGAAATGAACAAATGAACAAATAAACCGGTTATTTTTCACAGAAAACCTCACAAAAGAGAAGAAATGTAATGTAAAAAATGAATCAAACCTTTGTTACCCATTCAGAATTGAGAATATAACAGTGCTTTGCTCTAATACAGTGCTTCACTAAAGAAATATATTGAATATTTAAGCCAGTCAGGTTGTAAAGGCACTGGAGCTGCTCACTGACCATCAGTTAAACCTCAGCTAGACTCTAATATAAACAACAACTAAGCAACATGGCTATTAATTCCCCTGACCCATAAAGAGGGCAGAAAGCAGACACAGAATGTCAAACATACACACATTATCTGGCATGATGCTATCAGCAGAGCTAATCCAAACATTGTATAGCAAGTCTGAGTCAGAGTCTTCGCTCCACCGCCGCTGGCTTTCTGGGCTATAATTCAAAACAGTTATAGTTATAAACCTTCACTGTGTCAACACAGAAAAGCAGAACACTTTGCTTACAAAGTGCCCAGTGGACATCTGAATGCTAACAGCAGGGTAGTAGAGCTCTGGGTAATCCATCAAATGCCACCTCCTCAGCTAAACCCCCGTCGACCCCCCAGACACCCCCCCCACCAACCTCAGTCCACCCTCTTTGGGCTTTTCCTACTTTTATTAGATTCCTGTCATCAGCTGACAGCTTTATCTAAGAAGATTGACAGGGTGATATGAGCACAAAAAAAGGCATGAAGTGTTTTATTTTTTATTTTTTAAATCCCGGAGAATCCAATACTACTTCAGAACTGCCACAGAAATATGTTCATTCAGATAAAATGAAGCAAAGTCATAGATGTTTATTTAATTGTAGACTTGTTTAGGGAATTGTTTAAGGTGTTGCAGGAAAAAGACACGAGCATTTCATTAGATGAGTCAATAATATCTGACAAATTGTTACATGGCAGATTCGATGAAACTTGACATGCCTGAATGCTCAAAATTTTAATAAAAGAATGCAATTAGAAATACAAGGCAAGTGGAATGGTATAAATGTGTGACATATGACAAAAGCAAGAAACAAGGACCAAAAAGCATAATGGCCAAGGGTAAAAACAAAACATTAGCACATAATCAATGCTTGCTTTTCTGGAAAACACAATGCGCACCGAGAGAGGGAACTGATGGGCAGAACTGAGGTTACCATTCAATACACGGTTGCTCTGATATATAGATTCTAATACAGATGATGTGGACATAAAGGATGTCCTGGACCACTAAGAAAACATTGTTCACATGTGGCAAGAAGACTGGAGTTTGGCATCAGGAGATTAGGAGATTTGATCAGGGTTCTCAGTGAAAATGGAGCATTCATTAGAAACGGCATGACAATGTCCTCGGTTGGTGTGGGAGGGAAAGCAATAATTTCCTAGGCAGAAGTAAAGCTAAGATCTCGTCAAGGGAAGCGGGAAGCAGAACAGTAATGTTCTAGGTGATAAGAAGAGGTGAAGCAACAACATCCTAGGCCAAGGCAGAGCTACAATGTCCTCAAGGGAATCAGGAGGCAAAACAACATCCTCAAGGGAGGTAAGAAGCAGAGCAACAATGTCCTCAAGGGAATCAGGAGGCAAAACAACATCCTCATGGGAGGTAAGAAGCAGAGCAACAATGTCCTCATTGGAGACAAAAGGCAGACCAACATCCAAGGCCAAGGCAGAGCTACAGTGTCCTCAAGGGAATCAGGTGGCAGAGCAGCATGCTGATGAGCAACAATGTCCTGAAAGGAAGCATTAGGCAGGATAAAAATCTCCTCGGCATCAGTAGGAGGCAGAGCAACAATATCCTCAAGGGAAACAGGAAGCAAAGCAACAATGTCCTTGGTGAAGACAAGAGGGTAGAGCAACAACATCCTAGACAGAGGCAGAGCTAAAATGTCCTCAAGGGAGGTACAGTAAGAAGCAGAGCTAAAATGTCCTCAAGGGAGGTACAGTAAGAAGCAGAGCAACAATGAACTTGGTGGTGACAAGAGGTGGAGCGACGTCCTAAGAAGAGGCAGAGCTACAGTGTCCTCAAGGGAGGGAAGGAAACAGAACAACAATGTCCTCGGTGCTGACAAGAGATGGAGCAACAATATCCCAGACAGAGGCAGAGCTGCAATGTCCTGAAAGGAAGCATTAGGCAGGGTAAAAAATGACTCAGCATAGGCAAGAGGCACAGCAACAATGTCCTTGGATAAGAAGGGAGGTGGAATGACGACCATCTTGATGGGGGGTCGAGAAAAACCGGAGGCAGAGCACCAACATCCTTTGCAGAAGCAAAAAGCTGAGCAACATCATCCTTAGCGTTCTTGTTTCTCTCAAGTTATGCATTTTGCTATCCTAGTTACCATGCAGGTATTCTTTGTTCCGTTATCCTCAGTGTTTATCTTCTTACCCATCTGTATTACCCAGTTATCAATATCACATGAGATGCCTGGCATGCGGTGTGTAAATGAATGGACTTGTTTTCCCACATGTGCCAAGGGGGATGAGAACAAGACTGACCTCCCAACCCCATGTGGCCTTAAAGGACCCTGCAGGGGGCACATCTACGTCTAAGAAGAGCAGCACCAGTCGATAAAACAGTGCCCCATGCACGCTGAGTACACTCATAAACTCCATTTCCCAAAGCAACAAGGCTCATGTAAGTCTACTTTCCATGCACACATGCGTGGATCCACACAATCGCACAAAGTACACACTCTTGAAGCTTTTAATCAGCGTAGTGTGCTTTAACAGAACAGGAGGACGTGAAGCTGCACAAACCATCACAGACGTAAAGAGGGTACATTTCCAGACAAGTACACCTACTTTAAGATTAAGTGCATAATCAATAGAAAACGCACCACTGCTCTTGGTTTGGGCCTTTTCAAAACCTCATTTCACCGAAAACATGCAATTCCATGAAAAGTTATTATCAACTAAATAAGGTCAGCGTAGGCTCTGTCATGTCTGAGCTCACTCAAAACTCCGCACAGTCTCTCAGCAAAATGAAAAGCAGTCCAAATACCCTGACACCCTGGCTTCTTTCATACAGAGCTCTGCTATTTCCTGCTTCTGAATGACTCTGAAGTAGTCTAAGAGCCTAGTATTCTGAAAAAAAACCCTTTTATATAGTCAAATTCTGACTTTTCGACTATATATAGTTTTCTGTACAGAACTGTTTCTGATGGCTGTTTAAGAACTGCCTCAAATATAAAGGCAAACTGTTTATCATTTAGATATGTGGGCATATAAAGCCGGTTATATATGAGCCAATGTTTTCAGCAGAATTCCTTTATTTCATCACCATCAAAACACACCAGAGTGTAATATAGTGTCTTACAAAAGTATTGGCACCCTCAGTGAAAATGTCATCATTTTTGGCATTAGACAGACTGATAAAGGAATAAATAAAAACCAGGAGCATTATAGGTTTCAAAACTATCTGCACCCTTACCATTAATATTTTATGATGTCAGATATTCTAACACTTCCTGTAATGCTGCACAGCACATTCCTGTAACATTTAACAAGATTGTCAACTACAAGTCGGTACTTTATATTCCTAAGTTTGTGCATTTGGACTTCAAACTATTTTTATACTGATTTTGTGGAAATATGTTTGTCTCACCATCTGCTTGAAAACCCTATCTCTCACCCACCAGGTTCAGGGCTGAAATTCCTTTAGGAAATATTTAGTTTCTTCTCTTGCTTGAGTGGAAATATTTTATTACTGTGTGTAATGTTCATGTTATGCAATCATTTTTATGAAGGGTGCAATAATTTTGTGACCTTCCAAGGCACATTTGTTGTTATTATTGTTGTAAGGAAACATATTTAAATGCATAGGTTCATAAATCCCACCTACAGACACAAAAATATGCACATATCCAGGAGCTCCAGGTGCCAGGTCACTCCTCCACCCTGGAATCGGTTCCTGTTTCCCAACAACCAAAATGACCACTACGAACTTGTTTGATGTAGCTGAAGTTGAGGAGGTTCTCACATCATCTCGACAGTGCTGAGAGATTTTTTCCAGTATTTCAATATAAATAATATTAAGGTTCATATACATTTTTTTCTTAAATCCCCTTTCCGATTTTGGTAAGGTTTAAATCCGAATACTGGTACAGTTTCACTCGTGAGATTAGCTGACAGACTCTAAGCAATAAGTCTAGACAGGCTTGCTCACCTCGACTCATACTGACTCAACGTCTGGAACTAATGCCCAGCTGTTTCATTCCTGTTTCAAGCTGTCAGTCACAAGGCCTAATATCCCTGCTTCTGGTGCCTCATACTGGAGAACACTTTCACAGTCTTCTTTCCATCAAAGGCTTTGAAAAACATTATGAAGTGGCAGCGGGGGAAAAAAAGCTAGTATCATCTACAGCAGGGATCGTTTCAGCACGCCAGGCTTCCAGCAGAGCATGTAGCAGTCGTCCTATCATTACTCATAATGCTGAGACAATAACGTTTACAACTCATAGACACGTCAGATGGATTCCCGTTTCTTGGCTGAGGCGTAGAGCAAGGCATAAACAATATCAGATCAGAACTAAACAGATAATGGGATGAAGGTTTAGAGCATTCGATAGTGTATTTTTTCTAGCATCAACGAAGACAACGCATCCTAATGTTCTTCCGTCTCATGATCATGATGATACTTTGTCAAATTATCAACACAAACTTCTGCACAAAGAGACAGATTTGCTTTTTTCTAAATATAGAGACGACACCCTCACTTCCTGTTGGATCCCGCGAGCCGAAGTGTGACCGGCGATGCAAATCCTGGCGGGTCCGTTTTGCACGTTATCTGATCGGCTAAAAAAAGCAAGCAAGAGCTGAAGCTGACCCAGTGAGGCTTGTTAAATAACAGTGAAGTTAAGTTCAGAAAACTACTTCAGACTCCTTGACTGGTTTGGTCGAGAAGAGCTCGAAGATATATAAATAAATCAATAAATAAATCTAAAAGGCACACAAAAAATAGAAATATGATTTCTAACTGTAACATTTTATACTTGAACTGAAACTTCTCTATGGCTGCTGATCTTAATGGCCGTATTACAGATCTGTGTTTTAATAAATTAGCCCCAGTTTACACAAAATCCTCTCTATATAATCAGTTGAAATGGCTGTCAATAATCCGGGGCTGAAGAAAGCCATGATCTCAGGGAAGAGACAGTATACCATCCCTTTCACCTAGTCTCAGAGAAATAAATCACTAGACATGAGCTTTGTGAGGTTATGTATGTGGAAGAGGGCAGAATGCATTTGTTTCAGTGTGTTCCACTGCCCTGTGTTGCAGCAAGAGCAGCAATTTTTGTGGTGTTCTATGGGGTTGAGGTCAGGACTCTGTGCAGGCCAGTCAAGTTCCTCCACACCAAACTCCCTCATCCCTGTCTTTATGGACCTTGCTTTGGTCACTGGTGTGCAGTCATGTTGGAACAGGAAGGGGTCATCCCCAAACTGTTCCCACAAAGAGCATGAAATTGTCCAAAATGTCTTGGTATGAAGCTGAAGCATTAAGAGTTCCTTTCACTGGAACTAAGGGGCGGAGCCCAACCCCTGAAAAACAACACCTGAATTCAATGATTTGGAGGGGTGTCCCAATACTTTTGCCAATATAGTGTATATCTATAGACCTAAAAATTTGGCCACAGCCTTAATTATGTTATGTAAGTTGAGTGACACATCTCAAATCAGATGCATGAACATGAATTAATTTCAGATTGACTCTAGCAGGCAGTTCTGAATAACCTGTGGCAGCTTGCTGTGGCATGTCGTGTGACATGATAGGGACAAAAATATTTGAAAAGATATTTAATCAAGTTAAATACAGGGTGGTTTAAAACCTTGCATTAACAATTGCATTAACACACTACTGTACATGCAGGCCAATTCTTCTTTTCTGTACCAATTCCTTTTGTCCTACAGTACATTCTCACTCCCTGTTGTTTTTCAGCACTCATATCATATCTAATAGCCAAATAGTGTTTGTTTGTGTGTTTCACTCTGTGGTTCTGCTCTAATGACATCATCGTTGGTTTGTTTGTCACAGAAACTCCTATTGGAAATGCTAAAAAGTACAATGAATCATACAGAGTAGAGCTAGGATCATGCAGAGAGTTGTTATTTTCCTTTCACCCCGGCACAAGCTAGTCGCCAGATATGAAGCTTTCAGGACAAACAGAAGACGTTCGTTATTCCTGAACACAAACATGCGTGATGCAGTTACGGTTTTCGTTCATCTTTATATATTTACAGACAGAACCAACCAGAAAATAACGCAGACAGGACAAGACAGGAAAAAAACAATCCTGCACATATCTCTAGTTGAGAAGAATCGTAACTCGAGGGACGTTGCAGAGGTTGAGGAAGTGTCAGAGCCAGAAGTCACACAGCATCCTGACATCCTGTGCTGGAATTTATCCAGGGGCAGTGACAGGGTTCTTATATCATTCCGAAAAAAGAAAAAAGAAACCTTTTCAGGTTTAGGCAACACAACAGACGCAGGCACTGCATTGAACATTTACAAACAATACAGTGCTGTGGAACATTATTGGCCCCTTCTGATTAATCACCCAGATGATTAAGAGGTCCCCTTCTGAGCCTGGTTCCTCTCAAGGTTTCTTCCTCAGATCATCTCAGGGAGTTTTTCCTCACCAACATCACCTCAGGCTTCTCATTAGGGATAAATGTTAGAGAATTTAATCTGAAAATTTATACATTTTTTTCCTATTTTTATTCCTATTCACATTTTTATGTCCAGTGTTAAAAGTGCAATGCATATAAATTGAATTGAAATTGAATTGATTTTCTTTCCTTCTCTTGGATGGCTGGATGGATGGATGGATGATGGATGGATGGATGGATGGATGATGGATAGATGAATTGACAGCCTAAATGATGGATGGATACATAGATGGATATATGGATGGACGGACTGCTGAATGGATGGATGGATGGATGGATGGACAGACGCATGGATGGATATATGAGTGGATGGATGGACGGACAGATGGATGGATGGATGGATGGATGGACTGGCGGATGGACTGGCGGATGGACGGACGGAGGGATAGATAGATAATTGAT
The DNA here is from genome assembly GCF_019097595.1 of Hemibagrus wyckioides. Classification (NCBI taxonomy): domain Eukaryota; kingdom Metazoa; phylum Chordata; class Actinopteri; order Siluriformes; family Bagridae; genus Hemibagrus; species Hemibagrus wyckioides. Next base: position 25,485,779 of record NC_080722.1, on the reverse strand, counting down.
TACAGACTAGTTTTGTTATTTTCTTGAAAGATCCTATTCTTTCTTTATGTTGTACATCGTATAAAAAGGAGATGAAATAATTAATTGTGACAAATATAAAAAAAGAAATCAACAAAGGGTAGTTATATAAAATGATTCGGTTGCTTCTCTATCACTGAGTAATAAGTGATGCTGAGCCAAAAGGTGAAAAGATAATAAGATGTGGCACAAAAGATTCACTCAGAGATGAAGCAACGCTGTGATCAGTCCATCCAATCAATCATTAAACCCATCAGACATAAGTTAATTGACAGCACACACATCAAAATGAATTTCCTCTGGAAGCAATTTCATCAATTTATCTGAAAGCTTGGAGTAAAAAAAAAATTTGGAATTGTATTAAGCTTTAGCTCTGGTCAGAAATAACTGCACATGATGTGTAGAGCTGGTCACATGTTCACATCAGACCAGGTTCTTGTCTCCATAATAAACAATCTATCACGCTAAAATGTCTCCCTGCTTACGAGCGGGATATTGCTCTGGACGTCAATCTATGATTAAGTAGGTAATTAGACCTATTACGCCTCGCTGTTACTGGTTGGACGTTTTCCGTGCATTTGCATGAGCTTGTTGTTATGCGCTGTGCTGAACACCTGGGTGCTTCTTCCCAGAAACAGACAATTTACTGCCACAGCCTCTTGTGGCTCCGAGCAGGGGAAGAAAAGCAAAAAGCAGACAGCAAATGCGACACATACATTCTATGGTTTTGCACATCTTTAAATAAAATTCTGATTGATGTAACTGCTGACACTAAAGCCAAGACTAACAATATTTCATTTTTTAATAGTCAATGAACCTAATACAAATCCAATTTTTCTTTTCTTTAAGTGGACTTATCTGGAAATCAACTGGACTTCTTTGTGGTTAGATCGAAACGTTTCACTTCTCATCCGAACAGCTTCTTCAATCTGAGAGCCGAATTCCAATCATTTATCCTCCAGGGTCAAGGATCCTGCCCTCCCTGGATTAACGGAGCAATAGGAAGGTGAGAGTGTTAAGAGTCAGGGAGAGCCGTTAGGATGTAACGACCCCAGAGATGGAGTAAAAGAAGAGCGTATTGAAGTATTAGGGGTAAAGATCAGAGAATAGCATTTCCTTAACGAGCTTATCCAGGAAGAGGAGGAGCCTTGACCCTGGAGGATACATATTCGAGGAATTCCCTCAGACTGTATACGCCACTCGGATAACTCTACATCCAGATATCCTCACCTGGATGACTGTGAGAATCTTCACAGATTGTTTATTTTTTACAATGTGTTTTAAATAAATCTAAGGACCAAATATCTGCACAAAAGTATTGAATATCTGACCTTTTGGATGTTTGGACATCTGGTTCTAAAAAAAAAAAGAAGAAAAAAAAACTGAAAGCAGCAAAAGTTTTCATTTTGCTTTCATGGCTTCGGATCCAGTCTCCGTGTCAGAGAGGTCTCCCATCCGTAAAGCCTTTCTAATTGACTCTTAAGCTTTAAGCAAGAAGTCCACAGTGAGCCTAAGAAATGAAGTGATAAATAGTGCTGGAGCGGTAAAGGAGTGGCTTCAATCCAACCTAAGCTGGCATTATCCTACACTTATACTCATGCCGCATGCCAAGCGCCGGCCTTTTAACACAGCTGGAAATGTTTCGGATAAATATGAGAGGTGTAAGCAGATATGAAATAAAAAATATGACTCAGAATTATATTTCAGGAATAAAGATAAGGGATGGTGTGTGGTGTAGCACTAGTATTTACAAAATTCTTATTATTAATTTATTCATTTACAGTTAGCTTTACTGTTGTAGCACGTCAACAAGAATCACATATGTCAATAGGTTAATAAACGTCAGTATGACAGACAGTCTGGGTTGCCAGGTTAATATGAAATCAGACAGCCCCCCTCCCAGGCTGAAGACTTTCCAGTGTTAGAAAATGCAATGTTTTATTATGTTTATTACGTTCTATTCATTTTCAATAACAACTGATGACATCCGGAAACATATGTATGGTATCTCTGAGGCTATTTCCTTTTTGTTTGGCTGACTGAGCGCACCGAAGTATGAACCGTTTTACGGGTTGTCAGATTTATGTGCTTTATTTGTCACTATGAAAAGTTGTATCAAGTATGTATTTAGAGGGGGTCAACCCCCCCACTATCATTCACCACCCACTGCAACACATACATATACACACACCCCACATCCTGCACAGTTTCTTACTACAGCAGCACTTCATTACTGCTCTGCTGTTTCACCAATATGTCAGGGAAATGATGTAATACACTGGTTTGTCCATATGGATAATATTTTATGCTTAACGTTCTTGTGTAGTGTATAAACGTTAGCTTTAGATCACTACTGAGCAAGCTAGCGATCACAGAAGTGAGAAAAAAATGATCTGAGGAAAAAACCTTGACAGGAAGTAGAAATCCATCCTCATCTGGGAGACAGCAGATTATATGATTATTAGCCATTACACTTCCTGTACAAATATGATAAAGTCAAACAGTACTCCTGAGTGTGATGAAAGAATCTTCAGTATGAACATCTGAGGTGTTTTAGTCTTTAAATTTATAGTATGAAGTATGAATGAATAATGAATGAGAAATCAGACTAAAATACAGCGCAGTCTTCAGCCCGTTGAAGTCGGGTCATAAACAGCTGTCTTTAATATCCGCAGCAGTTGCTGTTCTTTTTCTGTCCATTTTCATAACGCTTCTCTTTGCCTTGACTTAAAACACTGGTTATGTGTTTTTTCAAATACATCCATGGATTGGATCCAGGGTTGTATGGATGGACGGACGGACGGACAGACAGACACATGGATGGATGAATGCCTTTTGAAGACAGTCAAAGTAGAAGCAGAAGTAGAATTCTCAAATCTGTTTGGACACGTTAACCAGCTTTTGGTGTTTCATTTCTACAGTGCCAGAAGTTCCAGTTTTCTGTTAAAGTCCACCTCAATCCTCTCCATCCAGCCTTGAAAAGGATTTCAGGATGTTCCACAAAAGCATTTTTAAAATCCATCTGGAAAAAAAAAACTTCTAGTAAAAAAAAGTGTTCTCTTCCTCTATGAATGGAGACTTCTGGGACATCCTGTACTGTGTGAACATCAGTCCTTACGGAGGATTTCTTTTATTGTTATGGGCAAAAATGTACAAAATCTGTATAGAAAACTTGTATTTAAACTCCTACTAGTGAAGAGACGTATGCAATTACTCCACTGATAGCTAAATGGATGAATGGAAGAGGGGAAGCTTTGGTTCCACGTGATGACGTCACAAGTGTTGGCTTAAATCGGTGGAAAATCTGCGGTAATCCTGAAAAATCGCAAACTTCTCTGACTTTTGCTTGATTTTGCATTAATATCTGAGATTGCAAAATCCTGGAGGGACTTAAGTGTGTGTGTGTGTACGTGTGTGTATATTTTGCAAGTCCCTTGTGGTGGATCGACAATATTAGAACCAGATATCTGAAGCTCTGCAGAAACACTAAACAACCCATGGCCTTGTGCCGAGCTCCTGGTGTTTATCAGCAAAAAACCCTTTATTTTTTTCTTCTTTATACTTTTTTTTTAATGTGAGCTTATTTCCCTGAAGGAAGCCCTTGGTAAAAGCAAGGAATGAAATAGCCAGCCATGCCGTGTGGGCTGCACGAGTATACAACTGGTTGCACGCCAAGCCGAGACAGAGATGTTAACAAATGAAGGAATAAAAACGACTCGCTGGAAAAGGAGCACCTGCCTTCAGCCAGGTAGATTATCAGCACTGAGGCAGATGCTGCATAGCCAACGGTAATCAACAATGGTATGCTAAGCATTTCTGAATGCGTTTTTAGTGAAAAAAAAAGTAAATTTTTACTTGTTTACTTCTAAATCTGGACATGATACTGATTTTTTTTTCTTTTTATTGCCCAAACATCTTAGGAACAAACCTCTGTATTCAATGGACAGAGAATCAACACTATCCCGGAATAATCCAGTGGTGAACATGTGTGAAATGTGAAGCGGATTTTGCCAAAATAACATTCGAACACTCGATAAATTGTGGTTAAAGTAAGTAAGAGATTACACCCTAGCGCTTTTGGTCTTGTTTAGCATTGCTTAGCGTTCAGCGTCTGTAATCACATGCGCAATTCTTTACGCGAGTTCTTTGTAGAACAAAAGCAGTGTGTGGCGACTGGGTAATGCTTGTGGCATGTAATTTGCATCATGGTAATTGCAGCCTGTTGCCTTTCATTTCTAGTTAGCAGCGGTAGCATCACAGGTCCAAATGCTACCGGGAGAAACGGCGGAGAGACACAGGGAATGAATTCGGAACCTGTTACGGCTGATAAGGCACAGAGGACATAACAGGCAGCCGTAACAGGAACGCTTGTCAAAATAATGAGTCTGGACAAATTATTCCGTTAGACGTAGCAGAGCAGACGGCTTCTCGTTTGAAGTGTTTGTGTGGACGCTGTGATTTTAGTGCTTATGGTGTCGGTTAACTCTAAAAACACACACACTCGGGTTCTCATATGAAAACATGAAAAAGAATGAAATAAAAGTTCAAATGCTTTAGCAAAGACGAAAGGAGAAACCATAAAGTAGCAACCTGGTGAGCAGATATGATCAATCATACACACACACACACACACACACATATAGACAATGTGCTAGTGTGACACTCCATTTTTATAACGCTTAATTTTTCCTTGACTTAAAACACTGGTTGTGTGTGATTTTATTTTTTTATTTTTTCAAACTGTTTATACCAGTTATTCCATAGCAGCTCCAGCAGAGGTGACTGCACCGTGAGCTCGAAAGGTTCAGTATAAGGAGCTTGAAATGAAGAGAGAGAAGCACAGTGGATTAGTGGTCAGCACATTAGCCTGGGTTTCGGGATTTAGTGCCTCAGGGGTTTCTTCCAGGGTTCTTCCAGTTTCCTCCCTCAGTCCAAAGACTTGTACTGTAGACTGATTGGCTTCTCTAAATTGTCTTTAGTGTGTGAACAGGTGTAAGATTGTACCTGTGATGGACTGAGCCCATGGAGCCTGTGTAGGATAAACACAAGAGAAAATGGATGGATAGAGAGATAGATGGATGCATGCATGGATGGATGGAAGGACAGATGGATGGACGGTTGGACAGATGAATGGACACATGGATGGATGGATGTATGGATGAAAGTTTAATATAAAGGACAGACAAATCTCTAATATTGTCATGATCTGCCCATCAGTTATTAAAATGTGAAAATTATATTATATATAATGGATGGATGGATGAATGGATGGATGGATGGATGGATGGATGGATGGATGGACGGACGGACACATGGATGGACGGACGGATGGGCACATGGATGGACATATGTATGTACGTATGTATGTATTTATGGATGAATGGATGGACAGACGGTTGGATGGACAAATGATTGGATGGATGGATGGATGGAAGTATCAATTATCTGAACAAATGAAGCATTCTTTTCTTTTTGGTGGCTTCAAAAGCTGTGCTGCTATAAAATCTGACCAGAGTTAGTGTCCTTCAAAAAACGTTAGTGCTAAAGCTAGCAAGCTCACTGCAAGGCTATATCAGAAACAATGCTAGTGCTAACGCTAGCAAGCTCACTGCAAGGCTTTATCAGACTTACTGCTCAGAGGTTCATCTAAACATCATTTATGGCAGTTAGCAGGCGCCATTATCCAGAGCAACTAACACACAACTAAGCAGCTGAAGGGTAAGAACCTTTTAACTGCCATAAACATTTCTAATTAATTTTGCCTATATATATATATATATATATATATTATTCATTGTTGTTTTTTCTTTATTAACATTAGGAAGAAACTAATCTGCGTTCTGTGTCAATCACGGACATTTTTTTGTCATCATTTTTTATCTTAGACAGAAACTTGAAGCTTACTGAACTATTTTAGAAGTTGGTTCTGGTGAGAATTTTTACAATTTTTAAAAATAATGGCAGTAAAATTGTAAATATATAATTGGTCAATTAGACCAATTTTACTAATATTGTGCTCATTTCTGTTTTAAAAGATCAACACAAAAGATTCAGCAAAGAAAATTCAGGTGTATAGAATAGAGAAGTTTCTAAACCTTTTTAAAAAAAGTCCCTAGTAGGTAAAATAGGTTTGCTTAGAACTTAGAACTAGACCCATTATTTGGTGTCCATAACGGTGAACCTTGTGCTAAAAATCTCCAGCAGGTTTTAAGCTTTAAATCTCATGTGAAAAGTGCTTCAGGATGACTTTATCATGTCAATAGAACATCCAGCTCAAATATTAGAGAGAATAAGACGGATACAGCTGATCTGGTATTTCTGAGAAGCGCATCAACTCTGAACATGAACTCTTACACCACCCCCAACCTCTGCCCCCAACCGCTAAATAGAAAAACAAGTGGATTTTGTGACATATTTCTATCTGAACATCTGAACATGGGGATGTAGAAGCCTAGTGGTTAAGGTGTTGGATCCCAGGTCCTTCAAGCTGCCACTGCTGGGCCCTTGGTCAAGGCCTTTAAACTCTCAATTGTTTAAAAAAATTATATAAAATGTCAGTCGCTCTGGATAATGGTTTCTTCCAAATGAATAGCAGTGTTTGGGAATTCCAAGTTTTAGATTTCATTCGTAGCCTCAAATAAGTCTGAAGACATTGATGTAACCAACATTTTGGAGTTTGGTGTAAGTGGCAGCTCAGTGGTTAAGGGGTTGGGGTACTGATCAGAAGGTTTTGAGTTTGAATCCCAGGTCCTCCAAGCTACCACTGCTGGGCCCCTGAGGGCCTTAATGCTCAAAAACACTAATAAGACAAAAAGTTTGTGGACTCATGACCATAGCGATTATATTTATCTTTTAAACATCCTTATCCAGATTTAGTGTATTAGCAGAAACTCAGCTTTAAAAACACACTATTCACTCAAAGGGCCACTAGTTTTATCATTTAGACAAACAAATGGAACTATGGATTGCTTTCCAAACAACTTACAGTCATATAAATTTTTATACAACTGAGCAATTAAGGGTTGTTCAAGGGTCCAGAAGGGGCAGCTTGGAGGTCCTGGGATTCAAACTCATGACTTTCTGATCAGTAGTCCAACACCTTAAGCACTAAGCTACCACTTCCCTATGAGAGGAGAATAAACAGCCAAAGTAAATACATGGATTTTAACAGTTTCTGTATGCTAGCGGGGTTTTCTTTGTTAATTAGCATACTTAATTGCTTTCTCTTCTCTTGAATAGCGAACAATTCCTTCAAGTGATCTATTTCACTTTCTAACAATTTCCTGTCTTGCTTTGGGCCATTTCTTATTTAATTCTTTTATCATATTGTCATTATTTCACCCTTTAGCTGAAGATATCCTGAAGATTTCACACACCTTCTTTCTGCACTAGGGTTTAGACAGCAGATATGTCACTGGCTGTGTAATTTCAGAATTTCCACCCTTCGTGATCATTCAAGGCTGTTTATGAAATTGCATGTTATGTAGCTGATTTTGAATAGTATTTTGATGAGAAGAGCACCTCTGTCACGGCGTGCAGGTTTGAGGTAGAGCATTGTAAACTAAAATTTAAAAAATCACAAGATTTACAGCACCCTGTGGCATTGTGCGTTATTTTCCACATTTATTCCAGACATTTCTCTTCAAGACTTTTCTTTTTCTAATGCTTTTTTAATGTGGCTCGCTGAAGAAAAAGCAAGAAAATACATTTTTTAGTAACTCCAAAAGACTGAAAAGAAGACAAATCCAATTCCTTCCCATAAAAACCCATTTCACGCACAGCACCGCTTTCACATGCTGTATCAGTTTCTGTCTTTCTTCTCACTGCTTCAGTAAATACAACACGCAAATACTGAGCATCAGATTAATAAAAGCATGTCACTGTGCTGTAACCCAATGAGATTTTACTGTGCTTAAAACTTCATTAAGTTCGGATTTCAGCTGATGCTCGATCTACAGGCTACAGGCTGGAGAAATCGTACTGACATAATGCTTTTGATGCGTCTTTAATATTTCTGTTCATTATTTTTCAATAGAAAAGCTGTCAGATGCATTAAAGCCTGCACCACCACCACTGATTTAATGAATGGTGGAAAATTATATTTGACGCTATTTTTCTCTTCCTGGTTATTCAAATGTTGCACTCATTAACTCTTATGGATTAAATTAGCAAGAAAACACAGGCCGATATAGATTTCCTAACTGATTTCCTAACTGGTGGATTATATTACAGTGAAAAAATCAATTAATCAAGCAATAAATCAATCAATCAACCAACCAATCAATCAATCAACCAACCAACCAATCAACAATCAATCAAACAATCAATCAACCAATCAACCAATCAACAACCAACCAACCAATCAATAAATCAATCAATCAATCAATCAACCAACCAATCAACCAACCAAGCCTTTCATTCATTCATTAGCAATTGCCTGGGCTGTGGTGGATTATATTTAAAAAATCAATCAATCAGTCAATTAATTGTATAAATAAGTTTTAATTCTGATATAATCTACACCAACCCTGACCAGGCAATTAGGCTCACTGTTAGTTTAAATCTAAACAGTTATTTGTCTCATTTCCATCAGGTATAAGAAAATATTTTGGAGGTTTATCTTGTTATTATGACTTTTTTATTCCTGCAAATTCTACTGTACTTTTTTTTTAATCACTAACCGAGTGACACTGAAACATCTCTCACTACGTCCCTTTTAAACAAAACATCATACAGTCAATAGAAAGTAAATGATTTAATCTCACTCTCTGGTGTCACGAGGATGAGGATGAGGTTCATCTCTGAGTCTGCATCCTCACAACATTTCATGATCTCAGGGAGTTTTTCCTCAACACTGTCACTTTAAATTTTAATTCTGAGTTTTTAGATTTCTTTCCTGTTCATTGTTAATATAAATAAAATTATATTTTGTCTCTATTTAATGCTCCTGTGTAGAAATGTAAAACTATATCACAAGAATTGCATTTTATTGTACATAAATATTTAAATCCCTCTTTATATGTTCGACAATAAACTTGAACCTTGAAACTTCGCCCTGATCCTGCTCATCATTAAAAGATCATTAAAAACGTCAGGGATCGACCCGGGGCTGTTTTATTTCAGCTAGCCTGTATATGAGCTTTAATGATGTTGCTAAGCAACCCCCATCATCCGGTGACAGTTTGTGGTAGTTTGGCAGATCATCTGCTCGCATCGCTATGTGCAAATCCATCGCAGCTGTGCGTTTTCCCGAAAGGAAGCGTGCCGACTTTCACGCCTGTCTATTTACACACTCTCACATGGGTTAGACAGAGCTCGGCTTTATCATTAGCGGTGCTGACGGAGTTTACATCACATCACTCAGGGTAAATTTCTAAATGAATTTATTTTTGTTTGCCTTTCTGTATGTTGTTACTGCTGAATTTCCTCCAGGATCAATAAAGTATCTATCTATCTGTCTATCTGTCTGTCTATCTGTCTGTCTGTCTGTCTGTCTGTCTATCTATCTGTCTATCTGTCTGTCTATCTATCTATCTATCTATCTATCTATCTATCTATCTATCTATCTATCTATCTATCTATCTATCTATCTATCTATTTGTCTGTCTGCCTGTCTATCTATCCATCTATCTGTCTGTCTGTCTGTTTGCCTGCATTATTGGGAGGATCTGTTCATCATGTTGTGTGAGGAGGGAATGCTGTGGAAATTCCCTAAGAGGTTTTTTTATACAGCAATAGCATTGGAGGCAAAAACACTGGGAAAGCAAGAGGCCTAAAAGTGAAGCTAATGGGAACGGAGAAAAACAGAAAGAATGGGAAATTAAAAAGCTGAAACCTAATGGGAAAATTTTTGAGCAAAGAATCTAGAATAAATATGGGAGGAGCATCATGAAATAGTAGATATTAAGGGGATTGATCTCAGATTGATTGCTGACTTAAATAAACAATAAACTCTTCTCTCATCCATGGCTCCTCTCTTTTTGCTAAAGTATTTTTAAAGTGAGGTGAATAGGTTGATAGAAGTGACCGCATGCTCTGTTTCGGAGTGTCCATGCCGGTGGAAGCAGTTCATCGTCTGGACCAGAACGACACCGTAGAATGTCACGGCTTTCAATTTTAAGTGTGTGTGATTTCAGTAGAGACAAAACAAATGGCTGCCATTTTAAAGCATCATTAATCACATAAATACTTCCATCCATGTTGTAGGCTAATTTCTCACATCACAAATATTCCACAATTTTGACTTTCTCCCTCAAAACTATTTGTCAGAATCTCACAGTAATGACTCAAATTTGTTAATATATTACAAATATCAACAGTTTGGTGTAAACAAACCTTCTCATGGTGTCTTTATTTAGCAGGAACTGAACACTCTTGGATGAAGTGGCCGTGTTGTGATGTTGAGCCCGTGGTGCGGTGGTATGATTTTGGGTAGATGATATTAGGCTAAAAATTTACAAATTGCGGGATAAATCTATGCAAAGTTTTTTCACATGTGGCAAAAGATTTTCAGATAGTTTTCCAGAGATATTTAGAGACTGGGTTCGAGCCCTAATGTGCACAAAATCTAACCAACAAACACCTCTGAACTTTCAAACCTTTAAATATTTAATAAAGGTTAGTCCTAATTGACCCGAAGATCATTAAGTGTGATTCTGCCCCTGACCGTGAGATCCCACAGGATGTTATGGCAGATCTGTGGTATATCTATCTGGCTCCCACTGCTGTCCTGTCATTTACGGCGTCTTCTATATAAGCTTGAATCATTTCCTCACAAAAAAAATGCGGGACCTGAGCACTGATGTGTTTCACCCTGACTCCCTAATTAATTAAAATATGAGTCAAATGTGCATGGATTAATTCAGAGTGCGCCTAAATATAGCTTTGGGACATATCAAGTAACCCTGTCTTAGCAAAGCATCCAGGAGACAACAAGGAGAGAAAAGTGTGGGATCTGAACAAGCTGTGCCAATTGAAAACCCTGTTAATGCCACAAGCACTGGCTGCTAGATTCTGACCCCACTGCTTGAGAGTGTCAAAGCCAGAAAGAATCTGTATAGCAGCCTGAAAAAGCACAGCAGGACGAAAGTGTGGCTACGGTGCTGCCAAAAAGCCAAAGAGTGGGAAAAGGCGTCCGGGTCTAAAGGGAAATAAAACGTTTGTGAGTCAGCAGGTTGTCAGTTTGAGTCTGTGACAAAGGAAAGTAAGTCCATGGCAAAACAATGAACCCTGGAATTGAGGGCTGGAAGTCTAGGAGCTTGTGCAATAAAGTGAACACCTCCTACAGGGCTGTTGTTGAACGCTAGAAAAAAGGAGTCCGTCAGATCTAAATCAACTCCACACCCTGACGCAGCGAGACGCCGCAGCAGAATGTCATCTCCGCTGTGGCAGGACCTACGGTTCACGACAATTTGGGCAGATGCCATTTTAAGGTGCCGTTACTTCTTCACAGCCGGAAGAACGAGCAATGAGGGTGAGTTCAAAGTCAAAGCCAATTCCTGTCGATCAAGATCGCTTCAAGATGACCTTCGTTGGAGAAGAATACCTCCACCTCAGCCTGGGAAGTGCTACGCAGTTGCAATAAGGGAATTTATCTTGCCGAAGTGCAATCAGCTGCCAGGAGTGACTCGATCTCGGCTCATGACCTCGACAGGCACTCTGAAATCAGCACCAGTATCTTCTCCCAGTCCACTCTGACCCCGGACTACATCACTGAATACCAATAAGTACAACAACTATGTTGTCCATGTCCCATATCTAAAAAGGAAGTAATTCATTATAGCTGGTCAAATTAGCAGGACACCACTTCAGGAGGCGCTTTAGGAGAAGAATTAATACCAGGTGGTGATATGACAACTATGATGGCAGGAATTTATTCCTCAGCTTGCATAACAACGATTTTTATGAAGATACACAATATGCTAGTTTTATATTGATTGCTGTGGAACATCCCAGATAAAATTGGCTCCAGTTCTTGTAGCTCTTCTTTGCATTCTTTAGGTTATTCATAAAAAAAAAACTGGTCATGAAACAGAGAAACCTTTAACACATGGTCATCTTAAAACTAGAATACATTTCCTGGACGCACTTTTTGAGGCTGGTGTGAGGAGATGTGGTAGATTAGTAGTTAAGGTGTTGGTCTACGGATCAGAAGGTTGTAGGTTCAAGTCCCAAGACCACCAAGCAGCTATTGCTAGGTCCCTGAGTAGGGGGCAATTAGCCTTCTATTGTATAAAAGGGAAGTCCTTCTAGATAAGGATGCCTGCAGGAAAGGTTCCTCTGCAGGTTTCTTCTTCATATCGTCTCAGGGACTTTTTCCATGGTCACCTCTAGCTTGTTTATTAGGGATAAATTTTAAATTCATCATTAATTTCAGAATTTTTTTTATATTCATGCTTTTTGTCTATTCTTACAAGTGCTACATAAATATTATATATAATAATCAGCCTAGTTATCAATGTTGTAACTTTCAAACGTCAACAGTTTTTAACTTCTATAGTTCTATAGTGTTTAATGATTTTAGCCAAGGATCCTGTTTGAAGCACCATGACAGAAATCTTAAATCAGATATAAAACTGTTTTTATGTTTGGACTGATTATAAATGGAGTCATCAGTGTCCCAGTGTCCACCCGGCCACCATCTAGGGAGCTAGAGAGCCGATTGAGATACGCCCTCCTTTATAAATATTAAATAAACCTCAAAGCATCTTGGAGAAAGTATGAGTTCGCCTTAATCCTCTTTTGCTTGGTTGCTGTTGCATGTTTTGCTAGCTAGCTTGCGAATTAGCAAATTGGGAGGAAAAATAGAGAATAAAAATAGGGGACAAAACGTGCAGATTTGAGAATTCAAGAGCACTATGTTGTCATTTGTTAGTATTTAAGTTGAAGATATTTTCAAATATTAATTAATAAGACATTGCTGCTTTCGTGTCCCAATCCACTTAGCGTGAACACGACTCGTGTGAAGTACCAAAGCATCTGAAAACCTGCTTCTGAGGTTTGAAGAAGAAATTCGTATTCCATTAACATGAAGCGAGTGACATTTTCCTTCACGACTAACCTGTAATAAAAACGGATGAAAGGTGAGAACTGATGTGTGTCTAATTCTTTCTCCACTCATTCATGTCATGTGCAAAGCTAGTAATGTCAATAACACAAGCTTTTGCCGATAATAGCACTTCTAACAAGCATCGCTGATTAATTATCATTATTATTGATTAGGTTTGGAGGCATTTGCCTAGTATACCTGGCTTATAAACGTCCTTAACCTTTGACTGCGATCAATTCCGTTTCAAGTCATTAAAAGCTTTAACGGCTCAAAGAGTTCCCACGCCAAAGAATCGACTTTTTAACGATTAGGTTTTAATTTGCCCCTCGTCTCTTACCTTCCATAACGTAGACAAGCGAGCCCACGTCACCTTCTTTAATAATGCAGCTCTCTTTGTCATATTCCACCGGGTACATGCAGTCCACGATCTCCTGGATCTGTGAGAGCTCCAGGTTCTTCATGAAATCGTTGTCTAGAATGGCCTCCTTGATCAGCTCCTTGGACCTGTGGATGAAGAGAGCGTAATGGATTTGGAGCTGTATATAAAATCCAATAGAAAATCAATGACTAAGACATAAAAGCGTATAACCAATTCAACACTGTGGTGATGGCTCCAGGCAGGAGGATTATATGGTCTCGGGTAAGCGTGGAATTTAATACTCCGTTCAGATAAACAATGAGATGGCTTCACATCACATCATGGAGTCTCTTTCTGACACTCGGAGAAGAAGAAAGTGGCTATTTCTTTTACGGAAATAATGTCACATGGACAAAGAGGTTGAGAAAGCAATCAGCGCTGCGACTCATCAGTGGATGGATTCTCGTTTAGACAGAAATAAATACGAAATCACAGCTTCATCCTTATTGATTGAGGAGCTGCGTGGAACGTTTCTTTTTTATTTTTATTTGTCATTACCGCCCGTAGATGCCCTTTTAGAAGCCACTATTTTCCATCCATGCTCCGGTTGACTTTAATTATTTTATTATGCCGATAATGCAAAAGCGAGACGCTCCGTCTGCTCAAGATAAATCAGAACACTTTCCTTCAATTTGTGCTCTGGGAAATGAAACATCTGCTCGGGTGAACTTGCAGTCTTGTGCAGGCCAAGAGGTCTCGCAAATACATCTGAACTGCGCTTAAGCTACGCTTGACATGCATGCTGAATAAGAATATGTTCTAATAATAGGTTATTATTGTTTTTGAAGCTCCTTCTGTTCAGATACTCCTCTTCTGGGCTGTGGAGTTCGTAAGGTCTACAGACAGGTCACTAATCCGATCATCAAAGGAGAGAATATCGTTCAGAGGAACAGTTCATCATTTTCCTGTACAGATCCAGAGATTCTGGAGAATCAACACTGAGCCACGTTAGGAATTGGCGCCTCATTGGAGGTGAAGTCGTAATTCATCACATTAATGATATAATCATGATCAGTTCAAGTTACACTGTAAAATCTAACGAGAATGTTGATCCTCATGGCATCCACATTCTAAGTACAGTGGATCCTCAGCATAGAAATTGAATCTGTCCTGGAGATGAGTTCTAAAGGTGAAAATTTGTATTAAAATGATTTTTCCAATAAGAAATAATGTAAATGCAGATAATCCGTTCCAGCCGCCCAAAAATGACTGCTTACAAAGAACTGACCCAAGCCAAGCATGTTAAGGCTCCTCACAGGAAGTCATGCCACCATGCTTGGGTTAAAAATAGAACAGACCGCCCACTCCACCAATCTGTCAACAAAAAACACCCCAAGAATCACCTAGCTTTTGAACGCATGCCGAAGTCTTTCACACAGCTTTCACTGACTGAAAAAAAACTAGTAAACTTTCTCGCTTGGCTTTCCACTAATGCTAGCAAGTTTTGAACAGCTCCGGGACGTACGTGCAACTTAGCCTGTGTTCAGTTCGGTTCGTTAGTATGCCGAAAATGCTTCATATGCTGATGCTAATTTCTTGCAAAATTTCAATTCTTAAGGTGAGCATTCGTACACCGAGGTTCTGCTGTCTAATACTAAATTTAAGTGATTAATGGTAAAACTGTACAGTGATAATATTAGTGTCATAAAACACACACTCAAACCATGCTGAATGTACAAAAGCTAAGTGTGATAATGTCACACAATTCAGTCACAGAGCTGAATGATGTTTCAGTGCTGGAAGCTCACAGTCACCTGCCTCCAATTTCATGTCCATTGAAAACCAAAATAAAATGATCAGAATCATACACTATATTGCCAAAGGTTTTGGAACGTCAACCTTTACATGTACATGCATGTAATATAGAGTTGTCCCGCCCTTTGCAGCTAGAACAGCTTCAACTCTTCTGGGAAGGCTTTCCACAAGGTTTAGGAGTGTGTTTATGGGAATTTTTGACCATTCCTCTAGAAGCACATTTGTGAGGTCAGGCACTGATGTTGGACGAGAAGGTCTGGCTCTCAGTCTCCGCTCTAATTCATCCCAAAGGTGTTCTATGGGGTTGAGGTCAAGTTCCTCCACACCAAACTCACTCATCCATGTCTTTATGGACCTTGCTTTGGTCACTGGTGTGCAGTCATGTTGGAACAGGAAGGGGTCATCCCCAAACTGTTCCCACAAAGAGCATGAAATTGTCCAAAATGTCTTGGTCTGAAGCTGAAGCATTAAGAGTTCCTTTCACTGAATTCAATGATTTGGAGGGGTGTCCCAAAACTTTTGGCAATATAGTGTAGCTCTGAACCTGTTTCAACTACATCTCTTTTTTATATTTTCTATTCCCCGTGCTAAACTTTTACCTGTCAGGCCTGCGGGAGAAAAATCATGCGTATGTGTGTTGAAAGTTTTAATGACTTGTCGCGTAATGCAGCACAGATCCAAGCCCCAGTGGGTATTAATATGAAGATCCACTCTTAATAAAGATGACATTTGGAGCAAACGACGCTCTGCAAAGTATCAGGCTTCGATCTTTACTACCCAATTATGTTATCACCAAATGGAAATTTGCCCTGAATGACTCACTGTACTCGGAGTTAATGGAGGTTTTCAGAACACGTAGCTTCTTCCATCACCCTCCAATTTTTCTACTTGACAAAGAGATTGCATTCAGAAAACCTTCTATTTCCATACAGGCTCTGTGACTGTGGATGCCAATAACAAGAACTATAAAAGAGATAAAGCAGAAGGGAAATTATTCACTCAGCATTTATTCTGGATATCAGAAGAAGGCATTTTGTCCAAAGCGCTCTATTTTGTCTTACATTTAGTGCTTGAAATGGAAAAATACATTCCATGCTTACAAATATTCAATAATCTCGAGTCAGAAAGGTACACTCTTTCTAAAAAAAAAAAAAAGGTTCCTTGGGGTTCTATAACTTTTCTCAAAGGTAAAACCCTTGGAAAGGGATAATGCTTTTATATTAATAATAGAATTCAAGAAGAAATCACTGCAATTTTTTGCATTGATTCTATACAGAGTTCTGTGGGCCTCATATATTTTAGGTTCTATACAGAAGCCGTCCTTTTAAGAGTGCATCTTTCTCTCAAACCAAGCTCGCAGTCGTTCTCAAGCTAATACTCCCGCATGCTAGCATCCTAGTCAACACCGTCACATTTGTGCTGAAATCACATAGATAACAACATAAACACCAACTCTCTCTCTCTCTCTCTCTCTCTCACAGGCTTTAAATCCCTTCATTTCGCCGCACTACTGCACTTTTCTATACAGATTACTCTGCCAAATTTTTAAATAGCTTCGGTACATCATTGCACGCACAAATGAAATGAATATTTTGGAAAAACCCAGTGGTTTTATATCCATCATTTTGAGTAAAGAACGATTAAACAAAACCGGCATTAAACAACGGTGAGATTCAATTCAATTTATTTGCATAGCACTTTTAACAATGCACATTGCCTCAAAGCAGCTTTACAGAATTATAGAAACATAGAGAAAATGATAAAGTTTAAAGTTGTTAGTATTTATCTTTAAGATTTATCCCTAATGAGGAAGCCTGAGGTGACGGTGGTGAGGAAAAACTCCCTGAGGAAGAAACCTTGAAAGGGACCAGGCTCAGAACGGAACCTCATCCTCATCTCATTTTGTAATCGTCTGCCTGCCTGTGGTCAAATAAAACTACCCTCCACTTGCACCTGCATGTGTCTCACCTCTAATTAAAGGCTTTCACACTGCGCTTAACCCTATGCGGGTTCTCATGGTTCTTAACCCTGGAATTTCCGTATTGCCTTTCTTTTACTTCACTTTTCTTCTTTTAAACTCCTACCAGTGAAGACACATACACCAATCAGCCTGGTCCATCCAGGGCTACTCACATCGTCTATGCATCGAGTGAGTGTGTACGGGAAGTGTTTCAAATAACATCCTTGGTCCTGGATAGTAAGTGACCTAATATAGACAGATAAACTGGGATTTTGACCAGTCATTGTTTAAAAACAAACTAACAAAACTTATAAAGCATTTAGGGAAGTGTTTATCTTTCTGCCTTCCCACAAACAGAAAAATGGTCTATATACCGTCAAAATAACTTCCACGTCCACGCCTGAGAACGCTTTTCTTTTTGCTTACACATCACTGCGGGCTTTGTCTTTTTTTATTCATTATGATTCGTGAGTGTCACCAATGTCAAATACCCGGGACATCTGTTTTGTAGTAAACAATGCCCCAAAATAAATAAATAAATTGGATTAAAATATATAGAAAATAAATGAGCCAATGGATCCTGGGAGATACAAAATGTCAAATATTTTGAATAAAATTAAAAATTGAAATTGAATAATAATAATAATAATAATAATAATAATAATAATAATAATATAGCAATTATTAAATAGTAATTAATCAATTAATCAATTAATTATTAATTTCTTAAGTGTTTTAACGTTCTGGCCCACAAATCGGTTAAAAAAACTTTTTACAATGTGTTTGTTGTTTTGATTTTTCTGAAGTTTTTTGTGAAAAACAGATCAATTTGAGATAAATCAGCATCACCATGTGCAGGCTATCTGAACCCCTGAGGTATTTTTACCCCAGCATCAAGCTAAATGTAGAAATAATGTTGTTCTGTGAAAGAAAGAAAGAAAGAAAGAAAGAAAGAAAGAAAGAAAGAAAGAAAGAATTCAATTCGTTTACGTTTGTACAAATTGAGACTCTTCTCGCCAGAGCGCTTCATCGCAGGTTTGAAATGCAAGACACAAACAAGGTCGAACTTTAATTACAGATAACGATATATATTATAGAAAAAAGCATTATTATCTCTCCTTTAGAAGATGATTTTTCTTTTTCTTGCTTATCGCCTGTGTGCTGTAAGATAACCGAGTGGCAGTATAGATAAGAAAAAAAAAGACGGTTAACTTATACCATGTGTTGAATTGTTGGTAATTAATTTTCTATAATAACAAAATCAAATCACACGTTTATATTAAAAACATGTGCACATATTTCTACAAATCATCATATCAGACTCTCTGAATGTCATTGGACTGTATTTATTATGTGCATTAACTCCATAATCTACTGAATATGTGTGATATCTCCTGATATGCCGCTTTATGACATCATACATCGATTTTCTTTTTTGCACTGTGTCTGGGTTGGAGTGTCGAAAAGATTATATAAAGATGCTTAAGACAATAAACTCGATGTGTCTTATATATAGCTGAGGTTATTAGACTACAGTATAATTATGGATTCATTTTAACACTAGGAAGAACAAGAAGCCTTTCGTGAAATTCTTTCTTCACATATCCCAGCTTCAGAAGTTGAGGTCAGACACAGATACAGCACTGACAGAGAAGAAAGGGTTAAGGGCTTTGCTCAGGGACCCAACAAGGGGCAGTTTGATGGTGTTGGGGCTTGAACCCCACCCAAACCTCTAGTCAAAAACCCAGACTTGAGGTACCCATTCAATATACAGTAAAGATGTGGAATTACTAGGACAATGCCCATTTGCAGACATGATCCGCCACAGGAATGGATCATTTAATTGTTCATAGATATGATGAGGATTTCTGAAAAGAGAGATTTTTGTAAGGAGTGTCCAGTGTGAAGAGGCTGTTGCATTATAAGAAACTCGTTTCGTTTAGCTAAACACAACAACCCAACCTCTGTGGTGCGGGACAAACAAGTTTAAGAGTGGAATGTCTGATGCATCCACACACACAATAATGTGGATAATGAATGATGTTCTAAGCTCCTGATTGGCCCAATAGAACATAGCCATAGCCAATCAGTTGGAAAGGAAAGATATCACACTAGCTCACACCTGTCAATCACAACGATAACCAGTCAGGGGCATCTGGATGCAGAAGAGGGCAGAATGCCTTCCTCTGAGTGTGTTACATGAGCGTGAGCACCGGTTCCACAACACATGGCTGGTTCCAGATATTTCAGAAGAAGCACATGTAAGAGGGATGGGAATTAGTCAAGACTAAATTAGGAAGAAAATGAGGGGAGGACTGCTATTGTGTGTGTGTGTGAGTGTGTGTGTGAGTGGCTTCTATACATTCCAATATTTAAATAATGCTTCACTTCAATACTGACAGTTCTGCCGATTTCCCGACTTTTCTCTCGAATCCAATCCACAGTGTCAATAAAGGAAATCGAAATTTTATTCAAACGTCCTGTTATAAAGATTGAGTGTCAGAGATTGTGCATATGATAGCATGCTTTAAATTGCAAATGGCATTTCCATAAATCATTTAATCACTAATGTCCTGGAGAGATTGTAATCAGAATCTGGGCCCACGTGTTAGACTGACCTGAACGAGGGCTAGCTGGTGATTTATGGGTTTATTCTGTTCTCAGTGCTCTCACTGATAAATTTTCTTATTATAGCCTCTCAGTGAAATACCTCCCAAATCCTTGGAATATCGTTGACGCTAACAGCTAAAGGCGATATATATATATATATATACTTTTTATGATGAAAAGTTGCATGTGCTCCACCAGTCCTGAAAGATTACATGCATGCAAACACTCGATAAGCACCTGCAAAACAAGCTGGCACAAACTGGCACTGGTGCTTCATTAGGCCTTTGTAGACGTCAAAGATTCTCCTGTTCATTAGCGAGATCAGAAAGGACAGCGCAGCCGAGTGCCAAAGTTTCCTCTTTGAGCTGGCAGCCTCATGAGGTGGCTATCGTTCAAGACCAGCTCCGTGTGAGCCTGTCCAAACCGAGACGAGTGTGGCCATGGAGACGGCGAATGAAATGCCACCTTTCGTCAGGCTCCACAATATCGAATGAAAGTCTTTGATATGAAGATGCATCATTAGAGCTCGGAGGAATGCCGACGCTGTATTTCGGCCGTACGGAGTCTGGCTTTAATAAGCGAAACCGAATAGTTTCAGGAATTCCGGCGGATGCTCACGGCCGCGCTCTGTTTGCCTGTCCACTCGTGTTCAGGGTGTATTTCTTGACCTCACTTCCACTCTTTTGTTTGAAAAGATTTGTGTGCGAAGCCTGAGAGTCAAAGTCAGAGCAACGGCCTTATAAGGAGAAAGTATGCTCTCAGGGATAGACACATTCCGAGGGGAAAAAAACCTTTCCAGAGGCCTCGAGAGATCTTACGTTGAATACTTTTTTTTCCCAAGGACTCCTTTTACTCTCAATGTCATCCTGTACTATAAAAGGTTAGATGAATGGCATTAAAACCACAAAGCCAGTCTCTAAAAAAAAAAAAAACATTAAATATATTGTAAAGTAATGCACATGAATTCAGCATCTGAGAGTCCAGTCCCTCGGGAGCCTTGATAAGCCTCTGACTGAGCGGGGGGAAAAAACAATAGCCTCTGAAATGGTTCACACTGTTGCTTCAGGCATCGCAGACTGATGCTGTGACACTAGCCGAGGAAAAACTTCTGATATATTCCAACCCACGCATTTTCAAAAATAGTTTCAAAGATAGATGATGGCTGGGAAAAATAAAATCTATGCAAAGACATTAAAATGTCCTGGGAAAGATTAGATGCACGATGCTATTAGGCAATTATTATCTGCTTCAAAAGGTGCATATCCATCCATCCATCCATAAATCCATCCATAAATCCATCCATCCGTCCATCCATCCATACATGCTCATTTCCATCCACACTTCATAATACTTTGTTATTATCTGCTGGAGTATTTCACCAGACAGGAAACGTCTGCACTCTTCGATGTTGACTTCCACTTTAGTGCAATCATGGATATTTAGCTTCATATCCTTGTTTGTGTACCTTGCCTTAACAACAGCCATGACATCACCCGAAATCTAAACACACATTAACCATGCTTTCCAGACCATGTGCTGTTCACACCATTAACAAAAAAACAGCAGAACAGATTGCATTCGCCCAGAGCTGAAAAGAATATTGCTTTCCACTCTGTGCTGGAAGTAAGTATCTGTGTCATGCAGGCACAGAGAGTTGTGAAAATGCTCTCTCACACACAAAGAGAGAGAGAGAGAGAGAGAGAGAGAGAGAGAGAATGCAAAATTGGGGAATGAAGGAAGTAGAGGAATGAATGCAGACAGAGGCTGAGTAATCCTGCTCCAGGAAAATATTTCTGTCTTGCACATCCTGCCTGCATTTTTTATTTTTATTATTCTTCTTATTATTATTCATCCATTCATTTTCTGTAGCACTTTTCCTACATATGAAACCTGGAGTCTATCCCAAGGGACTTGGGACTCTGTATTAGGCAGGAGACACCCTAGATGGGGTCCCAACCCATCACAAACACACACTCACACACTACAGAGGTGAATGTAGAGATGGCTTTAAACTTTAAATGAAGGAAACTCTAGAGCCCAGAGGAACATGCAAGCTCCGCCCACAGAGGGTGGCAGCAAGAATGGAAGGCCCAACCTCCGAGGTATGAGGCAATCCACTAAGCCTGCATGAATATCCAAGCACTTTTCTCTTTAATCAGTGTCATTATAATCCACCCACTTGAAGAGAAATTTCAGTAGTCACATAATTTTCTGAATGATGCTACAGTATCTCATAAGATCTATGATATTATTCGCTCTTTAAAGCTGCATTTAATCCCATATAGCTGTTTCGCTTCGGAGGAGCTGAAGTGGGAAGATGACACTCGTTCGGGTCGCGCGTTGTGTACGCGGATCAAAAACGCAGTTCTATCGACGCTCGATGAGTTCGTTCATGTGCTCCGGAGGTCATCGGCAAAGCGGGCCGAAGCACGAGGCGGACGTCAAAAAAATCCCTGTTGAAACTACGCCTGATATTTAGAGCCGTGTGCATGCTGACTGAAACCCAGGAAGAGTGTAGCTGTCACAATGGAGTCCTAGCGACTGAGAAGAAAAAGAGCTGACGTCAAAGCTACAATTATATCTCACTAAAAAACACACCCAGTGCTGAATGGACACTATGTGGACATGCTTTATTCATTCATCTTTAGTAGACATTTTATCAGGAGAGCCTGTTCTGGAAACTTTACATATGAGGCTTCATGGGCTACGAGCAGATGAGAGATCTGTCACCTAAAGCACTTTGATTTAAAGTGGCTCTCAAACCTGTTGAAGGTCCTCTTTATTTGCTCAACAAATTCCTTCAGTGCAGTACGTTTGTCTGTACAGCTTAAACCTGCAGTGTCGCATGGAGACTCAGGAACACCTCGGACTCATCACTGGTCAGTCTAACACACTCACTCACGAGCATTTAGAGATGCCAATCATCCTACAATGCATGTCTTTAGAGCAGTGGAGGAAACAAGAGTGTCCAGAGGAAACCCTGAAAACACACACACATGCAGAATGGAGACAGGAACCTAACAAATCTAATTCCCAGCTTACGTCCTGAGCTTTTCAGATCCAAAATGACCTCATTTCTAGACGATATCCTGTTTCTGAGGTTTTGACGTTTGGATTAAATCCTTATTGAAATGACTAATTAGTCAAACTGGATCATGAGTACAGCGTCTTCGATAAAAATAAAAGAACCTCCAGGAATCAATAGGAATAAAAAAATAGTGATGAAGCAGTGTAGAAAATGTGCAGTGTACAGTATCTCACAAAAGTGAGTACACCCCTCACGTTTTTGTAAATATTTGTATTTCTTTTCATGTGACAACACTGAAGAAATGCCCCTCTGCTCCAGTGTACAGTAGTGAGTGTCCAGCCTGTATAACAGTGTAAATTTACTGTCCCCTCAAGATAACTCAACACACAGCCATTAATGTCTAAACCGTTGGCAACAAAAGTGACTACACCCCTAAGTGGAAATGTCCAAATTGGGTCCAATTAGCCATTTACCCTCTCCGGTGTCATGTGACTCGTTAGTGTTACAAGGTCTCAGGTGTGAATGGGGAGCAGGTGTGTTAAATTTAGTGTTATCGCTCTCACACTCTCTTATACTGGTCACTGGAAGTTCAACATGGCACCTCATGGCAAAGATCTCTCTGAGGATCTGAAAAAAAGATTTGTTGCTCTACATAAAGATGGCCTGGGCTATAAGAAGATTGCCAAGACCCTGAAACTGAGCTGCAGCACGGTGGGCAAGACCATACAGCGGTTTTACAGGACAGGTTCTACTCAGAACAGGCCTCGCCATGGTCCACCAAAGAAGCTGAGTGCACGTGCTCAGCGTCATATCCGGAGGTCGTCTTTGGGAAATAGACGTACGAGTGCTGCCAGCATTGCTGCAGAGGTTGAAGGGGTGGGGGGTCAGCCGGTCAGAGGGGTGGGGGGTCAGCCGGTCAGTGCTCAGACCATACACCACACACTGCATCAAATTGCTGCATGGCTGTCATCCCAGAAGGAAGCCTCTACTAAAGATGATGCACAAGAAAGCCCACATACAGTTTGCTGAAGACAAGCAGACTAAGGACATGGATTACTGGAACCATGTCCTGTGGTCCAATGAGACCAAGATAAACTTATGTGATTCAGATGGTGTCTTACGTGTGTGGGGGCAACCAGGTGAGGAGTACAGTACAAGCATGGTGGTGGGAGTGTCATGGTCTGGGCCTGCATGAGTGCTGCCGGCACTGGGGAGCTACAGTTCATTGAGGGAACCATGAATGCCAACATGTACTGTGACATACTGAAGCAGAGCATGATCCCCTCCCTTCAGAGACTGAGCCGCAGGGCAGTATTCCAACATGATAACGACCCCAAACACACCTCCAAGACGGCCACTGCCTTGCTAAAGAAGCTGAGGGTAAAAGTGATGGACTGGCCAAGCATGTGTCCAGACCTAAACCCTATTAAGCATCTGTGAGGCATCCTCAAATGGAAGGTGGGGGAGCGCAAGGTCTCTAACATCCACCAGCTCTGTGATGTCATCATGGAGGAGTGGAAGAAGACTCCAGTGGCAACCTGTGAAGCTCTGGTGAACTCCATGCCCAAGAGGGTTAAGGCAGTGCTGGAAAATAATGGTGGCCACACAAAGTTTTGACACTTTGGGCCCAATTTGGACATTTCCACTTAGGGGTGTAGTCACTTTTGTTGCCAACGGTTTAGACATTAATGGCTGTGTGTTGAGTTATTTTGAGGGGACAGCAAATTTACACTGTTATACAGGCTGGACACTCACTACTGTACATTGGAGCAGAGGGGCATTTCTTCAGTGTTGTCACATGAAAAGATATAATAAAATATTTACAAAAATGTCAGGGGTGTACTCACTTTTGTGAGATACTGTATATGTTATAAATAAAGTATACATAGTTTTATATTATATCTTTGGATGACTTTCCGGACACTCTGTCAAAGTAAACTTAACAAACTTTCATAATCCAATGCTATACAAAAAATGTCAACGAACCTTACACCTGGTAAACAAAGCAGCAGAAAGATCTACTGGAAGGATTTCGGGGAGGTAAACAAACAGAAGATGCACCCGAGATCAGGCTCAAACCCAGACACCTGAAGCTGCTCCACCTGTAGGATTCCAGCTAGACCTCTATACTGTGAACTGATGCTGGTTCAAACATCTGGACAGAGTAAGAAGTGCTGTAGGAGTTCACCGAACAGCGGCGGTCGTCATATTGTCTGACTTTAATCTTTGTAAAACTTCAAAACAACTTGTAGAATTTATGTACATACAAACACACCACATATATAATATATATATATATATATATATATATATATATATATATATATATATATATATATATATATATATATATATATATATATATTTATACCAAATATAAGGTTTATTTGGAGACCTACTCTGGGCTCTTGGGGTAGAAGGGCAGGGTGACTTGGCTGAGATCCTGGATGTCCAGGGCGGTTGGCTCAGCTGAGATGGCTTGCCGTTTGGTCCTCTGCTGCTCCTGCAGCTCGGTCTGTTTCTGCTGGACCTGCTGCGTGGCCGGTCTGATCACAGAGCGGTACTTATCCAGCTCGGTCTGGAGTTTCTGGATCAGCTCATCTTTCTGATCCAGCTCGAGCTCCAGCTCGTCGATCAGCGCGTCCCTCTGCCTCAGCTCCTCGATCTTCTCCTGCAAGGCGTACTGCAGGTCGCGCAGGGTGCCCATGTTCACCTGATGCTCTCCGATCTTACAGCTGACCGTGTCACGCGCAACGAAAGCTGTCAAGGTGCCACAAACCCACGCGCACGTGAGCACTACTAAGGAAATAAACGCAAAAAGTCACGGGCGCATACGAATTCCCGATGCATCGCAGACGGAAAACACACACACAGGCGCGCGCGCGCGCAAAGTTGGTTTCTTTTTCTCACGCGCTTCTCATCTTGCAGAACCGCTCAGAGGCGCGCGCGCTCCCGGAATGCCGAAACACTTCGTTTTTTTCTTCTCCTCCGTCTGGAGTAACGCGTTCGCGCGACTCTCCTCCGCGAGGCGCTCAGCCAATCAGAACTCGCACGTGGACAGCAATAGGCCAATCAGAGCTCTCGGGTACTTGAGTCTGTCTGGAAAACCTGTTACACTCACGAGCTCTCTCCGCAACAGATGCTGAAGTTTGGGATGCATCATGAAGCTGCTGGTTTAAAATAAATCCCAAAAGATGAGTTCAGGTATCACTGGGACACCTTTATTTTGTTTTGTTTTTATTTCCAACTTGTCCAAATTACCCCCAAACATTTAATACATGTAAAATATTTCTAAAGTTTTTTTTTTCTTAAATCTGACTGGACACTATTTTTTAAGGACTTTTGGGAATTTGGGAGAAATATTTTCATTAGGTCTAATCCTTACTTTCATCCTCAATTTATTTGTTCAAATAGTAAGTTTAAAAGTTTAATAAATAAAATATGCAAATTCATTATTAGCATATTCAAATTATTTATCACGTCACAACATGTTGACCCGAGTTACATATCTTATCACAAGAACATCAACACATTTACAAAAATTTCCAGATTTCCATGTTATAATGTCCTGATATTCCTAAATATTGTATATATCTTGATGACTGAATGAACACACACATCAGTCCTCAGTGAACGAGCGTTGCCAGATCTCACAGCTCCATGGACTTGGGTTTGATCCACAGCTCATGCCTGTACAGAGTTTCTATTTCTACCCTGTGTGTGTGTGTGTGTGCATGTTCTTCCCAGTTTCCTCCAGGTACTCCCAAAGTCCTCCAGGAAGACGTGCATTGTAGACTGACTGGCATCATCAGTTGTGTGAGAATGGGTGTGTAAGTGTAAGTGTGTGTGATTGTGACACTGTCCAAGGTACGGGGTGTCCATCGGCTGGTGCCAGGGAGAGGCTTCGGGTTCCATGAGACCCTGTAGTGTAAGCGCTACAGAAAATGGATGGATGGATATATTATATAATAAAATTAAGTATTTACAATTTTTGTTCCCAATATCGTCTTAGTTGGTTATTGATGATTATAGCTAGATATTTCAGCTATTATAAAATAGAGAATCATGGAATATCAGACTGATATCAGTCTTGGATTCTGTAGAGTGTGTTTATCCATCACACTGAATACTATACTGGAATGGAAAAGACATTGGGAATATTTAATGCCCCTTTGTTGTAATTTAACCTTATCAATATATCATGATAGATAGATAGATAGATAGATAGATAGATAGATAGATAGATAGATAGATAGATAGATAGATAGATACTTTATTCATCCCAAAGGGAAATTCACAGTTTCCAGCAGTATCCACAAACACAGGTAATAGATAAAATAGGGAGGAATATAACAAAAATACTAAAATACCCAAATTAGGGTACAAAAATATAACAAAAAAAATATCAAATAACAAAATATAAAATATTACAAAATATAGCGGAATATAACAATATAAGAAAATATATCAGAAAAATACTAAATACAGAGATTTGGGAATAAATATAGAGAATTGGATGAAAAACAAGTAATGTGCAAGACAAGTGACATATCATCTGTATGGTTAAAGCTCCTATCTGGAACTTCATCTACTGTCTGAAATGAAGACCATTTGAGGCAGCGTATGGTCTGCCCTTACCCACCCACCCCTGGGTGAAACATTGCGCTCACCAGCACTACACCAAAACAGATGGAGTTTTAATGATCTCCAGCACGCTGAGGATATGTCCAACACAGCATCTGTGCAAGAACCATCAAAACCCACCAGGTTCATTTCAGAGCTTTTCTGTGAAAGAGACTGAACAAGTCAGGATATGCTTCAATACGCTTCATAAACAATGACTAGAGATTGCTGTAGGAAGTGTGTGACTGAGTTCTTCCTGTTCTCACATGGGTTTCATTCAGGTTCATCTCATCTAAAACATGCTAGTCGGTGCTGTAAATTGTCCCTAGGTGTGAATCAGTGTGTGTGTGTGTGTGTGTGTGTGTGTGTGTGTGTGTGTACAAAACACTGTACATGTGCAACCTGCAAATCACTGATTTAATTCTCACTATAGAAGCGTATAGAAATGATTTCCACAAATAGCGTAGAATTACCATATCCTGTAGGACATAACAAATCAGAGCATATAGTATGAAAAAAGGATCAAATGCTCCCTCTTGGGGTATGAAGTGAGTATAACAGCCTTATTGGATTAAAACTGCCCTCTTAGTGCTGACAAGCCACCACTAGTGACAAAAATATTTTTTCTAATATATTAGCATTGCAGATTTACAATCAAGCAAATTAAATTTACATTATCAGGATGGTGATACTGTATAGTCATTTTAATTTTTTTAGGAAGAAATTTCCAGTTTTTTCAAGAATTACACATGCAGTGCTCCATCTTTTTAGTCCCAAATGAGGGCCCCTAGGAAACCGTTGTCCTTCTGAACATGATAAACATTCCCAAACCTTTCCCAAATAATCTTCCAAACTGCTAAACTGACCTGCAAATCCAACGTGATTGATGTGGCAATAATTTGCTGTGTCCATTATAACAATTTAGTGCATGCTGGATAGTATAATGTATTTTTAATCAGCAATATTTCAATTTCTTTCCTAGAATTGTAGACAGCCTCTTTTTTTTGCATCTCATTTCCATAAGAGCTCCAATTTGAATCTATCCCATTCATTACGGTGAATTACGGACCAAATTAGGGCGCCATGGCGTCCCACTGAAGACGCACAAGGAGTCTAGGGAGCACATCAAAGTGTCGGGACAAGATGTGATGTAAATTCAGCGAGGGCCGGCGTGACTGACCCAGGAGCCTTTTATCTGTCCCGGCGAGATAAAGCACTGGCCACGCTCAAGTGCTTTTGAAGGAGCTTGTGGATTATATTGGGAGAGCTAAATTCAAACACATGGGGCAAGTGTGGGAGGCGGAGTCTTCTCAAATGCAAACACCTCTTCTTTAGTGACAATACTGTGTTTACTTGTCAAATTACAGTTTATACTAAAGCTTTATTAGCACTTTTCTATCTCACCTGAGTTTTATAGGTGCATCATTGATGCACGTGGGGAGCGAAGACTGGCCGATCCACCAGACGAGCTACTGTTGCTCAAATTGCTGAAGAAGTTAATGCTGGTTCTGATAGAAAGGGGTCAGAACACACAGTGCTGCACAGTTTGTTGTGTATGGGGTTGCATAGCTGCAGACCAGTCAGGGTGCTGACCCCTGTGCACCACCGAAAGCACCAACAGTGGGCACGTGAGCATCAGAACTGGACCACAGAGCAATGGAAGAAGGTGGCCTGGTCTGATGTTTTCTTTTACATCACGTGGATGGCCGGGTGCGTGTGCGTCTCTTACCTGGGGAACACATGGCACCAGGATGCACTATGGGAAGAAGGCGAGTCGGTGGAGGCAGTGTCCTGCTTTGGTCAATGTTCTGCTGGGAAACCTTGGGTCCTGCATCCATGTGGATGTTACTTTGACACGTACCACCTACCTACGCATTGTTCCAGACCATCTACACCCTTTCATGGAAACTTTATTCCCTGATGACTGTGGAAGCAGAAATGGTTCAGGAATGGTTTGATGACCACAACAACCAGTTTGAGGTGTTGACTCTGCCTCCAAATTCCCCAGATCTCAATCCAATCCAGCATCTGTGGGATGTGCTGGACAAACATGTCCGATCCATGGAGGTCCCACCTCACAACTTACATGACTTAAAGGATCTGCTGCTAACATCTTGGTGCCAGATCCCACAGCACACCTTCAGGGATCTAGTGGAGTCCCCTAACCTAGCTGCTTTTAAAAGCTCTCTGGTTTGATAACACGATTTAGGCTTCATGGTTTTTAGACTGCGATTCATTTCCGCAAGAATTTGTCCAAATGAGTCAGAGAGGTTTCCAAGAACGAACCCTTTCACTTTAACACATCAGCCACAGTCTTAGAAAAAAGCTTGATTGGGGTTCCATATAGAACCCTGGGGTTCTTTACATAGCTTCAGGAAAACACTTCCTGTCAAAAAAAGGTTCTATAGAGACAATAAACTGGGCTAAATTCTTTATGCATGTATTTACATAATTCTGCCGTATTTTGTAATTATCTTAAACATTTTCTCGGTTGTGTAGTAAAATTTCTAACTTTTTTGGGAAATATTGTTTAATATGTTAAATATTAGTCGTGACTGCTTTAACATTAAAATTATGTTTGGAAAATTACAATTAATAATAATTCTTATAGTTAACACATTTCACTATTAATTTAGGTGTATTTTTTTTAATAATTTTTATTATTTGGGTAATATTTGTGTCAAGTTTACAGTCACTGAATTCTCCCCATGCTACTTTTATTAAAAAAATTAAGCTCACAAGATAAGTTAAGTAAATATATCATATTATATATTTAGTTTATATTTTATAAGATATATTTAGTTTATTATAATATATATATATATAGTTTGCATATCTAATATTTATAGTAAAGCAGAAAGCAACAATAAATTAAATCTATGAAAATGAACAGATATAGAACCAATATTTTCACAGGCTGTAAAGCAATGTAGGGTTCTTTTGCTTGAAAAAAAAAAAAGGATCTATGCAGAACGTTGTAGAAGTTCCAAATATGGCAATAAGGTTCTGTACAGAACATGTCTGAATTTTTAACGGATGGATAATTGAGTCTTGATGAATTTTATTTCTAATGATAGCGTGTTATTGTAACTGGGTGATTAAAAAGAAGAAAGGAAAAACAAGATATCTCTCATCTTTCGCTTTTTAGCCTGCTGCAGTACCGAGATGTTAGACAGGCACGTGAGACTGAATAACATCACAGAGGTGATGGGGTGTTGAGGCATGTATGAGTTAACTATCAGGATTTTACAGGAAGATATTGTAAGATATGATAGAGTAATGCAGCCTGGAAGAGACGAAAAACATGTCAAGTCATTTTTCAGCATCAGGTAATAGATAAAAGATGTCTAACTATAGCAACATTATACAAATGAAACAGGAAGACGTTTCTGTGGTTAATAGATCAGCTGTTTCTATAAAACATTTCATTCGGTCCTGATGATTTCCTTATGAGAACCAGAAAACATGACCAGAACAAGCTCTCTAAGACAAAACACTGCACAAAAAGACACACTTTTTAGATTTATTGTCTATTAAATGGACACACAAGTTTATTCTAGAAGCCCTGTATAACTTCTATATAGATGGTCACTTTCTAGCCTCTATACAGACTCACTATAATTTGGTGACATCTAGTGGGGCTAATATAAACTAGCATGAACTGCCTAGCATGAAATAATAAATATGAAGGAGAACATTAACTCAGGATTATTTTTTTTTTAGCTCTGTCTTTCATACAAACTGTCGGACGAGCTACTAATTACAGGTTCCTGTGTTTTTTTACAGTTTAATGGCCATTGTAAGCTCATACCTACACTATACAGCCACATGGGACACTGGGACACCCCTCCAAATCATTGAATTCAGGGGTTGTTTTTCAGGGGTTGGGGGGAAGGGGACTCTTAATGCTTCAGCTTCATACCAAGACATTTTGGACAATTTCATGCTCTTTGTGGGAACAGTTTGGGGATGACCCCTTCCTGTTCCAACATGACTACACACCAGTGACCAAAGCAAGGTCCATAAAGACATGGATGAGTGAGTTTGGTGTGGAGGAACTTGACTGGCCTGCACAGAGTCCTGACCTCAACCCCATAGAACACCTTTGGGATGAATTAGAGCAGAGACTGTGAGCCAGACCTTCTCGTCCAACATCAGTGCCTGACCTCACAAATGCGCTTCTAGAGGAACGGTCAAAAATTCCCATAAACACACTCCTAAACCTTGTGGAAAGCCTTCCCAGAAGTCCATATTAACTCCATATTACATTCATGTGCATGAAAAGGCAGATGTTCCAAAACGTTTGGCAATATAGTGTAGCAAGCTGACGCAGAATATATAAGAAAACCTTCTATATCTTTAATCTGTTAGTTATTAAACGTTTGCTCTCGGCTCTAAATGAAGGCTTTATTAAAGCCAGGAGAACAGACAGGAGACAGGAGAACAGACAGGAGACAGGAGAACATGGACAGGTCTATTGAGCAAACACTCAAATACAGTGCCGGTATTAAGTGTAAAACAAATACATGGCACGGGCAACGAGCCTAATTTACAGCCATAATGATTTGACTTTTAGGTTAGACTGAGTTCAAGACTCATCTAGAGTATTATAGTCTAGAGACTAAAGCATTTTATTAAACATTCTACGAATAATGTCCAAACAGCTAACAGTGTATGTTTAATAGAAAGATTTACACCAACTGGAATCCAGGTTGCGTATGAGGCTAAGGATAAAGCCTAAAACAAATTGCACAGGAAGTTCATCTGACATTAAATATGTAACAGTGAGCATTAAATATTCAGCAAGGTTAGGATCCAGGAGGTAAGCTGTGCATGAGTAGGGAGGGAGGGAAAGTGAGGGGAAGGGAGGGAGAACTGCACAAAGACTGCTTTCACATTTCTGAAAGAGCATCCATCTATAATCTGTGGCCAGTTGCACCGGGCACTGAAGGGAGATGTGTTGATATTTAGCTAAAATTGGAGCAGGACCTGAGTTTTTCATATGGAAAAGAAATGCAACTTTATGCCACGTAAAGCACATTTCCTATAAGTCCAGATTGACACTAGTGAATGTCAAAGGTGCTACTGAAAACTTTATCCAGCCGTAGAAACGATGCAGTGTGTACAGTAATTCTCGGAAAAATAACTCTACCGAACTTGCGCTTTACTGGTGATACCAGCAGCTTCTTTCTGTTCTGCTTGTAGCTTTTACCTTTAAATGTGAACATAATGTGGACTTTTCAAACATGTTTAAAAAGCTTACACCATACTAATAAATGAATGATATTAGACAAGTTATCTTGCTTTATACACCAACCAGGCATAACATTATGACCACCTGCCTAATATTGTATTGCTGCCAGAACAGCCCTGACCCGTCCTGCACTGTGTATTCTGACCCCTTTCTATCAGAACCAGCATTAACTTCTTCAGCAATTTGAGCAACAGTAGCTCGTCTGTTGGATCGGATCACACGGTCCAGCCTTCTCTCCCCACGGGCATCAATGAGCCTTGACCGTCCATGACCCTGTCACCGGTTCACCACTGTTCCTTCATTGGATCACTTTTGATAGATACTGACCACTGCAGACCGGGAACACCCCACAAGAGCTGCAGTTTTGGAGATGCTCTGATCCAGTGGTCTAGCCATCACAATTTGGCCCTTCATCAAACTCGCTCAAATCCTTACGCTTGTCCATTTTTCCTGCTTCTAACATCAACTTTGAGGATAAAATGTTGACTTGCTGCCTAATATATCCCACCCACTAACAGGTGCCATGATGAGGAGATACTCAGTCTTATTCACTTCACCTCTCACTGCTCATAATGTTGTGCCTGATCAGTATAACAGTCACAGTAAAGCAATGTCATATCCCTAAATAATAATTATTTTACAGAAGAATATTTCCAGTAAAATATTATTAATTCCATCCGTGCATTTCCTGCACTTATCCCACACACAGTCACCGAGACCTGGACACTATCCAAGGGGACTCAGGGTACACACACACACACACACACACATCTATTCCCATACTAGTGATGCAAGTGAGCCTACAACGCAGTCTTTAGATTTAGGAAGGAAACCAGAGAACCCAGAGGAAAACCCCTAAAGCACAGGGAGAGCATGTGAACTCCTACACACACAAGCAGAGGCAGGAGTCAAAAACTCAACCCCTGGAGGTGCAGGGCAAACATACTAACCATAATAACCACTATCTGCCATGAAAAATATCGTATAATATTGTAAAAATATGATCAAGTCTGTTCTCCTGATGCAGTACAGCTGAGCAGAAGGGCAAAGATCTTCCTCAAGGACTCGACCGTGGCAGTGCTGGATTTTAAACACATGACTCTCTGAGCTGTAACCATTCAACTGAGGCAAGTTTTCCCAACTTAAAACTCAAGGTCAACACAGGAGCATTTTGACCATAGTGACCTTTTAAAAAAAAAAAAACATAAGTATCCCAGTATGCATTGCATTTTCTGATGTTTAAGAATAAACTAATGCTTTAAGTGCCCTGTAAAAATAAATAAATAAAAATAAATAAAATAAAACAAATAAATGATGATGATGATGATGATGATTATTATTATTATTATTATTATTATTATTATATAATAATAATAATAATAATAATAATAATAATAATAATAATAATAATAATAATAATAATAATAATACTTCTGTGAAGAATTCTGAACACAAATTGAGAACTTATTAAAATCTCCTACATGATGATTTAATGATCCAGGATGTTTTGCTGTGCTACTGTCAGCACAACCCTGGTGTCTATGAGCAATCAGACTTGCCTGTCAGACTTGGGGATTTTTCGGAAAGCCTCCCCGGTGAGCTCGGTGAGCTCGGTGAAGCTTTGCGGTTCTGCTGAGATGCCCTGAGCTCGCCTGGTCCTCGGTCCGATCATCTGCGCGCTCGGTAACACCGACTGACATTTGTGCAGCTTCCTCTTCAACTCCTGGATCTCCTCTTCCTTCTCACCGAGGCGTCTTTCCATCTCCTTAATCCGCTCATCTTTTATCACAAGCAGCTTGGCCAGATCCTCGTCCAGATCGCTCATCTTGGAACTTTGGTGCTCGCGAGCAAGAAAAGCCGGTGCCGGTGGTGGTGCGTGCGTGTGAGCGCGCGCGCGAGAGAAAGAGAGACAGAGTCTTCAGCGTCCAGATTCACTTAATGCAAATGGAAACAGGGGATGAAATGAACTGCAGTGCTCATCTCCACCAACACACACACACACCTGGTTAATTAACAGCTGTGTATGTGTGTGTCATTAAACAAAGAAGAAGCTGTACTGTAAAGGCTACTGTACTGAGTGCTGAGTGTGGAGAAAAAAAACTAAACCGACTCGTGCACTTGGAGAGACTCGCCTGAAATAGCTCGCTTTAACTTAAGACATGAAGGCTGACGTGCTTCCGCGTAACCCGACTCTCTGTACTTGGAGACAGAGCTTTGTGGAGGTGATGCTGCTGTAGAGATGCTTCGTGTCTCTGCCAGTGATCAGTACACCCTGAAAGCTTTGGCACGTGCAAGATATAAATCGATCCACAGGAAGCTCAGTGGAGCAAATGTCATCTCTGAGAAATCGAGGGGGCGCAGTGTACTTTGGATTTCTTGTCGCATCGATAAGTCTATTTCTATATCTTTAAAATTTGCATAATTAAATGAATCAGCAAGTGAAATATATGATATACAAATTCTACCCACATTATATTTAATTGTTAATATTAATAACACCAGCATAAAAGAAATACATGGGATGAAAGAGGACAGTGTAAATTTATAGTGTAAATGTTCACAGCATGCAATCTGGTACTTTTATTTCTTAAGTACAATATATTGGCAAAAAGTTTTGGGACATGCACATGAATGTAATATGGAGCTGCCCCGCCCTTTACAGCTATAACAGCTCCAACTCTTCTGGGAAGGCTTTCCACAAGGTTTAGGAGTGTGTTTATGGGAATTTTTGACCATTCCTCTAGAAGAAGAGCATTTCTCAGGCACTGATGTTGTGATGACTAGAAGGTCTGGCTCTCAGTCTCCGCTCTAATTCATCCCAAAGGTGTTCTATGGGGTTGAGGTCAGGACTCTGGGCAGGACAGTCAAGTTCCTCCACACCAAACTCACTCATCCATGTCTTTATGGACCTTGCTTTGGTCACTGGTGTGCAGTCATGTTGGAACAGGAAGGGCTCATCCCCAAACTGTTGGTATGAAGCTGAAGCATTAAGAGTTCCTTTCACTGGAACTAAGGGACTGAGCCCAAA
The DNA here is from genome assembly GCF_019097595.1 of Hemibagrus wyckioides. Classification (NCBI taxonomy): domain Eukaryota; kingdom Metazoa; phylum Chordata; class Actinopteri; order Siluriformes; family Bagridae; genus Hemibagrus; species Hemibagrus wyckioides. The sequence continues at coordinate 25,450,037 of NC_080722.1, read as the reverse complement.
CCCCTGAAAAACAACACCTGAATTTAATGATTTGGAGGGGTGTCCCAAAACCTTTGCCAATATAATGTATCAAAACAGTCATGAATGTAGATCATCTAGAAATTTATTTAGAAGAGAATTCTGGGTGTTGAAATGTGGTTTAATGTTTCCACTGCAGTCAGTGGAATTCCCACCTCCACCATGGAGTTGTTGTTGTTCTCATACTTCCAGACTCAGTCCAAAGACATGTTTTAGGTTGACCCTATGCAAGACAAGCAGTACAGAAAATGGATGTATAAATGAACTGAACTTCTTTGACTCTGGAAACATGGGGAAACAGAAACCCTTTAGTTGGCTCTATTTCCCAAACTATAAACAAACTACTGGTATTTTAAATTACCGCAACCATGACCTGCCAGTTGGAGTTATGTAAAACCTGGTGCGTCCCATGGGTTCCTAGTCCTGAGACCTGAGGTAATCTCTACCTTGTATCCTGTGAATCTTTATGACAATAAATGAGTGCTTCCTGTTCATATCTGTGTTTGTATTCATTTAACTAAGCCATTCAGGGAGCAGCTTAGTGGTTAAGGTGAAGCACCATTGATCAGAAGGTTGTGAGTTTGAATCCCAGGTCCACCAAGCTGTCACTGCTGGGCCCCTGTGCAAGACCCTTAACCTTCAGTTGTATAAGTTGAGATAATTTGCAAGTCCCTTTGGATAAGGGTGTGTGTGTGTGTGTATATATATGTATTGTATGATGTGGGTGGAGCTTTAAGGCTTCTTAAACACTTTTCTGTTGAGATTGAATAATTTTGTTGCACCAGTTTAAGAGACGATATGTTATACTGTAGGTGCAGTTTATCCAACAATTTGGAATTCATCAACAGGGATCAGAAATCGATGCTCAGCTCTAGGTAATGTCATCGCTGTAGAGGAAAATGCTAAACTGATTATCTTTCTAAGTAGCCAGCTTCTTTTAACTATGTATTTCAGCCTATTCTATTCATACCGTGGGCACCGATGTTTATACGAGTGCCTGAAATCCTCTAAACATTGACCGAAGTTAATCTTTACAAACTCACTGGTATGGCGAAATCTTCCGTCTCATTTCCCCATGTGACCTCTGAAAAATAGCTCAGCGTAAAGCCTGAGGCTGGCTTTTGTAACACCCTGGACCTGAGCTCCTTTAGTTGTGTCTGATGCTTCAATAACAGGGACTTGACCTGTTTTTTTGTAGTTGTTGTTTTTTTCCTGTTTGGTGGCTGCGTCCTTATAAGCAGGTCACATTGACTCTGATTCACAAAAATCAAGTGCTGTTTGCGGCTCACAGCCTATATGTGTGTGTGTGTGTGTGTGTGTGTGTGTGGTGGTGGTGGTGGGGGGTGGGGGGGGTTCTGGGTTCTCCGGGGAGTGAGCTCAGCTTTCATTGGCAGCCTGGCAGACATTAGTCACCGGCCTTCCTGTAATGCATACAATTTCTCTTGTCGGAACTGTGGAGGGCCTCTAATGCGAAGACAGGATGCTGAAAAATCGATAATGTTTATCTCCATCCGACCATCTAGATGGAGAGGGAGGATGAGGAGGAGGAGGAGGAGACAGTGGGAGCATTAGCTGCTTGGATGCTGCTGAAAGGCAGTGTGTGTGTGTGTGTGTGTGTGTGTGTGTGTGTGTGTGAATAGAGATTTACAGGCATGGGTCAACAGCATGAATGGAGTCATAAGTCTACAGTACTACAGAGTTAATGAGAAATAAATGAATGTTCCTTCTATATTTTTATTTCATCTTGATTCATTTGTGTACTATTTTTATTTCTATTATTATATTTACACTACCATCTATTACACTATCATGGATGCCATGGTGGTTCAGTGGTTAGCATGTTTGCCTCACACCTCTGCATTTGGGGGTTTGAGTCCTTACTCGGCCCTGTGTGTGTATAGGTGGAGTCTGCATGTTCTCTGGTTTCCTCCCTGTGGGCCAAAGATATGCTTTGTGCTCTGTGATCCATGGTGTGCCCTGTCTTGTGACCCCACCCCCCCATCTTTTACCCCTGGGATAGACTCCAGGTTCACCACAACCCTGTGTGGTGAGTAAGTGGTTCAAGAAATAGATGAATGGATATTATATTATTATTTCTGTTGCTATTCATTATATTAGCAGTTATGTGTCTTTATATTGTTGCTCTGCTGACAGTCATCATGTACACAACATTTATTATTTTCAGCACCTGAACACACTCAGGGACTTTATTTTTAGGGCCACTCTGTCGTCCCTTTTTGTTCTCCCTCCACTAGAACCGATAACTCCCGCACTTGGCATAATTACCAGAGGATCATGTTCACGTTTTCAACACCTCTCCTGTCTGCACGCACCACATACGGGAGTTTACACTCGTGTCTGACCGGTGGTCCCCAGAGCTTTTCCCAGCCAACTGGCAGAGACAGGAAGCTGCTGACAGGCTGCACATGGGACAACACTCCACCGTCTGCTTTGAACGAATTCATGCAGTGGTCCGGTTACTTGACTCCAGCAGCTGTAACATGCACATTCTTTCCTGACAGTTCAGGAACTGCATGAACCAAAATGGTGCTATTAATCCAAACACCACAATCTTCAACATAACACAAACATCAAACAATAAATCAAATAAAAATTATTTTTGTATTTCAACCAATTATTTTTGTCCTCACAGATATTTGTCCCTCATTCTCCTTCTGCTTTGTGTCTACTGTTTCTTTCATTTTTTTTCCATTTCTTGGAGCAAGCACTCATGCAGGAGGTAAGGACATGGATGAAAAGGTCAAGGCACTTATTCTAGAACGGAATAAGAAACTGTCAGAGCAGATAAGTTGTCGTCTGTAATTCTGGAGGAGAGGTTGAGGAGGGGAAGATGGCCAGAGAGAGAGAGAGAGAGAGAGAGAGAGTGACCAAGTGATGGAATGAAAGCAAACAATATGAGTTATTGATTACATCACACTGAAAAAACAAATTATTCAAAAGGACAGGAGAGATTTCTTAGATTTTATGTAGCATCAACATTGGTTATGGGGTGGGGCATGTGGTAGCTCAAGTGGGTATGGCTCTGGGTCATTGACTGGAGGATCTGGGTTCAATCCTCAACACAACCAAGCTGCCACTGTTGGGCCTTTGAGCAAGTAGGCCTTTTAACCCCACCTGCTCCAGGGGCGCCGTATCATGGCTGACCCTGTGCTCTGACTAGAACCCCCAAGGATGGGATATGCGAAGAAAGAATTTCACTGTGCAGTAATGTATATGTGACAAATAAATGCTACTTAACTTCATGTAAAATGTAAAGTTGCAGCTTTACATCTGACTCTTAGAAAGCATTGACACTGGAAAATGATCATAAAGTTCTTACAAAAAAAAGTATGAATGTAGAAATAACCTGCTTGACTTTGCTCAGATCAGTTCTAAGGAATAGAAAAGAAATTGCTCTACAAGGCTCTTGACGTGGCTGCTATCAATCACAAAATTGGATGGACTTTAGTTTGTCTGTCATAACCTGAACTTGATCATGTTTTCTGATATCTCTGCAGCAGCATCCCGACTGTCTTGTGTTGCTTGGCAGGAGATTGAATTTGCTTGGCTGCTCTTTCTAAATCTCCCAAAAAGACTAAATGTATTTTTTGGCATTGTGGATATTCTACAGAAAATAGCACTTGCTGGGGCTAATGATACATTTAACCCAACAAACCATTGTCTCAAGTAAATTCATGCAGCAACTCAAACTCTTTATAAACTTATTTGGAAATGCAGACTGAATATAACACAGCATAGTTTTCATCCATGGATGGCAAGCATGAATCTTCTTCTCTGTTCTGGCACCTAGGTGGTGGAATGGACTTCCTGTAGTCACCAAACAGCTGAGTCACTGACATTCCTCATACAATGTCTAAAGACCCACCTTATCCTGAGGTAAAGTAAGGTAATAAGGTAAAGAAGGTAAGGTAAGGAGGTAAGGTAATGTGAGGTGAGGTGAGGCAAGGTAATGTAGGGTAGGGTAGAGCAGGGTAAGGTATGGTTAGGTAGGGTAAATTATCATAGGGTAAGGTAAGGTAAAGGAAAGGAAAGGAAAGGAAAGGAAAGGAAAGGAAAGGAAAGGAAAGGAAAGGAAAGGAAAGGAAAGGAAAGGAAAGGAAAGGAAATGAGAGGAAAGGAGAGGTGAGGTGAAGTGAGACAAGGTAAGGTAAGGTAAGGTAAGGTAAGGTAAGGTAAGGTAAGATAAGATATGGTAAGGTAAGGTAAGGTAAGGTAAGGTAAGGTAAGGTAAGGTAAGGTAAGGTAAGGTAAGGTAAGGTAAGGTAAGGTAAGGTAAGGTAAGGTAAGGTAAGGTAAGGTAAGGTAAGATATGGTAAGGTAAGGTAAGGTAAGGTAAGGTAAGGTAAGATATGGTAAGGTAAGGTAAGGTAAGGTAAGGTAAGGTAAGATAAGGTAAGGTAAGGTAAGATATGGTAAGGTGAGGAAAGGTGAGACAAAATAGGGTGAGGTGAAGCAAGATAAGATAAGGTGAGTTGAGGTGAGACAAGGCTAGGTAAGGTAAGGTAACGTATGGTAAGGTGTGGTAAGGTGAGGTAAGGTATGGTAAGGTGTGGTAAGGTGAGGTAAGGTAAGATAAGGTATGGTAAGATGTGGTAAGGTAAGATGTGGTAAGGTAAGGTAAGGTATGGTACGGTGTGGTAAGGTAAGATAAGGTAAGGTGAGGTGTGGTAAGATGTGGTAAGGTGTGGTAAGGTGAGGTAAGGTAAGATAAGGTATGGTAAGATGTGGTAAGGTAAGATAAGGTAAGGTGAGGTGTGGTAAGGTAAGGTAAGGTGTGGTAAGGTAAGATAAGGAAAGGTAAGATAAGGTAAGGTGAGGTAAGGTAAGATGTGGTAAGGTAAGGTGTGGTAAGATAAGGTAAGGTAAGGTATGGTAAGATGTGGTAAGGTATGGTACGGTGTGGAAAGGTAAGGTGGGGTGTGGTAAGGTAAGATAAGGTAAGGTAAGGTATGGTAAGATGTGGTAAGGTATGGTACGGTGTGGAAAGGTAAGGTGGGGTGTGGTAAGGTAAGATAAGGTAAGGTAAGGTATGGTAAGATGTGGTAAGGTATGGTACGGTGTGGAAAGGTAAGGTGGGGTGTGGTAAGGTAAGATAAGGTAAGGTAAGGTATGGTAAGATGTGGTAAGGTATGGTACGGTGTGGAAAGGTAAGGTGGGGTGTGGTAAGGTAAGGTGAGGTAAGATGTGGTAAGGTAAGGTATGGTAAGATAAGGTAAGGTAAGGTATGGTAAGATGTGGTAAGGTATGGTACGGTGTGGAAAGGTAAGGTGAGGTGTGGTAAGATAAGGTAAGGTGTGGTAAGGTAAGGTATGGTACGGTGTGGAAAGGTAAGGTGAGATGTGGTAAGGTGTGGTAAGATAAGGTATGGTAAGATGTGGTAAGGTAAGGTATGGTACGGTGTGGAAAGGTGAGGTGTGGTAAGGTAAGGTGAGGTAAGGTAAGATAAGGTAAGGTGAGGTGTGGTAAGGTGAGGTATGGTAAGATGTGGTAAGGTAAGGTGTGGTAAGATAAGGTAAGGTAAGATGTGGTATGGTACGGTGTGGAAAGGTGAGGTAAGGTAAGATAAGGTAAGGTGAGGTGTGGTAAGGTGTGGTAAGATAAGGTAAGGTAAGGTATGGTAAGATGTGCTAAGGTAAGGTGTGGTAAGGTAAGGTGTGGTAAGATAAGGTAAGGTAAGGTATGGTAAGATGTGCTAAGGTAAGGTGTGGTAAGATAAGGTAAGGTAAGGTATGGTAAGATGTGGTAAGGTAAGGTGTGGTAAGGTAAGGTGTGGTAAGATAAGGTAAGGTAAGGTATGGTAAGATGTGGTAAGGTAAGGTGTGGTAAGGTAAGGTATGGTACGGTGTGGAAAGGTAAGGTGAGATGTGGTAAGGTAAGGTATGGTACGGTGTGGAAAGGTAAGGTGAGATGTGGAAAGGTAAGGTGAGGTGTGGTAAGGTAAGATGAGGTAAGGTGAGGTAAGGTAAGGTAAGGTGAGGTAAGGTATGGTACGGTGTGGTAAGGTGCAGTAAGGTAAGGTGAGATGAGACAAGGTAAAGTAGGGTGTGGTAAGGTAAGGTGGGCTAAGATGAGTTGAGGTGAGGTAAGGTGCAGTAAGGTAAGGTGTGGTAAGGTGAGGTAAGATAAGGTATGGTACGGTGTGGAAAGGTAAGGTGAGGTGTGGTAAGGTGAGGTGTGGTAAGGTGAGGTGAGGTGAGTTAAAGTAAGGTAAGGTAAAGAAAGATTTTTTATTGGCATTGTATACAGTACTGTGAAATTTAATGAGTGTTTACTTCACACTGAGTGAGTGTGAGTGTTTGTGAGTCCTGTTAATGGACTTTGGTGTGACTGAAGACAGCTGTGTGGGATTAAACGTCCAGAGTCTGTGAACATGACAGAGTTCTTGTGTTTTGGGAAGTTATGGGGTGACAACGACACGGAAGTTATGGGGTGACCACACTGTGTGTTTTGGGAAACAGAGTTCTTTGTGGACGTGAGTGTTGACCTGTCATGTGTTTGTGGATGTTTCCGTAAGTACAATGCTTACTGATTTTTAATTATCAGTGAACTTGAACCTTGAACTTCTTCTAAACAGATTGAGGACAGTAGCCAAATTAAAGATGACAGCTGAAGTAATAACACCTCACTAATGAGAGAATAAATACAGGGATCATGTTCAAGGAATGATTACTGAAGACACTGAACTTATTTCTGAAAATTTTTAATTCCTAATCCTTAATTCTGCATTTTAAATTTGTCTATAAAACGTCTAGGAATAAAGTCCTGGTGTATGACCCACAGTATGATTTGCTCTCACTATAATCCATAATCCGTGTAAATGTTATTCTTTTCCGACTCTAAAATGCAAACACGGTCGCATTACCATAGTGATGGATCCCAAGTCTTGCCTGTAGTCGAACCTACAAAGCCAGGAGCCTTTATAATTAAGTGTAATACCAATCATTCATTCATATGGATGAGTGGAGCAGCACTTCAGGCTCCTTCTTGTTGTCGTTGTTTTTAGCACCTAATTACTATTCAAGAAAGATGGAGCTGCTTTCACCCCTAATGTTTTCTTCTCGTTATCAGGGTATAGACTGTCAGAAACCCAAACCAGGAGATGCAGCAGTTAGACTGAAGAAGGAGTGGAACAGCAAAGCACAGACAAAGAGAGAAAAAACACACAGAGACTAAAAGGAAAAGTGGTCTCATCATGAAGCCTGGTCAAATCAATAAACTCAGCAGGAAATGCTGCACCCTGTTTCGTCAAATGAGTCTTCTTGGATGTACGCAGCTGTAGTCATGATTTGCCTTCATAGTCTGAGAGATACAGAATCACCGTCTTCAATTTTCAGCTTTTCACAGTGGTGGAAATTTCCATTCTGGGTAAGTTTTTGGTCTTTAGGTTAGATGAAAAGATAAAATCATAACACTTATTAGTAGAAACTATTCAGATTGAGAAATCAAGGACTTATCAGTGATATTAAAAGAAAGCTGTGGAGCAAATTATAAAAAAAAACACACATTAAAGGCAGATTGGGATTTTTTTGTGATTTGGAATTATTTTAAATGTTTCAGGGCTAAAATACATGCGTTTTTTCAGAATAACAAACAAAACGAAGAGAAAAGTTGTAACACTTTCACTCAAAAACAAAAAAAGTCCACTAAACATACAAATCTATCAAGTGTCCTTTTGAATAATTTCAGTGTGATGTAATCAATAATATTGTTTGCTTTCATTCCATCACTTGGTCACTCTCTCTCTCTCTCTGTCTCTCTCTCTCTCTCTCTCTCTCGCTATATGTCCCACTCCCAATCTCCTAGTGTTCTGAGTTCCCAGTGTGACCACTTCTTCTTTCCTGCCTGATCCATCCAGATGCTCTGCCCCTGGTTGGTGTCTCATCACTTGGTGGTGGTCACTGTTGCTGGGGATAGATCTGAGTGGACAGCCTGTGACCCAGGGGACTGCTGTGGATAAAACCACTCGGAGACCGTTAGCGCTAAGTCTATAATGAAGTCAGAAACTACACTGACCTGTTAGTTCCTCAGGAGCTCCTGGTTGCTGTTGTAGAAAGGACATTATCAACATTTACGTTATTTACTATCCAGTGTCACCCGAATGAGGATGAGGTTCCGTTCTGAGCTTGGTTCCTCTCAAGGTTTCTTCCTCAGATCATCTCAGGGAGTTTTTCCTCACCACCGTCACCTCAGGGTTCTCATTAGGGATAAAGGTTAAAGTTAAATAGTAGCTTAATTTGAAATTTTATTGTTTTTTTCTATATTTCTATACTTTTGTAAAGCTGGTTTCAGACAATGTCCATTGTTAATAGTGCTATACAGATAAACTGAATTGAATTAATCGTGTGACATGACCTGAGGAAGTGTCAGAGATATGAAGAGTGTGTACACCATACAATAAAAATACTTATTATAATCTGTGAATCCTCCATCAGCCTATGATATGAATTACGAAGGGATGCATCAAAAACAGAACCAACAAGATGGAGAGTATAAACTAAAAAACAGATTAAGAGTAAGGCTATGGAAGGCAACCAGCAACACAAACAAGATCAAGAGAAGATAGATAGATAGATAGATAGATAGATAGATAGATAGATAGATAGATAGATAGATAGACAGAGAGATAGATAGATAGATAGATAGATAGATAGATAGATAGATAGATAGATAGATAGATAGATAGATAGATAGATAGACAGAGAGATAGATAGATAGATAGATAGATAGATAGATAGATAGATAGATAGATAGATAGATAGATAGATAGATAGATAGATAGATAGATATACAGACAGAGAGACAGATAGATAGATAGATAGATAGATAGATAGATAGATAGATAGATAGATAGATAGATAGATAGATAGATAGATAGATAGATAGACAGGAAGATTTAATTTCTTGGTCTTCACACTAGCTCAAACATAAAGACATGATTCAGTCATCTAAACTACAGAAAAAAAAAACTTACAGGAATTCCAGTCTCCTGAGATAATGTTCTGATGTATCAGATATTTCCTTGCTGAAAAAAATCCAGTTTGGTCTGACCAGTTACTGGACCAGCCACTTAAACACAGGATGAGGTAGACCAGTTTAGCAGCTGAGAAGTTTTCCAGATTTTCACTGATTCATTATTATGTGATTAAACCTATGATTTCCCTTTTTATCAGCACTTCCAGACGGAAACCTCTCGAGGTTATACAGTAGGTGCTATGGTTCCTTGACTCATGAAGTAATCTGTTGTCTGTCATAAACATTTGCATCAGTGTTGTATTTTACAGTAGGCTCTGACAAATAGAACTTCATAAATGTTTCCATACAGTACAGTGTGTTAGCAGTGTTAAGGCACACATCTGTTATAGTCCCTGGAAGTGAATAAGACTGATGACCTCCTCATCATCGCACCTGTTAGTGGGTGGGATATAGTCCTCAAAGTTGATGTTAGAAGCAGGAAAAATGGACAAGCATAAGGATTTGAGCGAGTTTGACCAAAAGGGCAAAATTATGATGGCTAGACCACTGGATCAGAGCATCTCCAAAACTGCAGCTCTTGTGGGTATGTTCCCGGTCTGCAGTGGTCAGTATCTATCAAAAGTGGTCCAAGGAAGGAACAGTGGTGACCTGGTGACATGGGAGACCTGGGAAACCTTGGTTATTTTGACACGTACCACCTACCTAAGCATTGTTCCAGACCATGTACACCCTTTCATGGAAACAGTATTCCCTGATGGCTGTGGTCTCTTTCAGCAGGATAATGTACCGTACCACAAAGCAGAAATGGTTCAGGAATGGTTTGATGACCACAACAACCAGTTTGAGGTCTTGACTCCGCCTCCAAATTCTCCAGATCTCAATGCAATCCAGCATCTATGGGATGTGCTGGACAAACATGTCCAATCCATGGAGGCCCCACCTCACAACTTAGAGGACTTAAAGGATCTGCTGCTAACATCTTGGTGCCAGATCCCACAGCACACCTTCAGGGATCTAGTGGAGTCCATGCCTTGACAGGTCAGGGCTGTTGTTCTGAAACATAATTTTAGATACCTCCAATTAAATTTTAAATCATAAAGCAAATCCAGAAACAGCCACTTTAGTTCTCCATAGTTCTTCAAGACACGATAGACGGATATCTTCAGCATTTTGTTAACTAGACTGCTCTGATATCATAGCTGATCAAATATATCTTCTCGTAGCTTTATTTTTGTGCAGTCATGTTGATTCAAGCACTTGATCTTACTGATTGCTGTTGCAAATAGAGCCATGATAAGCTCTTTCAGGATCTTTGTATTTTCTAACATGCTAGCATTTTTTTTCCAAGAACAGCCAGCTTAATTCTAGCTGATTGCTCAGGATGCAGTTTAAAAGCCCTGGATGAAATGCATCATGGGATGCACATGGTTTATAAAGTTTATGAAAGATACACACATATATGACGTAATGGCATTTGCATTTTTATAGCAGGAAAGACATGGGATACATGGCTCCAGGTGAATGTGTCGAGTGGGAGGAGTTACATTCTTTTGTATTAGCTTATGAATGGATGAAATTTATATTTTTTTCAAAATAATGAATGATAATGATTGACAATTCTTTTAGCCAAAATCAACATTTCTATCTGTAATGTCTTGCTTTAAAATGAACGAACCAACCAGAACATGATATTAATGAAGGATGTCACGTGGTAAGTCGTGTAAAAATGATCTCAGTTATATTTTAATTAGTCAAATTGGTCAGACTGTAACCTTCTTTTCATGTTTTTCCATAAAGACATGGATGAGTGAGTTTGGTGTGGAGGAACTTGACTGGCCTGCACAGAGTCCTGACCTCAACCCCATAGAACACCTTTGGGATGAATTAGAGCGGAGACTGTGAGCCAGACCTTCTCGTCCAACATCAGTGTCTGACCTCACAAATGCGCTTCTGGAGGAATGGTCAAAAATTCCCATAAACACACTCCTAAACCTTGTGGAAAGCCTTCCCAGAAGAGTTGAAGCTGTTCTAGCTGCAAAGGGCGGGACAACTCCATATTACATTCATGTGTAGGTAAAGGTAGGTGTCCCAAAACTTTTGCCAACATAGTGTATTATCTTGTATTTTTGCTGTCAAAATGAAAATAAGGAGACTGCTGAGGTGTACTTAACTCTTAAGATTTTTTTAGCTAGCGTATCTGTGGAGAAAAAAAGCAACAGCAGAACAAGCATCAAGGCATGGGCTCATGCACGCCCCCTTCAGTAAGGCAGAGGTACTGTCTACCTCACCTCCTGCTTTTTCAGTTCAGTGAGACTAAATATGTTATAAACATACAGTACGTGAAATACATGAGCAACTGAAGACATACAATAAAGGTGTTTACAAACATTATATTGGTGACATAAAGAGAGATAGGAACAGGTACGTGCCAAATACACATGCCCTATCCAGTGCGGGAAGGATTGCACAATCTAGGCTAAACTCGTCGCTGTCTCACATCACGTTTCCACTGTAATAGAACACAAATTCAACAATTTTGATTATAAAAGGATTGAAATGATCGGAATCATACAGAAATGACATTTATAGCACAGATCAGTGAATAAAAGCTAATATTTATCTATCTTTTTTTTTTCTTTTACTTCATGATGGTCCCTGCTTCTTTTCACGCTAAAGTTCATTCAATATTCAATTCTTAACCACTGTAATGGGATTATACTTTATCGCTTGATGTCATCATAGATAGAGATTAGTGAGAACCAGGGCAGTGGTGAAGGTCATAACCATCCATGATCTCCGAATGTCATGCAGTTCTCGTACCAACAGCAGCTCGTAGCTTATCAGCTTTCCTGGCTGGTGTAGAAGTCTTTCCTCTTGCAGGTGGTTTCTGATGCCTGACCTCCGATCTATAATCTTATTCCTCCTTCAACAGGATGCCGACATTGTGGGGGCAACTGACATGTACTTCCTCTGGCAGTGATTATTTTTAGAGAAAAAGGCATTGTTTTTAAAGGAAACTCTCTCTAAGTTATCAGACCTGACCGATGGGAATGAATCAAGTTTATTATTTGGCTCAGGGTTACGAACATGTTTAATAATTTGTGTTAGAATAGGCTAAGGATTAAAATCAACATCTCGATTTCTTTGTGGTTTTGGATATAAAATAATGTTGGAAGTGGTCTTTAATACATTCTGTAATGGAGTAGTCCACTATACAAATAATTTCATGGTTCTAAGGTATACTAAAGTTATAGAGGATAAAGCAACTAATTATACATAATAACATACACTACAGTGCCAAAAGTTTTGGGACGTCTGCCTTTACATACGCAACTCTTCTGGGAAGGCTTTCCACAAGGTTTAGGAGTGTGTTTATGGGAATTTTTGACCATTCCTCTAGAAGTGCATTTGTGAGGTCAGACACTGATGTTGAACGAGAAGGTCTGGCTCACAGTCTCCGCTCTAATTCATCCCAAAGGTGTTCTATGGGGTTGAGGACAGGACTCTGTGCAGGCCAGTCAACTTCCTCCACACCAAACTCACTGATCCATGACCTTGCTTTGTGCACTGGTGTGCAGTCATGTTGGAACAGGAAGGAGTCTGCAGTGGTCAGTATCTATCAAAAGTATCCTTTAAGTCCTCTATGTCCTTTAAGTCCTGTAAGTATCCATTGCAACCTACAGGACTTAAAGGATCTGCTGCAAACCTCTTGGTGCCAGATACCACAGCACACTTTCAGGGATCTAGTGGAGTCCATGCCTCAACAGGTCAGGGCTGCTTCGGCAGCAAAAGTGGGACTAACACAAAATTAGGCAGGTGGTCATAATGTCATGCCTGATTAATGTATTCTGCATTTTTCACACAACAATTGTCTTTCTTTAAAGAGAGAAATTTGGCAACACTTCATCCTTTATATGGAAAATACACCAACAGACCAGATGGATGTCTTCCGTTAGGCTTCACAGTGTACTGAAATTGGACTGTATTAGTATTGTTTTATATTATACGGCTTTACTGATACCTTTGATCACCCTATAACCCACCCCTCAACTCCCACACACCCGGTTTTGTCTTGTTGTGTTGTATATTGTAATGTATTGTGAGGTGAGTTACAGAGAAATAGAGAGAAACGGCCTATGGGTTGAAGGATATGCTGACCAAATCTGTCATATTTATGTATAATACTGGCCTCACATGGCATTAGACTAGTTTTTGTTATTGTATTTATTTACAGCATGACATATTACATTTACATCAAACTGTTATATAATGCTCCTCACTTCTAGTTTATCTTCAGTATATGTGCTTTACTTAGCTCTATATATTTTGTGATGACTGTAAATCATGTCATGGGCTCATGGACATATCTGATGCTATCTGAGGAGAAACAGGTCACCAGGCCAGTAGGACTGCATGTACCCCATGTGCTTTTGTTTACAAATGTGCTTTTTTTATGCGCTTAAAATACGTCTCTAGACATGATCAGTTATCAGAAAGAAAGAAAGAAAGAAAGAAAGAAAGAAAGAAAGAAAGAAAGAAAGAAAGAAAGAAATTAAAGTAGAAGTTCACTTTCAGAACAAAAATCTACAGATCATTTCCTCACCCCCTGGTCATCCAAGATGTTCAATTTTTTTTATTTTTCTAAGAAAATGCGCGATGGTTTGTCTAGATAAGAGCCTTCTTCCTGGGCTGGGATGGAGGTTTAGAGATCTCTGAAGCTGCATTTAAACTGCATTCTGGAAGGTCAGACTTGCGGGCACCATTGAAGTCCACTATATGGAGAAAAATCCTGAAATGTTTTCCTCAAAAAACATCATTTCTTTACGTCTGAAGAAAGAAAGACGTGAACATCTTGGATGGCAAGAGGGTGCCATAACAAGATGCCATCCAAAAATTATTTGTAGATTTTTGTTCTGGAAGTGAACTTCTCCTTTAATGAGATATGAACTGTTGGTACTCGTAGCCAGATATGATGCCTCTCTGCATGCAGCCTGCATGATTAATTCAAAAATAATTACGTAATGCAGCTCACAGTTAAAAACATGAGCTCTGTAATGCTTCAATCAGATTGGGTTATTAAAAACCTCCTGGTGTGTGTGTGTCAGAAATGCATCTGTATTTCTGAGACTCCTTGTATAATCATCTTTTCAGTTGTGTCCACATTCAGGCATTTGCATTTTAAAGGGTGTAGAATGATGGGATTTGAGTCAGTGATCAACCGACTCTTTCACAGTTTGAGTGTAATCCTGTTAAAAAGTGAGATAATTACCCAGATATGAGAGTTACACGCCACATGAAGTGTCACATTGCTTTCAATATTCTATACATCACTGTGTTCTGATCTGTGACGCACTGTCCATTAGCCACTCAATATTTTCAAATATTTTCTAATCTTTATAAAGTCCTGATTTACAATGTCATACAAATTCTGTTGATATATTAATTACTTCTTTGGAGTCAGCAATGACTTAAAAATCAATAACTGACCATTAATTTCTACATGTTGTGCAATCAAGGGGCCCCAATCTGCTTCCATATAGTTATATAACACAGAATAACAATACAGAATGGGCAAAACATTTATACCAAAATATGCAGATGGACTGGGTTTGAGCCTCAAATACATTTTACTGGTTTAGTGTAAAAATGAATTAAATAATAATTAAATAGCGTGTTTCAAGCATTAGTGCCTCTCGACTTAATATCGTTTAATGTCATTATTAAAAGGTAAGAGATCAGCTTTGGGATCGACGACCTGTGACCCAAGGAGAGCGAGTGAGTTCTGTTGTCTGGCCTCAGCAACTCTGAAGAACCCTAAGCAATTCAATTTCATTGATTAGAAATAAACATTAGATTTATACACTATATTGCCAAACGTTTTGCCTTTACATGCACAAGAATGTAATATGGAGTTGACCCATCAGGAGGTCAGGAGGCCAGTCAAGTTCCTCCACACCAAACTCACTCATCCATGTCTTTATGGAGCTTGCTTTGTGCACTGGTGTGCAGTCATGTTGGAACAGGAAGGGGTCATCCCCAAACTGTTCCCACAAAATTGGGAGCATGAAAGTGTCCAAAATGTCAATTTCAGCCCAACCCCTGAAAAACAACACCTGAACTTAATGATTTGGAGGTTTAACGAATCCCTAACAGGTGAGCAAATCAGGGGTTTTTAGTAGCAAGGAGAAACACCTTGAGACAACTCCATGAAGAAGAAAACCCTGAGAAGAACCAGGCTATATCTATCTCAAATAAACTAGCTAATCAGAATCTCAGCGTCACACAGCACAACATGAGCAGTAACATGTTTACCTGGTCAATAGTTAAGCTGACGTCACTGAAAGGAAAATCACATTTGGGCTAAAACTAATCTATATTGTGAAACTCTGCAAATAGATGGACATATTGTGTACAATTTTTGCCTTAAACACACTTTAACTTTCACCTTCCAACCTCAACAACACCAAAGAAACACAACCAAATGAACAGGCAGGTAAAATATAATGTCTTTGGAGATATATCACAGGAGGCCTTGGCTTCAGGGGGTCAGTAGGCAGGAGGCTCTAAGATCTTTCTGTTCTTGGACAAAGGGCTTTAGGTGGACACACAGAAAGAGAGAGAGAGAGAGAGAGAGAGAGAGAGAGAGAGAGAGAGAGAGGGGCAGTAGATAGGGCTGGTTAACGTTTAACCCGCCCAGCTTGTAAAGTAGCTCCAGGACAGTGAACCTTTGGAGTTTGATATGATGTGATTACAGAATCACCCCAGTGACATGTTGCCCAGTTCACCAGAATGAAGGTCTGAGTCTTCCATGAGGTGATCTCTGAAAATTGCTCAGGTAAGTCCACACTTTCTAGCTCACAGACTTTTAGTTTAGTTTAGGAAGATGTCAGAGTGAATAATTTCCAGGATTTGCTTTTGTTTGTCACGTGTGAACTGATGCTAAGCTCCATAAGGATTGTAAAAGTAGGAAGATCAGGGTGAGGCACTTGACTGGCCACCATAACAAATCAACTGGACTCACGATAACAGATGGGATGTAAAGAAAAGGAATCGATACGTCCTTTATGGTGGCTGACCGCTGACGAGCGCACCGTACGCCGCTTATTTGCCTAGTTCTGCTGATAAAGCCGAGTATAGCTGCTGGTCACAGTGGACGTGCGTGGTTGATCCTGAAAAGCATTGTGCTGTGTGTTCACTTCTTGCTAATCACTTCTTGAATGGAAAAAGATACGCGCCCAATACAATCACTGTGAAATGAATGGATTTGTTTGGGAACATAATGGCATTAGGCTTGGATTTGACTTCCTTGAAAATTCAATTTTCACATACAAATAAATGAGCTGCACGATTAAAACGAAAAGCATCTTCATATCACTAAAATGATTCGCTACGCAGAGCAAGTGTTGCTTTTTTTGGCCATACAGGACGAAGTGGCCTTCAGTTCTGTGTGTATTTAAGCTTTGGTCAACAAAGCCCCAAAAAGCAAGTTCTGATCTATGCTAGATAAGGTGCCGGCTAGTTATCTTGTTTATGCAAACAGTAACCAAGCTAGAGTGGAGAGGGCCGCAGATTTCGCTAATGGACCTTTCTCCTACTGTATTATGTCCATCTCTGTAATGTGCAGCTTAATGCTTGGCCACAAAACAGACTATTATCAAAGGTGTTTGCTTACATGGGTTTTTTTTTTACGGTCAATAAGTGTGTTTATTGCAGCCGTCATAATGATTTTTTTTTTTTGCTTGAATCAATTGCTAATTGCCAGCCTACGTTTTTTTTTTTCTTTTTTCTCTTAGTCATGAATGATCTCGAGTGTGAAAAGTGCTGCTTTTAGGATGAGTTCTCATCGACATGTGTATTAACAATGCTGTCCTATTAGCACAGCTCATAAAGGAGGATCACTGTGTCACAGTGTTACGGCAAGGTGAAAGACATGAGCTTTTTCCTCATATCATGAATGGAAGTCTTGTGTCATCTGCCCCTCATGCTGGAGGAGTGTCCGGTCCTCACTTCCATGTCCTCGCTTTGATCAAGTAAAGAAAGAAAGACAAGGCTCTTCAGTGATTATTAGGAGCAGTCCATCTTCAGCACAATGTGATTCAATCAAGCTGGTTATGCAACAGGCAGTCAGGGTTGATAAGGTTTGATCTGATTGGCTAAAGGAGCACTTCTGGGAGCGATCACCAAGATATTTCATAGGATTTATTTTCCTAATGCGATTTTTTGGGGGTGGGTGGGAGAGGAGCACAGTGTTATACCCTCGGTTTAAACAAATACAGTTGTGCTGGTTCACTTCAGTTAATAATTACACAGCGGTCCTTGACCTGGAGCTGAGAAAAATGTCTCTGTCTGCACTCATAATGCTAATACTAGTCATTAGAGACAGAAGCAAGATGTTCTTTTTCAGAAAAATCTGAAAGGCAGAGTAAAAACTGACACAGTTGCAGGTACATATCCTACCTGATGCTGTGTACAAACTGTAGCTTTTCATCTCTGTAAGGTGGATTTATCTTTATTTCTTCATTTAATTGCAATGCCAGTAGATTTGCACTGATATTTAAAACTAAAGTTAGAGAATTATCAGTACGGAATAAGGCGAAATAAAGAGCTGGCATGGCTTCTGAGCATGAATCAGCTTCTCTGCCTTGTCATTCACGTGTGTTTGAACTTTGATTTAATTTCAGTGAGCACCCCTAATTTTGCTGATTTATTGCTGATAATCACTCACAATGGAAACCAATCAAAAATGTGGGGATGGACTGACTGGCACGCAGAAAGAGGCTGCACTGCGCACTCTCATCCAGCGCACAGGATATCAGTTGCACCAGGTAGGAGCCACTATGACAACAGACTACAATACCCAGCATGCCCTGCTTCAGGCCAAAGTCCAGACAGAGAGAGAGAGAGGAAGAAAGAGAGATAGGTTTGAGATAGCGGAACTGTGAATTTCTTTTTGCACAGCATGCAGTATAATTTTACAGTTAACTTTAGCAACCATACTTCCATATTCTAAATACATATTCTAAAAACAAAGGATGTAATTCAGCATATTTTAGAAAAATGACCACCTGCAGGTTTCTCTGCATCAAATGAAATAACAAAAATAGCACAAAAATACCGCACAAATGTAATGTTGTATTTCCATCTCACGGTGGAAAGAATAAAGAGAAATTTTAAAAAATTTTAATAATAATAATAATTTAATTTTACCTGCAGCTCTGAAAAAATTTCATAAAGTGAAGATGCAAAAAATAAAAAATAAAATAAAATAAAAAACAGAAAATGCACTTATTATTTATAGCAATATTTATTGTTAACATTTTAAGTAGATTTTCTGGTTTGTTCTTTTTGTTTTTTGCTTTTTATTAATTTATTTAACCCAGCACTACAATTTAAAACATTTACTTTTTTTGCAGACCCACAAATGTAATTGGCATAAATTCCAGCTTGTTTGGGTTTTTCTAGCTTATATAAAAGATATTTTTAAAAAATGTATATAAAGACAAGATTGCTAGAAAAACCTATTATATGTGGGGGAAAAAATCATTAGAATAAAACTTCAGTCATAATTCATCCAATAACCCATGATGTCATGAGAATATTCCCATAGATGTAAATCCAGAACAACACTGCAGGTCTAATTTTCCGAGTGGAAATCTACAGGAGGTCACTTCTTCACACAATATTTCACTTACAAAAAAACTGACTTTTAAATCTAAAACATTTTTCCCTCTGTGTTGAGAAACCTGTGTTGTTCATGAACGTTGAGCACAAACACCTCTGAGAGCCATAGCTTATTCAAGAGTGCTGTATTTATAGCTGTAGCGCCACCCTGTGCTGAAACATGAGCACTGCTGTCCATATCTGTCAAACCAGAGCATCTAAGTATGAGCTACAGAAGATCTATAGAAGATAATATTAACATCAGTACTTTCTACACTCTATAGATTCACATTAGTTCCTGTTTTCTTTTGGATTACTGGGACAGGATTTAAAAAAAAGCAAAATTATCTCACATTTGAAGATATACACTATATGGCCAAAAGTATTGGGACACCCCTCCAAAATCATTGCATTCAGGTGGTATTTTTCAGGGGTTGGGCTCGGCCCCTTAGTTCCAGTGAAAGGAACTCTTAATGCTTCAGCTTCAGACCAAGACATTTTGGACAATTTCTTGCTCTTTGTGGGAACAGTTTGGGGATGACCCCTTCCTGTTCCAACATGACTGCACACCAGTGACCAAAGCAAGGTCCATAAAGACATGGATGAGTGAGTTTGGTGTGGAGGAACTTGACTGGCCTGCACAGAGTCCTGACCTCAACCCCATAGAACACCTTTGGGATGAATTAGAGCGGAGACTGAGAGCCAGACCTTCTCATCCAACATCATTGTGGGGAGTCCTGACCTCAACCCCATAGAACACTTCTTCTAGAGGAATGGTCAGAAATTCCCATAAACACACTCCTAAACCTTGTGGAAGGTCTTCCAAAAAGAGTTGAAGCTGTTATAGATGCAAAGGGTGGGACAACTCCATATTACATTCATGTGCATGTAAAAGCAGACGTCCCAAAACTTTTGGCAATATAGCATATATAGCTGATGCAGTACAGAGAGAAATAAAACAATGTTCCTCTAGGTGCTACAGAAAGACACAGACAACACAGAATTAAGTGCTAAAGAGTAAAAAAAGAATAATAGTGATAGTGCGAAGGCTTATTATGTAAGTCATCAGTGACCTGGATGATGTGAGGGACTCCACTGGTGATATCTCAAATATCTCCCTTCATCACTCCATCCTTGCAATTATAAATGGTTTCTATTAAAGCACTGTTCTGATGAGTTGATCTCCACCTGCTGATCTTCAGTAGACCTTCGGTCTGGTTTGGATGGCTGTCTATATCACAGTTCTTGCTCTGTCCCTATAGGAAAATGGCCAGAGGAGATACGGAGGTCCACCACCTGGTTGGGAAGGCCCACCACCAGAGAGGGGCAGCGAGATCTTTGTGGGCAAATTACCTCGAGACCTTTTTGAGGACGAGTTGGTGCCTCTTTGTGAAAAAGTAAGCCTTTTATTAAAAGACATTAAACCAGGAGAGACCAAATAGAAGGTCTGGATATCTTCTGAAATTAACGTGTGGTACAAGGAGCCTGGTATTACCGTAAATGGAGAATCGTTATAAGAGGTAGTTATTCGTTCTATTTCTGTTTACAGTTTGGCAAAATCTATGAAGTACGGATGATGATGGATTTCAATGGGAACAACCGTGGCTACGCTTTCGTCACCTTCGGCACTAAACAAGAAGCCAAGAATGCCATGAAGCATCTCAATAATTATGAAATTAGGTACATATGAAACAAAATCTGATTGATTTAGATAGAGATCGCAGTTCAAAGCAAACTTCAAGTCATTTCCGGACTTTGTTTTAGGAACGGTCGACTGCTGGGAGTGTGTGCAAGCGTGGACAACTGCCGCCTATTTGTAGGAGGCATCCCAAAAACCAAGAAGAAAGAGGAGATCCTGGCTGAGATGAAGAAGGTAACGGATGGCGTGATGGAGGTGATTGTTTACCCCAGCGCAGCTGACAAGAGCAAGAACAGAGGCTTTGCCTTTGTGGAGTACGAGAGCCACCGAGCTGCAGCCATGGCCAGGAGGAAACTTCTGCCGGGTATATTAACTCTTCTTACAATTCCAAAAATGGAAATTCCATTTCAATGTCCAGCATTGAATATTGTTCTTCTTTGTATGGTTTTATTTGAAGTGGAAGACTTTAAGAGGTTCATCAGAAAGCAAATATTTCTGTAATATAAGTGTTTGTATCTACAGGTCGCATCCAGCTGTGGGGTCACGCCATTGCTGTGGACTGGGCAGAGCCAGAAGTGGAAGTCGATGAGGATACAATGTCCACTGTGAAGATCCTCTACATCAGGAACCTGATGCTGGCTACGACAGAAGAAACCATTGAGAAGGAGTTTAATGCTATCAAACCTGGTAAATACCAAAAAATTCACTGTCTGAATTTACACATACTGTAGCTAGTGACATGGCAGTGTAGTGGGAACCCATTCATCTTCAGGATCTTTGATTCAATCCTGGGCTTGGATTACTATCTGTGCATGTTCTCACCAAGTCCATGGGATTTCTCCAGGATTTCTGGTTTCTTCCCGCCTTCCAAAAACATGACTACCCTAACTGTGTGAATGATTGTGTAAATGGGTGTGTGTTTGGTGGCTTGCCCTGGACTCACATCCCATCCATGGTGTATTCCCAACTCATGTCCAGTATTCCATCCACAGTGACCAAAGTGGTTACTGAAGATGAATGAATAAATGACATCCCTGTATTTGGCATTAAATTACTCATAAAATGTTCTGTTTTTATTTCTTCAGTTAATATTTTTAATTGGAAACCATAAAAGGATCTTCATGGGATTGAAAGCTTTATGTGACATCCTCACAGGTGCTGTGGAGAGGGTGAAGAAGATCAGGGACTACGCGTTTGTTCACTTCTCTCAAAGAGAGGACGCCATCGCAGCTATGAACGCCTTGAACGGAAAGGTGAAGAAAATTCTGCATCATTCAATCTTCATCCTATTTACTTGAATGGCACAGTACATAATAAACGCTTTAATCCCTCCTTCAGGTGATTGACGGCTCTCCTATAGAAGTGACGCTGGCCAAGCCGGTGGATAAAGACAGTTATGTGCGTTACACTCGCGGCACAGGGGGACGAGGGGCGGCTCTGCTGCAGGGCGAGTACACCTACACACTGGGTCAGATGTATGACCCCTCAACTGCATATCTGGGTGCCCCGGTGTTTTACGCACCTCATGCTTACGCAGCTCTGCCCGGACAGTTCCGCTTCCCCGCCGCTAAGGGCCATGTGAGCACTCGGGGTCTGGTGCGTCCACCTTCTGTCAGAGGTCAGTGTCTTGACAAATTCTCAGCAAGCTGATCCATGCAAATTATGCATTGAACAAAAATCCAAAGGCGAGTGTAAATTAATGAACATTATACAATATTAATTACAATGTTATTTATTAATAATAGCATTTTTAGACCAATAGACAAGCACAGATATCCAGAATAAGCTAGATGTTTCATTGTACTTTGTTGCAGCACTTTTGTTTTCCTTTTCAATTTGTTCTCCATGCCTGCATAATACAGTCATGTGATTACTAGAAAATGGGACATCAGCATCAATCTTCAATTAAAATGACATGACAAATCAGAGCTACTTAGACGCCGTAGCAGAGCCTGTACTGTGCTGGCTTGGAGCTTTCTGAATCTTGATCGAAGCTCAGGTGATTTCTGGTGATTTGATTCGATTCAATGCCTTCTTGCATTCCTAGAAATTTACATGAATATGCCTGTAGGGGCGGCAGGTGTGCGCGGGCTGGGCGGTCGAGGCTACCTCGCCTATGCGGGTGTGGGCCGTGGCTGTCCCATGTATCAGCTAAAGTCTGACAAACACCACGACGACAAACTCTATGACCTTCTTCCCGGCATGGAGCTCACGCCCATGAACCCTGTCACGCTGAAGCCGCAGGGAATCAAACATGCTCCACAGGTAAACAGACGGAAACATGAAGCATCACCTCACTATTTTAACCTGTTCAAACTGGTGGATTGACCATCATTTGATTTTTTCAGGCACTATGACATCAACAATTCCACCAAATTGTAATTTACCTAGCCTCTTTCTTTATGTAAAATGAACATAAAGTATGGATGCATGTTCTCCACATGCCTCAGGGGTTTCCTCTGGGTACTCCATTTCCCTCTCCTAGTCCAAAGACATTTGTTTTAGGATTATTTGTAAGATTGTGTGAATGTGTGTGTGTGTGAGTGTGTGAGTGTGTGCATGCATTAGACTGGTCTCCAGTCCAGGGTGAACCCTGTATTCCCTGAGTCTCCTGGGATAGGTTCTGGGGTCCCTGTGACCCAGTTGGATAAGTGGTGTAGAGAATGGATGGAAGGATTGATACAGAATGATAAAATTCAGACTTAGCTAAAAAAAAATTAAATAAAAAACATGCTACATTTTCACTTTACAGTATGATATTTGCATCTTCATGGAATAGTTTAACATCAGGGCTTTTCACACTTGAAATATTTCCCTGAATGATTGTAAACTCTGGGTGAAATTTTCCTGTGTGACGTATTTCTTTCTCGCTACTTCCGTGAGATTCACCGGTCCTGGTTTTAACATGATAGGAGGCAAGAACTGATTTCTGATTGGGTGTCTGTTGCTAAGCAACCAGCCGTTATGTTACGCTAAGTTCTATCATCTAGAGAGAGAGTTTATGAGGGAAAACAATTGTAATATGGAAATGCAAATTAGTTTTTTCATGAATATTCATCAAGCCTGTATTTCCTGAAAAGGATTAAGATATAAGCTATAGGCTAAATGTACACACACATATATAATTAACTCCCTTCATTTTACAGATTTTGGAGGATATTTGTCAGAAGAATAACTGGGGACAGCCGGTTTACCAGCTTCACTCCGCCATTGGACCTGATCAGAGGCAACTCTTCCTCTACAAAGTGACCATCCCTGCTCTGGCCACTCAGTACCCTAACATGTAAGAAAAAAAAATCTTAACCTATGACCAGTGTTTTGCTAAAACTTCACAATTTTGATTTTTTTTTTAATAAAATCCTATATGCAATATTGATTAGAATAATGTAATGTATTATACAGATTATAACAATAACACTGCTTATTATTTCAGTATTATTTTAAGCTCAGACATATTTGTTCCACATTCACCAATTTATAAGGAACGCCTCTAGATCTGTTTTGTTCTTACGGTTCTTTGATAAGCCTATCGTAAGGCAGCAGCTCAGTGTATAAACTCATGTAGGCATGGGTCAGGTAAGATTCATAATATTGTTAATAAGAGGTAGGTATACGTCAGGACTCTTTCCACCGAGGTGGTGGAATGAACTTTACTGACTGTCTTCAAACAACGGATGAAGACCTACCTCTTCCTAAACACTTAAACTTAGCTCTTATTTTTCCCTGTTTGTTTCATATATGCTATATTTTCTTTCCAACACAGTTTTTAGGCTGATGGTATCCCAAGTCTGTGACCTACTGAACCAGTGTTAATGTATTCACTGATAGAGACTTCACAGCACTTTTGTATGTCGCTCTGGATAAGATCATCTGCCAAATGCCAGAAAAGTAATTGTAAATTCTCAGTGATCTTGACCATGGCATGCACATGAGGAGCAAAGGCTGGACCATGTGATGCGATCCAACAGACGAGCTACTGTTGCTCAGATTGCTAAGGAAGTTAATGCTGGTTCTGATAGAAAGGTGTCAGAATACACAGTGCAGGACGGGTCAGGGCTGTTCTGGCAGCAAAAAAAGAGGGACCAACACAGTATTAGGCAGGTGGTCATAATGGTATGCCTGATCAATGTATTTAGCCTTTAGGGGTAATTTACGTTTTTTAAATTGATTTACAAACACCTAACCATGAAACCTTCCCCTTCTTTATTAACAGACATCCGTTCACCCCAACTAAACTGTGTGCTGCAGTGGATGAAGCTAAAATCCATGCTGCTGAGCACACACTGCAGACTCTGGGGCTACACACAGAGGGCGCTGACGCTTCTGCCGCCGCTGCTGCTGCCACTGCCGCCGCCGCTGCTGTGGCATTCCCAGGTATGTAAGGTCTGTAATGTACTTTTTATAACTTTATTGACGATACATTAATGAGTCAAAGCCACTTTAGGACCTCAGGATTGAGCAGGTCTTCTAGATTAATCAGACTGGAACATGTATATCTTAAAAAGAGAAAATAGAAAGAATCAACCCTAAGATGTATCTGGGTTCGCTCTTTAAATTCTGGGTTTCTGGTCATCTGAGAAAGTTTTTCAACCTAAAACAGAAGAAGAGGTATAGCCAGAACATTTACAAATGGGGCTAAACCCAGTGACTTTACTGGGGTGGCACTAATTAATAGAAACATTAATAGAAAATGATATAATGTGGTCAGTCTGTGTTATCACTGTATGACCTTAGCATCCTCATCAAATCACATGTAAAAGGCTTGTCAAGTCACAAGTCTTTAAAACCATACACAGTCAAAAGTATGTGGACATCGCCTGTCCATCACACTCATATATGGACATTCCCCAAACACTGTACCCCAAAGTTCTTTGTGTGCTGTAGCATTAAAATATTTCCAGACCAGACATTACAAAGCACCTGTGCACAAAGTCAACTCTATGAAGATATGGTTAGTTAAGGTTGGACTGGAAGGAAATGTTAATCTAATAAAAAAAATGTTGACCAGTTTGTTAGTGGTCAGTGTGTCTAGAGTGTCTGTATTAGCTAGCTAAACCTGTACAGCACTGGACAGTGATGAACTGACCTCTTAAACGTCTCTAAGTGGATAATTCTGTTGCTATTGAAACTAGCCTGTCACAGTGAGCCCGATTAGCATACTCTAGCATACACTAGAAATTTTCTAGTTCACACTGGATCGTTATCCTAAAACTTGTTACTGTTTTGTTCATAAAAAATTCTAATAGTTTTTGGGTGCGTCTCAATTAGCTCTCTACCTCCCTATGTCCTGAATCAGTATATTGTGTAGCTGAGACTCTCATGAGTCAAGTACATCATGTTTCAAGCACATCATGAAAAATACTTTCTGTCATACTACTTCAAGCAGGATTGTAGGCTAGCTAGTGGATGACTAGTGAACTAGGGAGCTGATTGAGATGCACCCAATTCTCAAAAGAACTCTCACATAACCCCACCCCAACATCATGACTCTCGATACATTACACTAATAATAAGAAACCTTATTAATGTCACTTGAGAAAACATATGAACCCATGAGATATGTTCACTGATCAGCCATAACATGATGACCACCTGGCTAATATTGTGTTGGTCCCCCTTTTGCTGCCAAAACAGCCCAGGCATGGACTCCACTAGATCCCTGAAGGTGTACTGTGGTATCTGGCTAAAAGATGTTAGCAGCAGATCCTTTAAGTCCTCAAGGTGGAGCCTCCATGGAGGATACTTACAGAGCTTAAAGGATGCATTTAATACATAGTGACCACTGCAGACTGGGAACACCCCACAAGAGCTGCAGTTTTGGAGATGCTCTGATCCAGTGGTCTAGCATCACAATTTGGTCCTTTTGGTCAAACTCGCTCAAATCCTTACACTTGTCCATTTTTCCTGCTTCTAAAACATCAACTTTGAGGACAAAATGTTCAATTGCTGCCTAATATATCCCACCCACTAACAGGTGCCATGATGAGGAGATACACAGTGTTCACCGGTCACTGCTCAGAATGTTATGGCTGATCGGTGTACATACTCATAAACACTTAACTCTTATTTCTCTCCATTTCCAGGTTATGCCATCGCCAACACCACCGGCACCGTGGCTGCTTCTCAGCTCAAACAAACTCTGTCTCTGGGGCAGGACCTGGCGGCTTACACCACCTATGAGGGTTATCCAGCGTTTGCTGTCACCGCCCGCGGAGATGCTTATGGCGTGTTCTAAAAACCCAGTAGGAGCCCAGTGTCTGGTGCGACACCCATTCTGTTAAAAGCTTATATTACTTATCCAGTTTGCCTTTCATTATATAATACAGTTTTTGTCTGAAAAATATCTTTTGTATATGTGGTTAAGGGGAAAATAAAACATTAGCTAGCATCGGTACAGCTCTTGAAAGAGAAAAGAAATGGAAAACTTAGCCGTGTGTGAGATCAGGTCTTTTAATGTTATCAAAACTGCCTTGAAATGTACAGTTAGGATTATAATACTACATTAAACACACTGCCCTGTTCCTAAGGATGTCATACAGCCATACAGCTTTGATATTGATTTCTTTAGTATTTAACGTTTATGCTAGTTGTGCAGGTGTGTCAGTATTTACTTTTAAAAAAAATATATATATATCAGGAATGTTTAATATAACAAAAAGAAAACTAGACATACTATACACTTTCATGTTGCTATGCATTTGGTCTGTTTTTCTTTTATTTTTAAGTTTTATTTCTTAGATGTTTTTTTCCCCCCTCTGTGCTACGACATTTGTTAATAATATTTAAGAGCTCACTACCTACCTACCTACTAACGACCTTTAAATATCCCACCTCATCTTTTTGTCTGATGAAGAATGTGACATTTTGTCAGATCGTGAACAGTGACAGTATTAAAGTGTGTTAAGCACTTAGAACTTATTTTTTTATACACGATTTTGTTCCAGCTCTATTTGTAAGATGTCGTTTTAGGATATTGCGAATCATCTGTCTCAATGACTGGCGTTAAGAGCTAGAAGTGGGAAATCAGAAGAGGGAGGCTGGTCAAATTCGAAACATCATTAACATGCTAATGAATAATGGGAGAAGGACAAATGGGATGATTTTGGATGTGTCAACTGGACATCAATAAATTCTCTTCAATTCTGTGGCAATTCTGGTTGGTTTTGTGTGTGTGTGTGTGTGTGTGTGTGTGGAAAAGAATGCAGCATTTATTCAGATTTTTGGAATAACCACAAAGCATTTATTTCATAGAGTCCAAACATAACTTTCATTAACACAGGAAGTAATATAATGGTTCTGATCAGGGTGAATATGAGGCACAGGGGCAGTTGGTTGAGCATTCAAAAGGAATAGAGTGTTTTGGTGACTCGGAATGTATCTGAAGTGCCCTCATATGGAGTCAACACAGGATTGGGAAAACCAAACTTTTTAGAGTGTCCGAAATGACGAATCCTGTAGGTGCCGGTCTGGGCTGAGAGAGG
This sequence comes from Hemibagrus wyckioides, assembly GCF_019097595.1. Taxonomy (NCBI): domain Eukaryota; kingdom Metazoa; phylum Chordata; class Actinopteri; order Siluriformes; family Bagridae; genus Hemibagrus; species Hemibagrus wyckioides. The sequence goes on along the minus strand of NC_080722.1, from coordinate 25,422,245 downwards.
GATATGCCACTCCACTGTTGCATTGCTCTGACCTCCTGTCCCTTTAATCCAGTGAAATCTGTAAAACACACACAGACACACACAGAGCTTACTCAAGATCCAATCGCTCTGTCATCACTCTTGACCTTTAAACCTGTCTGAACTGTTCAGAGAACCAATTTCATCAATAGAACCACTTCCCTTCAGATACTATGGAACCTACTGAACTTCAGGACAAAAACTCTGGTAAGAAAGAGAAATACATCCATTTGTGGTTCAATTTTAACATGAGCACGTTAAATTAGCTGAATAGCTCTACTGAGTCGTGGTCTCATCTCCTAACAATAAGCCCAACATCAGCTGTATGTCTGATATTTCACAAAAAAATAAAATAAAAGGATCTGAACTATATTTCCCATCAGCCCCAGAACATCATCTGCACTAATCACTTGCTCATGTGTCTCATATTCACTCTGATCAGGACCATTATATAACTTCCTGTGTTTTATTGTTAAGTGTTTTTGTCGTCATGGTGATGGCCTCACTTATAATCTCTGTTTCTGCCTATGGTTCGACAGTTTATGGTTCTTGTTTTTCACCTTATGGTTTGTTTTGAACCTTTTAAAAATCTGCAATTACATTTAAACAACATGTATATCAGAACATAGAAATGTAGTGACACAAGTACATGAAGATAACACGATGAGTCCTTCCTGAATTTTACATGTTGTTGTTCTGCTTCCTGTTTGGGGTCACCACAGCAGATCATTTGGTTCACATATTTAAATTTGGCACAGGTTTTACCCCAGATACCCTTCCAGACGCAACCGTCCCATTTAATCCAGGCTTGGGACCGGCACAGAGAGTTAACTCTTCAGTGGCTGGGTTAGCTGGGAATCAAACCACCAAGGGGCTTCCTTTCTGAACTTTCTATACATTACAGAATTTCAAGCTCAAGTTACGCTATATTGCCAAAAGTATTGGAACACCCCTCCAAATCACTGAGTTCAGGTGTTGTTTTTCAGGGGTTGGGCTCGGCCCCGTAGTTCCAGTGAAAGGAACTCTTAATGCTTCAGCTTCATACCAAGACGTTTTGGACAATTTCATGCTCTTTGTGGGAACAGTTTGGGAATGACCCCTTCCTGTTCCAACATGACTGCACACCAGTGACCAAAGCAAGGTCCATAAAGACATGGATGAGTGAGTTTGGTGTGGAGGAACTTGACTGTCCTGCACAGAGTCCTGACCTCAACCCCATAGAACACCTTTGGGATGAATTAGAGTGGAGACTGTGAGCCAGACCTTCTCATCCAACATCATTGTGTGACCTCACAAATGTGCTTCTAGAGGAATGTTAAAAAAAATAAAAAATTAAAATACTTAAAAAAATAAAATAAATTTTAAGTTATTATAATTGATTATAATAAAGAAATAAAAATAATTAAAATAATTAAAAATTGAAAAAATAAAAAAATAAATTTGAAGTGTGACATGACCAAGAAAATTCAGAGCTGATCATGGACACTGTCTGGTAAAAAAAAAAAAAAAAAGTAAATAAAATAAATTTTAAGTCTGTAGAATTTTATTTAAGATGTTTGTCCAGCATTTCTGAAAGGAGGTAAAGCTTCACAGGAAAGTTGATTTCAACTGATTGGATAACATGTTTTTTTTTTACAGTTACTAAATGCTATAACATCATTAATAACAGCAACCAGTTAAGATGTCCAAAAAATGTAATCCTAAACTGATTAAAATGTAAGATGTACTGTTCTTTAATAAATAAATAAAAATGTCATCATGGGCAAATTGCTGTATCCTAAAAGGAATAAAACACTTCAGGGCATGACGTTAGAGGAAAATAATCAACTTTTAGTTTGTAACAGTAATTGTGAGTATCACATCACCTGGATACTGTTTAGTTTCCTATAACAGAAGAACATTTATTCATTGCTTACCTTCTGCCATGGGTATTTTTTATTCTGGTTTCCTAATTACATCGAAAGCATCATATTTATAAACTGAAACCTTCTCACCAACGTGTTAAATACTTCTGTAGACAGTGTAGAAAACATTTCAGTCTAGCTGGAATGTACGCAAACTCTCAGAAAAGTCTCCGAGGTTCCTTAAGCGTTCTGCTGATAATCTTTCTGTGGCCTTTGTTTATTAGTGGTGCAGTGATATCTCCCAACATGGCCCTTACTCAGCTTTGGCCTTATCAGCGAGTATACCTTGTAAGATAACTCCGTCTCAGAGTACAGCCTCTCTATCTCATAAGTGACCATGGTTATGCTTTTAATCAAAACTCAAACAACACATTATATAGGATTAATATACACCTACGCTAACCGTGCCCCTACCTTGTCTCCCATGATGCATCTGTATGAACAACCTCCCATGTGTTGCTAGCCATGAGAAACTTCTCCACTGTGACAAAGGTCTTGTCTCTCTGCAATCAGAAGGATCATGGATCAGGAGCTGGATTGCAGGCTGGAGGTTAATCATGTATAACAAGTGTAGCATTAACTTGCTATTGCCCCACCATGTCTCCAGAGTTCCTGGGGTTTCCAGCGATGAAAGTAATGGATGCGACCTCTCCCTGCACAAACACAACATTCACACATCCATCGATGAAAGCTATGTCTGAACCAATTAAGCTACGTTCACACATACAGTGGATTTTATCTCTGCAAGTCGACACTCGCTGTACTGGGAATTCCTACTACTGGTTGCCATAGTAATAAAAGTAATAGTGGATATATATTTAAAAATATAAAAGGAGCCAGATGAACCAATAAATAGTTTTTGCACCAATGGTATAGATGAACCATTTTTGGTTCCCCAGAAAATTTAAGTTAAGTTGTCTTTATTTGTCACATACACATTACTGCACAGTGAAATTGTTTCTTCGCTTATCCCATCCTTGGGGGTTGGGGTCAGAGCACAGGGTCAGCCATGATGCAGCACCCCTGGAGCAGGGTGGGCCAGACGCCTTGCTCAAGGGTACAATGGTGGCAGCTTGGCAGTGCTGGGGCTTGAACCCCGATCTTCTGGTCAACTACCCAGAGCCAGACCCAGACTTCTCATGCTTCTTAAAAGAACCCATTTTTCTTAGAGCTATAAAAGATATTGTCACCAACACCCTCTGTCATTCATGTCTCCAGAAATCATAAGCTCTCCCTGAAAATCAAGTCTCCGATCGCTTTGTGTGTGAATGTAGCATAAGTCTGTGTAAATAGTTTGAGTAACTGAAATTGGTCAAACTCACCACTTTATAAATAGGATTGACCTGCTCCAGGACTTCACCGAAGGTAGTGTTAGTTGGTGTTCTATCCACAGGAACAGCTGGTACCAGTGAGATCAGCTGACTGTCTTTGAAGAAAGGAGGCTCGGGACCTTTCAGTAATTCTCCAGTCTTTCCCTGTTATACAGAAAAGTATTCCATTCCAAAAATGATAAACACACAAATAAAAAATATGGTCAGAATTCATCTTTGGTAATTGCCTTTTTTGTTGGGTCAAATTGGATTAGTTTGGATCAAACTGGAATCTATCCCAGGAATGCTGAGGTAGGAATAAAACCTGGATACCAGGCCAGGGCAGTATACACACACACACATAAGGAAGGGACCCCACATGGAGACAAGGAGAACATATAACCCAGACAGTCTGAACATTCTGACAACCCAGGATGAGACTCTTATCACAAAAATCTCTTGAGACTTTTTTAATAGCGATAGTAAGAGTGTCCATGCCTCTGCAATAGCTTTGGCAAGTCCTCTGAAGTGCTGAATGTAGGCTGAGAGAGTGTGAGGGCCGTAGATGGTGGAAGCACCTTCATACCTCTGCACCTAGAAGGGAACATTACCTTAGAGTTCATGAGATAATACACAAAAATACAGCAGGTATAATGATGAAAACTTGAAAGAGCTTATATAAGGATACTTCATTACTGTACATAACCATAGGATAATTTTTCCAGCTACTATGTCAGATATCAGTGCAATGAGCGAGCTATTACAATACAATACAATACAATACAATACAATACAATACAAATACAACACAACAAAATACAAACTTTATTTCTATAGCATATTTAAAACAACTACCGTTGACCAAAGTGCTTTCCAGGAACCATTAAAACAAGAATAATAAAACCAGTCACAAAAGTCAATATAAACCTAAACACTCTAGCCAGTTTTATTTGCCTAATGGTTTTATTAGTTTTATTAGTCTAAATGGCTACTTATATATTATAAAAATTTATCGAATCATTTCTTTGAATTGGAATTTTCAACATCATTCAATTTCCTATAAAGTCCTATACAGAGCATTTTAAACATCTATTGTCTATACAATAAAAATAGTGCTAGAGTACATGTACACGTCTTAAGCAATAAAGTGACATCTAACTTTCAAAAATGATTTCTAAACGTTTTGAAATTAACACCTACTCCCACTTCCACTAAAAACAAAACACTTCTCCTAAACAGCTACTTCTGCATCATTGCACATGATTGTAACATGAATTTCACCATGAAAATATTTCAACATCCTAAAGTCCCAGTGTGAAAACGCAAAAATAAAACTACTGATACCTGGTATTCTTCGTAGGTAGTGATGTAGTGTGTGTAGATGTTACAGAGGCCAGTAATGATCACTTCTGGGTTGGTGAAAGCATTATTTGTCTCCAGTTCCTAAAGCAGTTGAATAGAAAACATCATTATCTCCATAATTGGTTAATATCTCTTTGAGTGAGAAAGTGTATGACATCAAATGTTCTGACCTGTTTGACCGCCTGTCTGATTCTTCTTCCTGACATAGTGCTAGAAAAACACAAAAAAGGTAACATCTCAAACCATGCCCCTTGCTAGTTTAACACAAATCTAATGTCAGTGTGTCTTTATTTACCTCACTTCTCCAGGAACTGCCACTATGGCCACTGGTCCAATAGTGATGATCTGGACATCTACTATCTCTGGATGCCACGGGAGTGGCCAGTTCATCTGGAAACAAACTATTTCTAGATGAAAGATGTATGGAAAGTGGTCTAGATATTATTTGGTTAGAACTTACCTCTCCAGTGCTAAACAGAATTGGTTTGGGGTTTTGGCAGTCCTGAATTTCTTGAGAAGGTTTACCCAAGAGGGCGTCTCTAATTCCGTCCCAGAACGGATCTCCTTCAATTGCCCCTGTACACGTCGATATCAAGAAACAACACCTTATAATATAAGCAAAATAAAAACAAGTGAGCTAACAAGGTGAGTTTGTATTGAAATTGTGCCCATGTTTGTTCTCTTGGTGAGTTTCCTGCAGAAAACATGACATCTTTCTTTCAGTCCCGCAGCTGAAGCCAAGTTCTTCTACTACAGAGTGCTGAGTCACCAAGCTTCATATAAGGAATTATTATCAGAATCTATAGGTGCTGCATCTTTTCCATTCCTGATTGGAAGACCGGTGGATTGTGGAAATGGATTGCTGTTTAGTAATAAAACCCCAAATCTTTCTAGTGCTTTGTACACTTTGTCAAACTCGCTCAAATCCTTACGCTTGTCCATTTTTCCTGCTTCTAACATCAACTTTGAGGACAAAATGTTCACTTGCTGCCTAATATATCCCACCCACTAACAGGTGCCATGATGAGGAGATACTCAGTCTTATTCACTTCACCTCTCACTGCTCACAGTGTTATACCTGATCTGTGTATAACCCACTATCAAAGACAGACAGCACCAAGTTATCCCCAATATAGGAGTTTCATGATGTGAAATTCCACTTGGAATACTGGGGAAAAAAGGTTTTGCAGATTCTCAAGTCTAGAATTAGCTATAAATTTAGTTTCCACCAGATAGTAAAAGGGACCTCTTCTAACAGAGATAATTGCTTTAGAAAAGTCATGAAAAATGTCAACACACTTTCTACTTCTGTCTTCCATTACCATATCGTGCTATATCCATTATACATTGAGTTGGAGCGTTGATATTTTTTGCTTGAAAACTCTTAAAGCTACATAAAAGTGTCCTCGGTCTGGGTCTTATTTCTGAGAGAACAGTCTGTATTTCCATTCTTGGTCAATAACTGCATCCTGCTTCATATATACTGAAGATAGTTATCAAACAGAAAATTTTCACATGAAATCAAATATAGAAGTTTTGTATCTCCTGCATTTTTGTTTGTTCTTTCCTAAATTTACCACCATAAGGGAAACATTGCAATTTATTTACAATCTGACATTTTTAAATAGTTAGATTGGATGCTCTTTCAGCTAATTAGTTATTTGAAATGAAAAGAATTTATAAAATACAGCTTTTTCAATCATATTTTTGGTGAAGGTCTGAGCCTTGTGTGGAAATTGTCTGCATCTCAAACTTAAACGGACAAGTTTGGGTCTCAACACGATTGTCATGATTTATCTGGATCTCAACCTTGATCTTGTCTATATGTGGATGTCAAACCTGAAGGGACTGGCCTAGGTCTGGGACAGAGACTTCAGAAGACTGGTCTGGGTATCAGATTCTCAGTTTTGAAAGGATTTGTCTAGGTATTTTGTCTTGGGTCTTGGTCTCAGTCTAAAGGGGAATATCTGATGTCAGTCCTGAGGGAATTGATCTGATTCTTAGTCCTGTGGGGACTGGTCTGGGTCTCAGCCTTGTGGGTTATGGTCTGGGTCTCAGTCTTCTAGGGACTTGTCTGGGTCTCGGTTTTGACAGTAGTCTTGGTATTCTTAGTCTTGTGGGGACTTGTCTGGGTCTCAGTCTTCTGGGGTCTATGTCTCAGGTTTCATGGTACTGGTCTGGGTCTCAGTTTTTATAGTGATGGTCTGGGTCTCAGTTTTGATAGTGATGGTCTGGGTCTCAGTCTTGTGGGGACTTTTATGGGTCTCAGTCTTATGGGGACTTGTCTGGGTCTCAGTCTTACGGGCTCAGTCTTGAACACACTGGTCTAGGTCTTAGTATTTAGGAAACTCTTATGTTTACTAGTCTTGGTCTGGATCTAGGTCTTGAGTGCAGTGGTCTAGGTCTTGGGTTGATTCAGCACTGCTAAATACATGAACTGGCTAATAAAATGGAGATTGATGTACCTTGTGTGAAGTTAAGGTCTCCTCCTCCATCTATTGTTCCTGCAGCAAAGCTGTGGCCAAGTGCAGGCTTACAAGTCTTGACCTGATAATAGTATAAATCAACGACATTAATGCTAATTGTTTTGACAAAAAGATTGAATGTATGGCCATTACAAGTTTTACAACCACCTGGGTTAAAACCAAGGTACTCAAAGATACTGTGGTTCTTCTGGTTACTCACACTCTGGGTGGAGGAAAGCTGTACAGTTACATCTGTCATGTTGACCCACTGATGTGCAGTATGGACATTGCCATGTACCTCCTGCTGAGCACTGCCATAAAGTTCCTGCATATCAGTGCACTTTGTTAGTTTGGAAAGTAAGCACATTAAATAATAAAACCATTAAAGTAATCGGAACACCTTACCTTTGCTTTTGAGTAAATACTTTCTCCAATAATCCTGGTGCTTTCAAACATGTCATTACCTGGTCCAAATGCAGCACACATTTTATTCTGTGAACAAAATCAGGAAAAAAGTTGAGACTGACCACCAAGACAGGGTTTGTTTTGTACTAAGAACTGAACAGTAGAAGCCAGGAATGATAAACAATTACATACTTATATCTATGGTAACTCACCCCACCAATGGGACAGGAGCTGTTGACAAAATCACACTTCTCTCCAGTGTTCATACAATGTGGTCCACGAGTATTTGGAGACACGTCTCCACTGTTACTGGTGGGAAACGCTGCGACAAATGGGCCCTAAATAGCGATGACACAAGACACTCTGGAAATGCTTTCCCTTTTGTTTGATTATATGTGTATTTATTATATAGAAAACGAGACATCTCACCTGACCAGGCAACGAGCCAATGTTCTTTTCTTGTTCGAACAGATAGGAGGCATAACCAAGATTGTCTGAGCTCACCATACGATTGGTATAATTCATACTGACTGGATGGACGGCGAACCAGCTGAGAGGAATCCCAAGATAAGGTGTTCACAGCATTTCAATACTTAACTTAAATTTGTGTTTCGGTTTGTATGAAACACTAGATGGAAACCAGCATACCTGAATATTCCCAATCCATCCCCATCCAGGTCTGTGAACTTCAGGCTTATGATCTGCTCGTCTGTATTGGTTTCATAGCTGTAGATCAAATCTTAACTGATTACCACCTTACTGGACATACCTATTTATGCATCCAATTATTAATCAACCAACTAATTGTAATTAGCTGCATAAGTAAGGAATAAAACAACATGGGGCTTATAAGACAAGATCAAGCCATATCAACTTGTCATTAATTCTTTTCGTATAAAACCATATCCTGAATTGTTTTATTTTTCTCATACAACATTAATTTGCCACTGATTTTATTAAAAACTTAATTAAAAAGTGAGACATTTATTTTTTTATTTTTTTTTTATTTAATAGCTTATAATAATATAAATATACTGTATTCTTGTTACACATGGTACCTTTTTCTTTCCTCCTCTGGGTTGTTCATGTATGAGTATGGACTCCTGTTGAGGTTACTGTCCAAAACATTGCCTCTGTTCAAAAAGATCCTCCCAGGCCTCATGTTTTTATGTGCCTCATCGATGCTCTGTCGAAGCAGACAGTGGACATTGTCTCAAAGCAGCTTTACAGAACATAAGAAATATAGTACAAACAGTTCAACATTAATATTAGACAATTTATTTGTATTTATTCCTGATGAGCAAGAGGAAGAAACTTCAAGAGGAACCAGGCTCAGAAGGGAACCACATCCTCATTTGGGCGACACCAGAGAGTGTGAGTTACACCAGACATTGCATAAACATTAGACAATCAGTGTGTGTTATGCTTCATGATGATGATGATGATGAGGGAAATTGGTTTTAATGAACAGTAGACAAGGACAGAAATGATGAAAGTTATGAACAAACCTTAACAATTCCATTCACCAGAGCTTGCATAGAAGACTTGATGTAGCCTTTACTGGTGATCATAAAGAGGGTGTACTGGAAATACCCTGCTGGACCAGAGTGTGTGTGTGTGCCACTCAGAACTACATTGTCTTGCCTGTAGAGATTTCCATAATTCACCTCCAGCGCCTTGAGCACCTGCAAGAGCCCCAAGAGCATGAGATATGAACCAGCTGGTGTTCTAATGGAGATTGGAGATTTTTCTTTGTGGATTTGAATTACCTCCAGTCTCAGTCTTTGTGAGACCATGCCGATTTCAGCGCTCACAAACACCACTCTCTTGCTGCCATCATCCACAATGAAGGCCCTGCTGTACAGGCGAGTGTGGATTCCTCCTGCAGTCTGGTCAGGGTTGCCATAGCCCATCTTTACCAAAAAAAATACAAATAAAAATAAAAAGGACACTTCTGTAAGTTTGGACAGCATTTTTTAGTTAGAACACCACAGTATTCGGGTGAATGCATCTTTTATTGTATTGCTAACAGTGTTTGGAAGATTTTAGACACTTAATTATACTATATACTACATATGCTATACTAACTACTACATACTATATTGCCAAAAGTATTGGGACACCCCTCCAAATCATTGCATTCAGGTGTTGTTTTTCAGGGGTTGGGCTCGGCCCCGTAGTTCCAGTGAAAGGAACTCTTAATGCTTCAGCTTCATACCAAGACGTTTTGGACAATTTCATGCTCTTTGTGGGAACAGTTTGGGGATGACCCCTTCCTGTTCCAACATGACTGCACACCAGTGACCAAAGCAAGGTCCATAAAGACATGGATGAGTGAGTTTGGTGTGGAGGAACTTGACTGGCCTGCACAGAGTCCTGACCTCAACCCCATAGAACACCTTTGGGATGAATTAGAGCGGAGACTGCGAGCCAGGACAAAACTGTCTGCCTTTACATGCACATGAATGTAATATGGAGTTGTCCCGCCCTTTGCAGCTATAACAGCTTCAACTCTTCTGAAAAAGGCTTTCCACAAGGTTTAGGAGTGTGTTTATGGGAATTTTTGACAGTTCCTGTAGAAGCAGATTTGTGAGGTCAGGCACTGATGTTGGATGAGAAGGCCTGGCTCACAGTCTCTAATTCATCCCAAAGGTGTTTTATGGGGTTGAATGTAATATACTTGAATTAAAATATTCAAATTGCAAAATAACCACAAGTAAAAATGTGTCTTTTTTTGGAGGGACTGTATGTTATGTGATATATTTGTGGATGTATCACAGCCTCCTGATTTAAACCAATATCTATTCAATCTTAATTACTCATAATAAATCTAATCTATATGGCATGCTAAGCTAGTCAGTTAGGCAACACTAGCTAAGACTGGTATGAGTATTGTTATGTACAGTGTAATTATTTGGTTCACAGGCTGACACACCCTATTTTGTGAACTGTGAAAGCAGCCTGACTCTTATACAGCTTTGTTCCAGTCCAAAACCAACAAACGCAGCAGAAAAACTCACTCTTAGGGAAGATACTGGAAATATAAGTCACCAGCTCACCAGAGGAATGTCTGCTACTGGTCCAGTACAGTCTGCTCGACCCACGCCGATCAGATAAGGGTTTTCTTCAGGTTTTACAGAGGCAGTGAGATGTTCTGCAACTTCTGTGTATTATATTTATATGTCATAATAATTAGACATGATCATACATAGTTAAAAAAAATCCAAGCTCCAAGAAGACTCACTTTTCTCTTTGGAGTTCATGTGAAGACCTAAAATGGCCATAAGTCCCATTGCGATTCCAGTCATCAAAATGAACAGAATTATGAGTATGACCTCCAAACTGGTTAATTTACAGCATACAGATTTACGAGCCATGATTCTGCCCTGGATGAAGATGGAGCCTCCTCAGGTGGGAACGGGCTGCTTAGATAATTTCGAATAATAATAGAATAAAATTCCAGCTAGATCTTTGTAAAAGAGTATAGGAAAAATGTAGAGTAACTGATATCACTTTGTATAATGTATATTTGCTAAAAAATCGTATGGTTTACAGAAGTAAATGACTTACCGTGAGTGAGCAGGTACAGCAACCAAAGCGATATCTGTGATGTGAAATCCAAATGGCTCTTGCTCTGATAAAGCAAAGATCTTATGCTCTCCTGGGGCAAAGGTAGCTTAGAAACACTCTCTTTTATAGCTATTATTCAGTTCCTTTTGAGTGTACACCATCATGTTTTTTGTGCTCATCCTATACTGCAAATGTACATCAAAACAATAATTTATTCCAACCTTGTGACAATTAATCTCCTATTTAATAAAGAAAAAGAGAGATCTCAGATATTATTGATAAGATGGATATATTTGCACGTCTGATACACAGGGTTAGTGGTGGCTCAGTGATACTGATCAGAAAGTCGGGGGTTCAAGACACTGTTTAGAGTGGAGACCTTCTCATCCAACATCAGTGCCTGACCTCACAAATGCGCTTCTAGAGGAATGGTCAAAAATTCCCATAAACACACGCCTAACCCTTGTGGAAAGCCTTCCCAGAAGAGCTGAAGCTGTTATAGCTGTAAAGGGCGGGACAACTCCATATTACATTCATGTGCATGGAAAGACAGATGTCCCAGTTTTGGATTGGCTTGCAGTCTCCGCTCTAATTCATCCCAAAGGTGTTCTATGGGGTTGATGTGCAGGCCAGTCAAGTTCCTCCACACCAAACTCACTCATCCATGTCTTTATGGACCTTGCTTTGGTCACTGGTGTGCAGTCATGTTGGAACAGGAAGGGGTCATCCCCAAACTGTTCCCACAAAGAGCATGAAATTGTCCAAAATGTCTTGGTATGAAGCTGAAGCATTAAGAGTTCCTTTCACTGGAACTAAGGGGCCAAAACCTTTGGTAATATAGTGTATCTTTCTGTAAAGCTGCTTTGTCCATTGTTAGTCCACTGTTAAAAGTGCTATAGAGAACTGGAACAGTTTTTATATAAAAATAAATTGAATATTAATAAGTATCACCAGCAGCTTCCACAGGAGTTTTGGTCATCGGTGTAATGTTTGGATTTATTTCAAATAGACATTGAGTTTTTAAATACACTTTAGAGTTATAAATATAAGACCTGAAAGCAATGAGTAACCTCTACCCTGTAGCCATATCTGCTGAACATTTCCTGTTTTCTGTTATACAGCTTGAGCAACAGTGAGCAAGGTTCTTGAGCTGGTGCTCTACAGCTCTTGGTCATATGCATACAATAGCTTGTTTGATCATCCATCAAGAAAAAGTGTTTTATTGGCTGATCTAAACCATCTGGAGTGCTCTGGTATGAATGGAGGAGTGAGAACATTTTTTGGAAGTCGTGTAGGTGGAGTAATTCAGTACACTACAATATTCTGTGTGCTGTGTCTCTTAAACATGACTCATGTGAATGAGAACTGCTCCTAAGATCATCTGAAGTGAATGATTTAATACTGATATTGATATATGATTTAATATTGATCATATTGGTGAATCACAGGAGAGCTGTTATTCTTGGATTTGTGGAAAATTTCATGGGTTTTCCGTCTTTATTTGGTGATAACACGCCACAAGGCCCTGACTCATGTCCTGCAGTAACCCTGACTACACCTCCAGATATAACTCGAGCAGTGCGCAGTAGTCTCCATGCATTGAGCCAGGACAGCCTTTTACGCTACTTCTGTGCCGTAAATACACCTGAACAGGTCATTAAAAATCAGCGGCGAATCAATATGTGTATAAAATCGCTTATCTGTGATGTAGGTCTTATCTTGCTGATGGCAGAATAATTACAGATCAGACGCTGTGTCCAGCAACGGAAGTGACTGAGGCAACGTCCTGCTACACAAATACAACTGATCCAGTCACATTACTCCAGTAACCAGCTCTGTAACTTAGTCTGGTTTAAAACTCTGAGGTGTTTAGATTAACTACTGCACTGCATATTGCACAGAATTTTAACTTAGTGTCACTCTTACACACCCTCACTTTATTTAGGACTGAATTCTGACCACTGGTCATTAAGTTTATACCCACACTAACACACTGCTCTCTATATCTACCTGTACAGACCTCAGATTCAGTATGTAAATAAGATGAAAATGATGTACATGTATATTCATTCTTGTTTATGTGTGATATTTGTGAGTTAAGTCATGTGCTGCTCTTGTATTAAGTCCTAGTCCTCACTGTTGCTTGTGTTTTGACACCAAATTTCCACCTGGGGATTAATAAAGTAAAATGAAGTAAAGTAAAGTATTCTAATCTCCTTTATACTAAACTAAACTAAATTAAAATTGAACTACTTTAAAGTACTCTAAACTTTCTAATCTAAACAAAATAAAACTACTATAAATTACTCTACTTTAAAGTAAAAGTCAAAATAAAATAAACTACACTAAAGTATACTAAACGTTTTCTGCTCTAATCTAAATTAAACTACTTTAAACTAAACTGAACTCTAAAGCACTCTATTCTATTCTCTATTCTACTCTACTCTATTCTATTCCAAACAAAACTAAACTACTCTAAATGACTCTACTTTAAAGTAAAATAAAGTCAAAATAGAATAAAATAAACTACACTAAACTATTCTAAACTTCTCTACTCTAATCTAAACTAAATGAAACAAAACAAAACTAAACTACTTTAAACTACTCCGCTCCGCTCTACACTACACTAGACTAAACTAAATTCAACTGAAGTACTCCACTCTGAACTACTCTAAACTATTCTAATCTAAATGAAACTAAACTACTCTAAATTACTCTACTTTAAAGTAAAACTAAAAATAAAATCAAATAGACTACTTTAACTATTAAATTTCTCTCCTCTAATCTAAATTAAAACTAAAAACTAAACTAAAATAAAATAATCTAAACTACCCTAAATGAAACAAAACTAAAGTACTTTAAACTAAACTGCTCCATTCTAAACTAAACTAAAATAAACTAATATCTTTTATACTAAACTAAACTAAAAGAAACTGAACTACTCTAAGGCACTCTAAACGATTCTAATCTAAACGAAACTAACCTAGTCTACTGACCACATTTGGAGGCAGAAAATCAAGAGAATCTGATCTGCTTGTGAGATCAGACTATATGCAGCTACAGTTTAAGTGGACCAGACTGGTCAGGAGATCACTGGTCAGATCATTCATCCAATTTCTGTAAGCATTTATCCTACACAGGGTCACAAGGAGGGTCACTGTTAATGCATGATGTGGCAGCAAATTTCCATCCATCCATTATCTATCCATCCATCCTCATCTATCAATCCTCATCCATCTACATTCATCCATCCATCCATCCATCCAACCATACTCACACATTTCTTCTCCATCCTCATCCAACTACACTCATCCATGCATCCATCCTTATCCAACCATCCATATCCATCTACATTCATCCATCCATCCATCTATCCTCATCATCTTCATCCTTATCCAACCATCCATCATCATCATCATCCATCTATCCTCATCCATCCATCCCCCAACCCAGGAGGTGTGAGTCAAACACACTAACCACTTAAACCACCTGAACTGTGATGTGAAGAGAAATAGTAGTTGATAGGGAACTTATTAGTGTCTCCAAAACGCTACACACCAAATGACGTCTCGTTTGAAAACCACATCTTCTGCTTATGTTGTATGTTATGTTGCCTAGCAACCAAATCTTACTACACGGTGTAGCAAGAAAATTTCTATCCATCCATTTTGTCTACACGGGGTTTTTTAGAGGGTTCAGGGCAGAAGGTGTGTGAAGGAAACCAGAGAACCTGGAGGAAACCCTTGAAACCCAATCTTTACACACGTTTATTATAAATATACCGTACCATTATTTCTCATGGATCTTGTTCTCTTCTTCAACACACTACTCCACTACTGTGTGCTGCTTCCTAGTGCTTCTAGGAATCTAACTCCATCAGCTGAGTCCAGCAGGTCAGGGACTGGGCTGCATTTTTCCCACACTCACCAAGTCAGATGGGTCCTGGGATGATCAGCTGCTGTTTTTCCTGTCAACAAAGCTGCTGGGAGTTGGACTTAAAATTGTGGAAAGAACTGACGAAGGCCAAATGAAATATCCTGTGGGTAACTTGAGGCTCATACACTCATACACACATTTTGCTTGTCCACTTGCCCATTTACTCGACATCCTACATCTTTCAGGATGACTCCGCCTCTCATCAGTCTACAGGACATAAGGGCTTAATGAACAATGAGTAAGTTTTTTCACCTAAGAGATTTTACATATAGACACAATACGAACCGGATTTACACAAACAAACCAGTTCAAGCGTTTACACACGCTCAATTCACAACACTGTGTTGTGAGAGTTTTTTATGAGTCTCTGGTTGGTTCTGAGCACTTAAACTTCACAATTTCCTTCAGAAACATTCTTCAGCTGCTTCTGCACATTCGCAATATTTCTGAAGAAGTGACCGTCAAGAAGGGAACAGGATGCGTTAAGATTCAGAGGGGTAATGTTGGTGTACGAGATGTGCTTCGGTCATCCTCGTTGTGACGAGACGGTCTGGAAAGGGCTCAAATGTCCAGAAGATGCTGGAAAAGTAGAGTGTGCCGAAGCTGAAGGTTTTTGTGCTCCGGACAAACAAGAGACACATGAACAACTCGCACAAAACATAAAATACTCATCCAGGTAACAACACACATCAACACACATTAAGAATCGAGCGTGTGTAAACATTTAAACTGGTTTATTTGTGTAAATTCAGTTATTATTGTGTCTTGTGGTCTTATGTGACATAAAGCCATATAAATAATAATAATCATAATTTTTATATTATTATTAATAATATTATTATTATAATAATGATAAAATAAATGCTATGTCTTTCTGATCCAGTATCATCTTTGAAATGTTAATATTTTGCAGATAAATATAAACATTTTATTTTAGGAATGTTAATTCACAAAAAATGTTTTTTAATTTTATTTAAAAAATATTTTAAATATATTTTAAATATAAATTCTAAATATATTATATTTTATATTTTATTATATAAAACTATTTATTCTTTAAATATATGTTAATATTATTTTATATATAATTTATGAAATAAATTATAAATATTAACATCTGCAAAATATTATTTTTTAAAAACATTCTTAAAAATATGTTTATATTATTTTATATATAATTTATCAAATAAATTCTAACTATTAACATCTTCAAAATGTTCATGTTTTGAAGATAAATATCAAGATTTTATTTTATGAATGTTAATTCATAAAATAAAATGTTTTTATTTTATATAAAAAATTATATTTATATAAATGTTTATCATTTATTTTAGAATATTTACATTTAGAAGATGCATGAATGTAAGGCATGTGTAAACTTATGACCTTAGCTGCATCAGCCACCACCATCATCCTGATCTTATCATCCACCCAGTTGATTATCTGTTCCACGGCTCAGCACTTTTCCTTTAATTTGTCGGCTGCGTGAACCTGAACTGAAGTATTACTTGGGGAAATATTTAAACAAAGTGCTCAGAATGATGAATATGATTGCCTCACGCAACTTTTTCAATCTAGCGCATGTTTTGAAATAATAACCACAACTTTTGTATCGGTTTAGTTATGTGCTAATGGTTGTAATTTTTATTTGCCAAAAAAAAAACAAAAACAAACACAAAAACAGTGTTAGCAGCTTTTCTCATCATGTGTTGTACAGAACAGCTCAATGTTTAGTTATCAGCTTATGAACCAAGTACGATCCTGCTCATTAAATGAACCACGCTGGACAGAGCAGGAGACGTGACAGGACACGCTCGCAGCCATCAGTGTGCAGGAACGCCTCTCCTGTCCGAGAGCAGAGAACTCCAGCAGAACCGACGGCAGACACGGCCGTTTGTCTTAGACAAAATAACAGGACGTGAAACGTGTTCCCATATTCCGTGTGACTGGAATACTTATAGACATATGACAATAAATAAGTTTAATACACATTAACAAGTAACAACAAAACCGATTATGGACCCTGTGGTCATTATTTGTTGAAAAAACCTCCTTATAGAGCATGCTAAGTTTTGGGAATTTCCTAAAACCGATATGCTTTGCTGGTAAAAAAGGAGGATGAGTAAAAAAGATAGTATTTTTTATACATTTTTAGTATTTCTTATACTCTGACTACATGTCTAGAGGCAACTGCACTGAACTTAAAATAAGTCAAAATGATGAAACAGCAGCGGTCCGAATTTACCAATAAAACTGAATATTAATACTAACGTCTTTACACTTACCGTCAATTTCTACCAGCAAGAGCTGAATATTTCCTTGGGCTAAATACCTCCAACTTAAATGCTACGCAAGGAAGATTCAAAACTGTCGTGTAGTGATATTTCTGCCTAGGTTTATAGGGTTTTATCAACGTTAATGTACCACTGAGACCACAAAAATACAAAAAAAAAAAAATACATACACTGACCACAGGATCACCGGACAATCCTGGTGTGAAAGGCACTGAGGAAGTTCGTGTCACGAGAAACAGTCATTTTTTGTCCTTTTGCTCTCCATGTAAAAAAAGGTGAGGGGTTTACTCTGAAAAATACATTTCTTATAGAAATTTTCCTGTTGGAGTGGATGAGCTACAAAACTGCACTTTTCCTTGAACCTCCTCCTTCCCTGCAAGTCATTTTGTGGAAAAAAATAACAGGATTTTTAGTTTAAAGGGACACTTCTACGCTCGGGTGAAGAGAACAGTCGCTGCAGATTCTGGTCGGATTTAGATTCCGCCCTGTCGAGTAGGTCGGTCGTATAAACATGGCACACTGGCTCAGTCTGTAAGTGGAAAATATCTGGTTCACTTTACTGTGTGGTCAAGGAACAGAGGACAGATCGTACACCGAATTAGTTAAAGATCACGTTTGACCACATTTGGCAGGTGGCTGAAGGCATTCGTTAATATCGCTCTGGCCTTGTATACTTCACCCCACAAACACGTCCCGGAACACCAACGCGGAGGGAATGCGGGCAGTGAGTGAGGAATGAAATGCTCCGGACGGAAGATGTTCGGACGGACGGGCCGCGCCTCGCGGCCGAGCGCTAAAGGGATTGGCTTGTTTTGTCGCATGACCTGGCACTTAAGGGAACTCTAAGAGTCTTCAGATTGAGCTTCGACGATCAGTCCGAGTCGATCCTGGTGTACTTCACCGTGCCCCACTGGATCGATCGCCACGAGAAGGGGATGTGGTAGCTGCGAGGGACGACGCCTTGAACATTCCGCTCCAGATACAGGAAAACCCAATACCACCACACGCGCGACAGGAAGTTGCTCTGAGATGCAGCCTTGAGTTCCTGCGCAATCAGAAGAGATGTTTGGGTTAATAAACAAGTTCAGTCAGACATCTGCAACAGTATACATCATATCTATATAACATTGTGACCAGTGCCAGGTGATGTGAATAAGACTGAGTATCTCCTCATCATGGCACCTGTTAGTGGGTGGGATATATTAGGCAGCAAATGAACATTTTGTCCTTAAAGTTGATGTTAGAAGCAGGAAAAATGGACAAGCGTGAGGATTTGAGCGAGTTTGACCAAAAGGGCCAGATTATGATGGCTAGACCACTGGATCAGAGCATCTCCAAAACTGCAGCTCTTGTGGGGTGTTCCCAGTCTGCAGTGGTCAGTATCTTTCAAAAGTAGTCAGTATCTATCAGAAGTGATCCAAGGAAGGAACAGTGGTGAACCGGCGACAGGGTCATGGGTGGTCAAGGCTCATTGATGCACGTAGGGAGAGAAGGCTGGCCCGTGTGATGCGATCCAACAGACAAACAGCTGGTTCTGATAGAAAGGTGTCAGGCCTCCACGGATTAAGGGTTTTTTGGCAGCAAAAGGGGGACCAACACAATATTAGTCAGGTGGTCATAATGTTATGCCTGATTGGTGTACATGAATGTTCTTCACAGCACTCCTAATATAAAACACGGTCTGTTCATCCACAGTGTAATGGAGGAACGAATATATGTGAGCATTAATAAACGAAGCTGTGTGTCAGATTTCTCTCTATAAAGACAGTTTACTTACTGACTGGTTAGCCATGGTGTGGTACCACCAGAAGAGGCGTGTGGTGATGAAGTAGGCAACGACCACGTCTATGGTGTAGTGATCATGAGCGAGGAGGATGCAGAACACGCCCATGACGCAGAGGGTCCCACATCCCCAGTGATAGCACCAGAAGCGTCTCGGAGAGTCTGTGAGACAAAAAGCATTCCAGATCAGTCAGTTTATGATTGTTTAGATGTATGGAGTTTATATGTTACGCATATACAGAAATCTAAACAATAAGTGAATCTCCATGCGACGACTGACACTTTTTTTTTTTTTTGGCTAACAGACATGGCTAAGTTCCAGTCTGACACAAGAAGGCTCTGTCGTCTGAGTTTCATTCCCGGAGAGGAACCGAGAAACCGAGGTGGTCTGCTTACACTCTTTAATGAAGAGATAGGTGAGGGTCAGCATGACCGTGTGGCCGCTGTACAGGTAATCCCCACACATGTGATGAGAGCCGGTGATGGTCAAACCTCCTCCGGCGAGCATCTTCATCACCCTCCATATCTGGGACTGCCAGTCTCCATGCAGCTGTGAAGCAGAACAGAAGAAGGTACACTGTTACGTTACAGTCGCTGAGCATTCAGACGAATAAGAAATCCAGCTTAGAGCGTCCACTGACTCATGAACACTGCCCATCGGTTGAAACAAGGCTTTATAGAAAGCTTTAATTCCTTTTATAACACAGCGATTTGCCAAGATTAACATTTATTAAAGAACCACAGACCTCGTCATCTTTTATTCTTTATGATTGCGCTTAATCCTTGTGAGTTGCTATGAAACGAGTCAGTTCCTGTTCTCCGTTTTGTTGGAGCGTGTTTAAACTATAAATCAATCCTTCACCAGGCTCCGTCTTCTCCTCCATGATGATAATAAGAGGGGGAAAAAAATGCAGCTTGTTATGTTGGTGAGAAAGAGCAAGACTTCTGTGTGGTGGAAAAATAAATGTACAGCTTTACACAAGCTACAGAAAAACGTTCACTCACTGAAAACGTCTACACAAACCGTTTCCATAGAAACGATAACATTAGAACGAGTGTGTTAATACAATCCTGCGATCTGAGCTGGAACGAGTGTCGGGGCGGCTTTTAGGAAAATGAAATGGACTTTTTCTGACCAATCAGACTGCAGAGATCCTTTATTAGAATATAAAGTGAAGCTCTGTGTAAGGAAAGCTGTGACAATGAAGCAGTTGTTAGACGTTAATGTTTAAAATCTTTGACTGGGTTTGTGTTTACACTGCATTTCCTTCTCCCTCACACACACACACACTCTCTGAGTCTGTATCTGTGTGTGTGCGCGTGTGTGTGTGTGAGAGAGAGAGACACTAACACACTCAAACTCTCTCTTAAACACACACACACACAGAGTCTATCAGTTTATCTGTCCATGTATTGGTTTGTCTCTCTCACACACAGTCTCGCTGTCCGTCTCTCTCACACGCACTGTCTGTATGTCTCTAACCATCTCTCCCTGTCTCTCTTACACACACTGACTGACTGACTCTCTCTCTCTCTCTCTCTCTGTGTCTCTCTCTTACTCACACACACACAGTCTCTCTCTCTCTCTGTCTCACTGATCCTCTCTGTCCCCGCCCTCTCAGTGTCTCTCTCTCTCGCTCACATACACTGACTGACTGACTCTCTCACACACACACACTGTATCTCTCCCTCCCTCTCCCTCCCTCTCACACACACACACACACACACACACACACACACACACACACACTGTCAGATCCTCTGTCTCTCTCCCTCCCTCCCTCAGCTGTTTTTCAGCAGGAAAGCAGGATCTGACATGTGTAAAGTGCGCCTGTCTCGGCCCCTCTGGTGATGAATGCTCCCTGGCAAGCTGTGCAGTGCACACTTCCTGTCCCATGTCTTTGGGGTGTTGCCCCTGGTTCAGCCCCCTCCCCCCCAACGACTCCCTCACACAAACAGAAACAAACATTAGCCCACACACTGGCCAGGAGGTGCACCACAACAGCGTCATGCTCCAACAGGGTCATGTTCTTCATTACTCGTTCTTCTGCTTTCAGCAGCTTGGCTTAACGAAGGTAACTTTCTGAACCCCGAGGCAGGAAGCAACATGTAGAGCTCTGGAGTCACTTCTGCTGTAGCGTGCAGGTTTAGAAAATAGAGACGTTCGCTAGCTGTAAGGACTATAGCTTCTAATAAAGGGTCCTCTTTTCAAAGAAAGAGCCACGCCAAAACTTTGAGCAACGCATTTCATTTCCTCTACAATCAACAAATGGCTCAGAAGCATCATTAAAGAGGCAAAATATGATAATATAGTACTAGATACACTATATTGCCAAAAGTATTCGCTCACCTGCCTTGACTCGCATATGAACTTAAGTGACATCCCATTCCTAATCCATAGGGTTCAATATGACGTCGGTCCACCCTTTGCAGCTATAACAGCTTCAACTCTTCTGGGAAGGCTGTCCACAAGGTTTAGGAGTGTGTTTATGGGAATTTTTGACCATTCTTCCAGAAGCGCATTTGTCACACACTGATGTTGGACAAGAAGGCCTGGCTCTCAGTCTCCGCTCTAATTCATCCAAATGGAATGGAATTGTCCAAAATGTCTTGGTATGCTGAAGCATTCAGAGTTCCTTTCACTGGAACTAAGGGGCCAAGCCCAGCTCCTGAAAAACAACCCCACACCATAATCCCCCCTCCACCAAACTTTACACTTGGCACAATGCAGTCAGACAAGTACCGTTCTCCTGGCAACCGCCAAACCCAGACTCGTCCATCAGATTGCCAGATGGAGAAGCGCGATTCGTCACTCCAGAGAACGCGTCTCCACTGCTCTAGAGTCCAGTGGCGGCGTGCTTTACACCACTGCATCCGACGCTTTGCATTGCACTTGGTGATGTATGGCTTGGATGCAGCTGCTCGGCCATGGAAACCCATTCCATGAAGCTCTCTGCGCACTGTTCTTGAGCTCATCTGAAGGCCACATGAAGTTTGGAGGTCTGTAGCGATGGACTCTGCAGAAAGTTGGCGACCTCTTCGCACTATGCGCCTCAGCATCCGCTGACCCCGCTCCGTCAGTTTACGTGGCCTACCACTTCGTGGCTGAGTTGCTGTCGTTCCCAAACACTTCCACGTTCTTATAATACAGCTGACAGTTGACTGTGGAATATTTAGGAGCGAGGAAATTTCACGACTGGATTTGTTGCACAGGTGGCATCCTATCACAGTTCCACGCTGGAATTCACTGAGCTCCTGAGAGCGACCCATTCTTTCACAAATGTTTGTAAAAACAGTCTGCATGCCTAGGTGCTTGATTTTATACACCTGTGGCCATGGAAGTGATTGGAACACCTGATTCTGATTATTTGGATGGGTGAGCGAATACTTTTGGCAATATAGTGTAGTGCGACATAAAACACGTACAACGATCCAGACCTTTCAGATCAAGTGATCTAAATAATCTCTACAGCAAATTCAGAGTCAAATGTAAACGTCTCTGATTGGTTCATTTATTTCAATAACACTGTCAGTTCTGATGAAGATCAAAACAACTGAAGGTCATCATGACTGGACAAAAACTGTAACGAAACTCTGATGACAATGTTTTCGAACGATGACTTTCAGAACCTTTCCGTAAACAAACTTGACCACAGCTCAGTTTATCAAGATTGTTTTTTCACTTGAGCCAGAATATGGAAATCCTAATAAAACGTTTTAAAATTGACTGCGGCGACTGGACAGAGAGGTTAGGCTCGAATTTATTCACATCGCATAAGCACGGGATAAGACGAGAACGTGATCGTTTACGGTCAGATGAATAAAGGTGTGATTGAAATCGGCGAAGGAGGTGAAATGATGTCCGATCCTTATCCTTTGATTATCTAGGAGGATAAACCCTGAGTTCAGGTTTATAAACCGTTTTTCTTTCATTTACGTTCAACAGGAATTTGGTTGGTCACTTCAGCCATCCGATCTGGATGACATACCTCAGGTTTCACCCATAAACTCTTCCTGCACAGGCAGTGACTGTACAACAAACTGTCCATAATACCTACATTGTGGTAGAACTGATGATGCCTAATGATCTATTTCATAATCAAAATCTTGGATCACTTTAGGAAGAATCTGTACCTTAGCTGAACACTTAAAGTGCATCCCTGGAACAGGCAGAGTAGTGATGTACATGGTGATACACCGGTACAGGTACAGCGTCCCTACAATGAACAGGAACCGCCGACCGACGATGGACCTGCCAAAGGAAACACTGAGGTCACCTAAGATCATAAGAGTCCAATACCTCTCTGAAACACGAGTTATTTTTGAACACTTACTTGTGTTTCAGGAGACTCCACTGTAAGATCCATAAGATCACCAGGATCATCCCGTTAATCTCGCAGACAGTAAAAGCCCATTCCACGCGGTCGAAAAAGTCAAAGAACTTATCAGGTAACGGAGGGCTCACCTCCTTGGGAGGCACACGCTCGTGGACGACGGAGATCATTAGGGTGGTTAAAATGAAGCAGCAGATGGCATACAACAAGGCCATGGCAGTCTTGCTCCACTCGGTGGGAAACGAAGAGCTAGGTGGACCGGGGATTTGAATTCGCACCACTTCCTTATGAAAACCGTTGACCAATCCGTTACGCGGGGTCTTGCCCCCGGTGCCGGCTGCATGGCCGTTAGCCTGGCCGTTCGGGTGAGTCTCCATGAGTGGCTCGATGGTGATCTCTTCCCTGGACCACTGCGCTGTTTTCTTCATGCCCGTCCCCGACTGACCTGTTGAGACGGAATGGTGTGCTAGAGTCCAGAGACGCACATCGTGCAGAAGGAAACCAGATCTGGATGTCAACTGGACGTCATGTCCTAATGCAGGGTTGTGCCTGAAAAGATAAGACACATTGTTTAAGGAGTAAAACAGATAAAAACATCATGACGGAAAGGATTGTGTCAGCCAGGTGTATCTGCTCAAACAAAATACCACTGTATGAAAAAGAGTTACACTCAAACTGACCAGACCAGAACTTTCTGCTAAATCAGAGGCGACTCCAAGCTTCATTCCACCAAAGCAGAAGCCACACTGAGTTTCAGTCCACTGAAAGCCAAGATCAGCTGATTCGACAGGTGGACTCAGGTGTGTCTCCTGCTTCGGTGGTCAGTTGTTTACATCTGGTTTTTATGCGTTCACTTGTAGAAGTTTTTTTTCGTTAATTAACCCACTGGGCAAGTAAAGGTTCCAGTGAATGGCCCAGTTCCATGTTTTGGTTTCTCTGAATCCTAAATGGAAACTGGTAGCTGATATGAGAACAAAGTTAGTGGATTAATAGAGATTAAGAAAAAATGAACGAGTTAATCTAGCACATTATACACTACGTACAATTCCGCTCGGCCCATTAGTTCCAGCTTCAGCTTCATACCAAGACATTTTGGACAATTTCATGCTCTTTGTGGGAACAGTTTGGGGATGACCCCTTCCTGTTCCAACATGACTGCACACCAGTGACCAAAGCAAGGTCCATAAAGACATGGATGAGTGAGTTTGGTGTGGAGGAACTTGACTGGCCTGCACAGAGTCCTGACCTCAACCCCATAGAACACCTTTGGGATGAATTAGAGTGGAGACTGTGAGCCAGACCTTCTCGTCCAACATCAGTGCCTGACCTCACAAATGCGCTTAAAAAGGAACGGTCAAAAATTCCCATAAACACACTCCTAAACCTTGTGGAAAGCCTTCCCAGAAGAGTTGAAGCTGTTATAGCTGCAAAGGGCGGGACAACTCCATATTACATTCATGTGCATGTAAAGACAGATGTTCCAAAACTTTTGCCAATATAGAGTATAAATAATAATAAACAGCTAATAACTAACAGCTAAAATTTTAAAAGTGGTTATAGAACTCACACCATTGTTCATGTTATAATCACAGAGAAAGATGACATCACCACCCTGGACTGCAGTCTGGTGTATACAACACAGCAGTGAAATAAACAAATCTCTCCAGTTCTTAGAATATCTCCACGGTCATAAGTGTGGATCAAAATAACAGCGTATCAAGTCACGCGAGTAGAACACGAGCTCCGTTCGATCCATAACGGACAAGAGCCTAGGGTTCTGGTGGCCTTATTAAAGTACGTAAGTGCGGGGGGTGGGGGGGCAGAGTGGGTGTATGATGTATGAGGATACTGTTGATGGACAATAAAGCAACATTTAACTCGTTTTTTAAGCTCTCTAATTGAGGAAAGATCTGTGTGCCTCTTGGTTATTGAATCCCCCCCCCACACACACAAAAATTAAATAAAATAAAAATGAAATTAAATTAAAAAACAATAAAATAAGATAATGAAAAAAAAAAAAAAATGAGAAAAAGAAAATGTTTTTCAGTCATCATTATGCAAATTACATGACAAGATAATACCGGACTATGATGCCCACAGTACATAGGAAGTGGGAAGGGTTAAGCAGGTTCTCTGTGTAATAAATAAATAAATAAATAAATAAATAAATAAATAAATAAATAAATAAATAAATAAATGCTGGCTGGTGACCTTATTTCAAGATCATGTGAGACATGGCCAATAAATAAATAAATAAATAAATAAATAAATAAATAAATAAAATTAATTAATTAAAAAAAAAAAAAATAATAATAATAATAATATTTTTTTGCTGAACAAGCTTGTTGAGTGTGGGATTTTGGGATATGTAGTTTTTCCCTCAAATTTGCTCAACCTTACAACCCTGCTATGTAATCCAAGCTTCAATAAAAATATAATATCAATCTCCAGGGTTTGTCTGTGTTTCTTGTTTAAAAGATGAGCTTTAATGATTTCACTGAAATCACACGCACTACGCAGGTTAACAGGATAATGACGGGGACAAATTGGATTCACGGGCTGCCACAAGCCCCGAACCGCCATGCAGACACACGGGGCATGAGTCAAACAGGGAATTACAGGGACGCTTAAACCTGAAGTGAAAACAGGTTTTAAGTCCCACAGGTCATACGGAAGGTGTGCTTTAGTTCATGCAGGCTTACAGGAAACTTTTTTTTATTGCTGAATAAGCTGGAAAAACCAAGGTAAAACTGCGTCCATCAGCCATGGAAGCTCTGACCTCTGTAAGCATGAGAACTGTTTATTAGTTAACCTCCTTTAAGCTGAAGCACATGGCCTCCACTTAGAAGAATTCGAAGAACTCGGGAGTGTGTTAGTCAGGGTGTGGCACGTCTGTTTACAAGTCTGTTCATGAAACAGGGGGAAGGGATGTCTCCCCACCACACATCTGCTTTCCATTACACAGCTCCGGTCTTTATCATCAGCTGCACCGCTGTACCATGTGTCATACACGGGGCGGACATTTTCTCCAGTTTTATCATTAAAAGATTTACTTTCTGTAAAAGTTTCTGTTCTAGCGGTAACGAGAGAGCCCACACCAGCGTTTGGATACCCCGCAGTGGGTGCATTTTTCCATTTAAAGACGAAACAAACGTTTTTTTTCCTCTCTGCAAGAGGAACACCTACGTGATGAAGTTTCTCAGCTTTGCTTCAAAGTGTCTGCGATGCAAGATAGGCAATAAAGCCGCTGTACAACTTGTGAAACAACAAAAAAGTGACAGTGTCTACTTTGTAGAAGATCTCAGAAGACACTAGAGTAACGTCTAACGAACGGTGGATTATTACAGCAGGTTCTCACATGACGCGCGTGAAGGACGGAAAATACAGTGAGAGAACCATGTGTTGTTCCTCCATCACAGGTACGAGAACCTGACGTGAAGGGAGGAATCTACAGACCATCGCTCCTGCTCTAGACTTGAAACCCGATATAATCCTTCTTTCAGAGCTAAATAAACAAACTGTCAGGAATCGACTGAAGGTTCAAACAGGTTTCAGGAAGTTTAAAAAGATGGAAACTAGCTAATAATTTAATAAATTTAGAGACACTGTATTTAGTAATCACACACACACACACACACACACACACACACACACGTGTTTAACGTGACAACAAGCAGTAAAACTTTGAACACGGTCTTATACATAGCGGGTTTCCAACATACCCATCTATCTATATATCTGTCTACACAGATAGATAGATAGACACTTCTCTCACACACAAACTTGAAATATTTTTACTCTCTACAGCTTCTCCTTCGTAAAAATAACACGGTTTCTGCTTGCACTCACCTCAGTCCTGGTTAGAAGTAGTGGTCTGTCGTTCTCCATGTGCTCTAAAACTGCTGCTGGTTCTTTCTTAGCTCACCCCCCCTCCCAGGCCCCACCCCCCTGCTCCGATTGGCCTGCTCACGTTCCACAACGCAACACTTGGCTCTCTAGTCCTGGCCTAAAGCTGTTAGCTAGTTGCCTGGCAACAAGAAATGAGTGAGTGAGTGAGGAAGGGAGGGGTGCATATAAAGGGTATAGCTCTAACGAGTAAGTGAAGAGGAATATATTTATTCACTCTGTTGGAGTCTCTGACTGGAAATATTTACTCTTCTGAGCCTGACTCATGGGTGGGACACTGAAACAGTTCCAAGATTTTGACTGACCAGATGATCAGAAAGGCATGAGGTCATCATCGTAATAAACACCTCTCATCTTCCGTAGGGACGTAATTCCGGCGGGATTTTTTTTCCTCTTACTGAGAACCGGATTCATTTCAAATTCTTCACCTGCACAAAAGTGGGCGAGACCTGAACATAGAACATCGAGCATACACTCTGAACTGTATTGGATTTCACCTGTCCCAGATTATGGGCTCCATGAGCCAAGATACAAATACAGGAAATTTCCACAGAGGTCTAAAAATACTGACTAAAGGACGTCTTTCCTTCTTTGTACAAAAAAAAAAAAATTCTTTTATCATCTTTTTCGGAGAACATTTCCTCACATCATTTCTTACAATGACGTTATTAATCATGTGTCTTTCATGAAGTGACGGACAGAAGACGGCATAATGAATATATATATATATATATATATATATATATATATATATATATATATATATATATATATATATATATATATATATATATATATATATATATAATATATATATATATATATATATATATATATATATATATATATATATATATATATATATAT
Organism: Hemibagrus wyckioides; assembly: GCF_019097595.1. Taxonomy (NCBI): domain Eukaryota; kingdom Metazoa; phylum Chordata; class Actinopteri; order Siluriformes; family Bagridae; genus Hemibagrus; species Hemibagrus wyckioides. Next base: position 25,394,092 of record NC_080722.1, on the reverse strand, counting down.
ATATATATGAAAAACAACTTGTACAGAACGCGGTCACTCTGGAATTTTGCAATCGCAGAAATTTACACAAAATCAAGCAAACATCCTCAAAGCCCTCTTTCATCATCATAGAAAGTCATAAATGTGTGTCTTTACTAGCAGGAAGAAGAAGAAGAAAGAAAAGAAATCCTTTGAGAAACGGGTAGTTATCTGTAGTTACGGCCGTCAGTGACCGTCAGTGTCTGAGGGTTGGTCATTTAGAACTATTAATACTAATAATATTAATGAAAAGGTGTTTAAAAAAGGTTTTAAAAAAGTCCGTGGTGAGGTAACTGTCCAACATGACTGACCAGAATGACCACAAAACTGTAGTTACGTCATTTAACAGGACACGAAGTCATTCTTCGTGATATTAAATATAACAGGAAGCCATTGATATGTGACACGAGGGCGGAGCCACCAGCTCAATTAGGCATCAAGGCAACCTTTTGTTCGGTCCGGTCCAGCATGAAAGGTGAGGAGTTTATTTCTGACAGGTATTTACATCCCAAGAATAGCTCAGCTTACCCCGACTTCCCAAACCGAGCCCCTCGTGCTCTTCATAACCCTGCACTACTACAGAAAGGAGGAAAGTGTTTATAGGAGCGTCTTTAGGTTGCATAATTAACTGGCCTATTTCTTTTCCTCTCGAAGATGACTTAATTCCCTACTGAGCAGCCGGCTCACATCACTGGCCCTATTTAATGACTAAACACCAGACGAATGCTTGAGATAATGCTCCATTTCTGCAAACAGAGGACTGAGCAACGTGTAAGAAGTCATCGATAGAAATTAAAGATCTGCTGTGGAATAGAAAGCTGAAAGAAGAAGAAGAAGAAGAAGAAGAAGAAGCAGAGGGTCAAGCAGAGTTTGATAACACACACGACGTTGCTGTTGGAGCTGAAGACAAGCCACAACAGCCCCATTCACACTCTGAATCACGCTTCTGTCCTCCACGAATTCCTCAACACACACACTCCATACGGCTGAATCCAATTACCACCACTGAGCCCGAGCCCAAGGACGGTCAATTAGCTACAGAAGAGGACGCGAGCAAGAAAATCGTCCTGATTAGCCGCATGCGGTTTCTTTTATTCTTCTTGCACTTGGTCAAAAAATAAATAAAATAAAAAAATCCCATCAAATTTCATCAAAGTTTTCTTCTGGAGAATAAGTAAATGTTTTATTCCAAGAAAGCTGATTGGTTGTCAGCCGCTCCACCCACTGTGAAATGTTACTAAATTACTATGGCAACCGATCCATAGAAACACACACACACACACACACACACAAGGCCTCATAATACAGCGACTGGAGACTTGTGTGAAACGAAGCGTTACCACAGCGACAAAAACAACAGGATGGAAGTCGGAAGTGTGCACCAGACGCGTCTGCTGCTGGCCGTGTGCAGATTCAATTCAACGTCTGATCGTGCAAACGCGACATGATTTCATTTTTGTTTTTTCCCCCAATCCCATCAATCCCAGAATGTCCAGGTTGTGAGTAGTCCAGTCTCCAGAGTAGCCTCGGATTCTCAGAGGATTTTTCAGAGATACTTCGACTCACCGGGGCTTCCAAGTTATGTGCTTTCCGGTCGGCTCTGGTCATTCTTGTCTAAGCTCCAAGCTCTCTTATCAAGACGGCGTTTCAAAAAATGTGTGTTTTTGTTCCTTAAACACAACTGTGTGTGAACCTTTTTCGACTGTTGTGTGAGTTAATCTCATGAAACACCGGCCTTCTGACCGCCAAAATCCACGCCTGGGGTCACTGTATAATCATTCGCTTTGATAAATCTTCAATCCTCTGGTGTGTTTAGAACCTGGGAGAAGCTGTTGATGTTTTACTTCTCTGCTAAAGTGTTTGTTTTTGTAGTCCTGGACTCAGGACACTGAGGTCTGTTACCTAAAATGACTTTACAGGAATAACAGAAAGCTGTGGGTTTACTGATGCTTCAGAAGTGTTAACTCCAGCTTATTATCAAAAGATAAGCAGCATGAAGTCAAATACAGTCCTTTCTTTCCTCTAATCGGAGCCATGGTTAAAGAGGATGTGAACGAAACAACAGGACGCATGTGGCACAAAGTTCAACGCCCTTGCCTGATTCCCTGGGTGAGCAGGATCTGTTCGGACGCTACGCTAATCTGGGAGTGCGGTGATAGTGGGGAATAAAACTCGTAGCCCGTATGAGGACCGAGTCTTCGGTCTGCTTTTTATTCGCCGCAGTGAATCCTTCAGCAAATAAACACCTTTGTCTCGAGGAGCACAATGATTTCAGAGGGCGACACGCAGCCCACGTAGGATTGTGGTTTCAGGCGTTTCTTTCATGATGTAATCAATTCCCACTTGTAATAATGGACAATAAAAAACTGACCAAAAAAGGGGGCAAGCTGCTCCTTCATCTTCGCTGTTCTTGATTTCTTTGAAACAAAAGTACAAACTCTCTAAACTGACTCAAGAGCAATAGAAATCTTACCTAGTTCTATTAAATGACTCTAAATGAAACTACAGTGTGATGTGATAAGTCTCATGTGACTGCTCTAATTTATAGCATGATTTTCTTATTAGACCTCTCCAAAAGCCAGGAAGGTCCTGATCCAATTCCTTATAAGGAAATTTCATTAGTGTTGCTCGAGGGCCGCGCCATGGAGCCTTAATTACATTCGAAGAGAAATGATCTTATAAACATCACGAGATGTCCGGCTCCGGGTTACTGAGCGCTTCCCACACACATACATACCGCAACTGTCCTGGACCCCAAACATGTAACGATAGTCATGATGCATGACAGGACCAGGAAGAGGGGAAAAAATATATATATATAAACCAAGCAGGCAGACAGCAAAGCATTAAACCACAGACGATGTGAAACAGGAAACCTTGCACAACTTGTTAGAGGCACGTGACTCTTCATGAGCTCAAAAGCCTCACTCTTTCCATTAACACCCCAAAATGATCTAGTGCAACTGGAAACGGTGGAGAAAAGACCACCCAGGAAGCAACTCGGTGTGAAAGAGCACTGGTTTCTACTAAGCAGTGTCCAGGGTTGAAAATTACACAGTGGAGTAAAAACCATCACAGGTTTATTTTATTACTGTATTAATCGATTAAAATAAATAAATAAATAAATAAAAAAGTAAAAAGTAAACTAGGGTGAAAATTAAAGGAGAAATATTTTTTAAATAAATCTTTGTATTTAATTCTCATTAATAAATAATAATTTAAAAAAAAACATTTTTTTCTTTTTTTAATTTCGACAGAAAGTCAGGAACATGCTATAAGAGGCAGCTGAAGGTGTTTCTAGGTGTTTAACAGAAACACAATGGCTTTTCAGACCCCTGTTAAATTAAAGAATTACAGAAACTTTTTTTTTTAATTGAATTAAATTTTTAAAAATAAAAGCGGTTGTTTTGGTGTGATTTAGGGGGAAGACTAGAGGCTGAAGGTTGTTCAATTCAACTTTTAAGTCTGGGGAGGTGGAGCCAGACACGAAAGTAATAAGTACTGCTTTTTTTGTGAAAATAAAATAAGAAAATAAAAAAAATTCAACCCACCACAAAGGTAGACATTATAAACCAAAAAAACAATCCATTTTGATTGAAATGGTATTTTAAAAATGTTAATCCTACACCTTGAATAACCATGACACAACCTCATCACTACTCAAGCTCAGGAAACCACACACACAACCATCCGATACGCTTCGAAACTGACCGTAAAAATCCATAACCTTGAGCCAAAGACAAGAGGTCAGAGTTTAGATATTAACCAGAGTGTGAAGGAACAGCAATAAGAAAAAAACTGGAATATTGTTATACATTAGATTGAATAGTTATACATTATCTTAAAAAAAACTGTACCACACTGAGCTGATGTCAAGGATGTGATGAATGTGACCTGCTCCTAATGTACAGTTACTAATATATACACACTGGTCAGGTATAACACTCTGAGCACTAGGAGGTGAAGTGAATAAGACTGAGTATCTCCTCATCATGGCACCTGTTAGTGGGTGGGATATATTAGGCAGCAAGTCAACATTTTGTCCTTAAAGTTGATGTTAGAAGCAGGAAAAATGGACAAGCGTAAGGATTTGAGTGAGTTTGACCAAAAGGGCCAAATTGTGATGGCTAGACCACTGGATCAGAGCATCTCCAAAACTGCAGCTCTTGTGAGGTGTTCCTGGTCTGCAGTGGTCAGTATCTATCAAAAGTGGTCCAAGGAAGGAACAGTGGTGAACTGGCGTGGGGAGAGAAGGCTGGCCCGTGTGATCCGATCCACCAGACGAGCTACTGTTGCTCAGATTGCTGAAGAAGTTAATGCTGGTTCTGATAGAAAGGGGTCAGAACACACAGTGCATCATAGTTTGTTATGTATGGAGCCGCAGACCGGTCAGGGTGCCCATGCTGACCCCTGTGCACCACCGAAAGCAACAACAGTGGGCACGTGAGGATCAGAACTGGACCACGGAGCAATGGAAGAAGGTGGCCTGGTCTGATGAATCATGTTTTCTTTTACATCACGTGGATGGCCGGGTGCGTGTGCGTCTCTTACCTGGGGAACACATGGTACCAGGATGCGCTATTGGAAGAAGGCGAGTCGGCGGAGGCAGTGTCCAGCTTTGGTCAATGTTTTGCTGGTAAACCTTGGGTCCTGCCATCCATGTGGATGTTACTGTGACACGTACCACCTAAGCATTGTTCCAGACCATGTACACCCTTTCATGGAAACGGTATTCCCTGATGGCTGTGGTCTCTTTCAGCAGGATAATGCGCCATGACACAAAGCAGAAATGGCTTGATGACCACAACAACCAGTTTGAGGTGTTGACTCCGCCTCCAAATTCCCCAGATCTCAATCCAATTCAGCATCTGTGGGATGTGCTGGACAAACATGTCCGATCCATGGAGGCCCCACCTCACAACTTACAAGGACTCAAAGGATCTGCTGCTAACATCTTGGTGTCAGATCCCACAGCACACCTTCAGGGCCCTGACCTTAAATATATCCATACAAGGCTACACCTGACTTGTCATCTGTTTAATCACTGCTTATACAAACACACAAAGCCCATATGACCTCCTACGCCTGTAGTGTAGCTCAAATATCTGGTGTTGAAAGAAGGGTTTCACAAAAGAATTTTTGACTTGAAAAAGAAACAGTGAAACCTATTGACAGTGTACACAGCGTACGGTCACGTCCGAGTGAAAACTGATAAATGTTCCCAGTGCATTGTGGGTAATACACACTGCGACTATGAGGCATGAAAAGAACAACCATCAAGAAAACATGGTTCTTTCCCTGGAGAGGTGAAGTAACGTAATTATCCACAGAGTATCTCTGGGATTTTGGTCCCTACTGTAATATTTTACTCAGTGTACAAGCAGGTGTCTGGAAAGATTGTGCTTCGTTTAACCTTCTAGAAAAATGGACAGGAGAAAAAAGAAATACATAGAAATATACAGAGGTTCCTCAGCATGTAAACACTTCAGCATGTGCTTTTTAATCATCTAAAAGCCAAGACCTAACTTCACTCTGCAGAACAAACCAACAGACACGTGTTATATCAGAAAAGAGAAGTCCAGAGAAGATACTGAGTTTCTAGCACCTGATACTGAGTGATATATACAAGGAGGCTGAGAAGTGCAAAACAATATAAAAGTAATATAAAAGTTAACCATAAAACAAAACAACAAATCCAAAAACAAAATAAAATTAAAAAAATCCAGAAACAAAATTTTAAAAATCCAGAAACAAAATAAAAAATTGAAAAACAAAATAAAAAATCCAGAAACAAAGTAAAAAATTCAAATACAAAATAAATCAAAACACAAAATAAATCATCCAGAAACAACAAAAAAATCTGGAAATAACATAAATCCAAAAACACAAGGACGAATCAGACAGAGCGGAAAAGTTCGGTATAGTTTGCGAATGGGATTCTTCCCTCTGATTGGATGAGACATCTGTCACTCAGGATCTACAGGAAGTAGGAAATCTAACTATTTCTTGTACATGTGTGGAGTTCTGCATTCACTTTAAAGCATTTTTTTCAATAGTGCAACTTTAAATAACAAACATATTTATATTGATAAGAAAATGGAGTTCATTCAGCGCTACTGTGAGGAAGGACGTTCATATGGTGTGATTTTGGATATACTGATAGCGTATCATGGAGTAAAGATTATCTCTAAAAACACACCAGGAATGTTTGGAAGAGCAAACTATTCCAGATGAAAGGATGTAAGGAGCGCTATAAGAGCAGAGCTGTGTTCATACACACACCAATCCACTTTCTACTGCTGCAGATACTGCTGGACTTCCTGTAGATCCTGAGTGACCCATGTCTCGTCCAATCAGAGGGAAGAATTCCATTCCATGCGGGGGCGGGTCTTAGACTTCCTCAGGTGTGGAAAAACGTTCCCATTAGCTAAGGCTTAATCCCAAATGACTTCCTATTAGTGCACTAGAAGTCATCAGGTTATAAGTAGGGTAAGTAGCCATTTGGGATTTAGCCTGAAACAAGTTTCCGTTAGCTTGTCGCGTGTTAAAATCGTTTTTAATTAACAACAGTAATTTAATTAACAATAATTATTATTATCATTATTATAAAAAGACACGACAGTCCAGTTGAACATAAATGGAAACCTGTCGTTAGTGACACGTGGTTAAATACTAATAACTAGTTTTAGATCAAATTTAGCTTCGTGTCATCTGAAGCGTTTTGGCTCGTGCGCAAAGAGCTCGTGAGTGTGAGAGTTCACTTCAAAAACAGATGAAAATAATGGCACGATAATAACAACCTGTACGAGGTTTTTTCTTCTTGTTGTTGGTTGTGGCGATGAGTTGAGGGGAAAAAGGCCAGAGATAACATTTCACCTCAGTTTGGTGTGTAAATAATGTGGTAAAGGTGTGTGTGTGTGTGTGTTACATTCATACAGGTTTTATGTATTTTTAGCTACAGACTCTTTAGGGGAAAGTTAGAGCAAATGATCAACAGCTGATGAAGATGTGAAGTGGAAAAAAAAATTAATTAATTAAATCACACACCGAGCTAGAAAAACATCCCTGTATTTGTCATTAACTATAATAAATTTAAAAAAAGCGGATAAATGGGAGCAAGTGAAACATCCCATAACAACCTACCAGGCGTGAGGATCCCTTCTCTGTCTTTAGGGAGCCTCGGTGGAGAACATGTCTGCCACAGTCCTGCCCTTTAACTTTAAAGATGTCTTGCAGGAGGGGGAGGTGGCTGGTAAAATCCTAAGGCTTCTTCCTTTCCCGTGTTCGGGTCAGTATGACGGACCGAGAAGATAACGTTAACGGAAGACGTTTTCTCGCGCTCTTTAGTGCAGTAGTATGCGGTTTTGGACGCGGCCCAAGATTCCTCGCGCAGCAAGAGTATAGCGGTTTCCAGGGGGCGTGGCTTATTAAACCAACGCCTCCTTCTGTTCCAAACTGCTGTGTGGACTCGCTTCGCGCTGTTCGAGTCCTCCCTCGTTACGTAGGCGCGTTCATGCCGAGAGCGCGCGTAGAGTGACGTGCGCGTTCCCCAGGCGATGAGAGAAAGCCATGTTGAGGACCGTTAGCACGGCGCTGCTGAATGCTCGATTCTGATTGGTTGAGAGACGTTCTGCGGCTTAGATTAAAGTTTACAGATTTGTTGTGTTTTAATCAAAGGATTAGGGTTTCGATTTCAGATTACAGTAGGATTATGATTTGAATGAAATGTTAGGATTACTATTATTTATATGTTTATATGTTTTAATCAGGACACAGAGTTCACATTTTAGATTAGATTGTTAAAATCTAACACGTTAGATTTTAGCTTTGTATTAACGTTGTTTTAATAAGATTGTTGTTTGGATCAACATTATGATGTTTAGATTAAGGTTTATTGTTCAGATGTAAGATTTATAGAATTAGGATTAGGGGTTAGATGGTACGATTGGAGTAAGGATTCAGTTTTAGATGTAAGGATTAGGATTTCAGGTTTTCGAATGAGGGTGTAAAGTTTAGATTTGTGGTTTGGGATTAGGATTAGGATTAAGGTCTAGAAATCAGATTAGGGTATTGGATTTAGGATTAGGATTCAGAATAAGGTTTAGATGTTAAGATTGAGGTCCAAATTATTTTTTAGCAGGTGAGATGTAGGTTTTGGATTAAGGTTTATTAGGGTTTAGAGATCACATTTTGCTTGACAGGTTTGATTTTTACATTAGGTTTTGATGACTTTTTTGTTGCCAGTGAGGCGTGGCCTTAAACTGGACGTGACCTATACAGTCCCTGAGCTATTCATTCACTTTATTCATGCCAAGCTCATGGAAGTGGGGAAAAAAATACTGGAATGACAATAAACATTTTCTAAAATAAATACTTATTTTAGATTATTTGTAATCCTAGATTATTAAAAGACAACTCCTGCAGCATGACACAATTTTGCTGTGAGTATAACTTCATTACTCTTAATTTACTTATATGGAAATGGGCGGGACCAACCACTAAAGGTCCTCACATACATTTGGGGGTCATTTACTGGTCATCTACCAAGTCAGCAGAGAAGTAAAAATGATTCCTTTGAGTTTTTTATTGCTTGTTTGTGTAAATAACCTGATAGAAAAAGCAATGGGTTAAGCCTGAACTTAAGTCAATAAAAAAAAACCATTTGGAAAACTGATTTCAGGTCAGAAATGTTTGTTTATGTTTGTATAAGCTAGTTATGTCATTGTATATATACTCTACAGACCATTGTAGATCCCAGGGGTGAAGTTTTATGAATATTGGACGAAGTTGCCACTGTTGGGCCCTTGAGCAAGGCCCTTAACCCTCTCTGCTCCAGGGGCGCCGTATCATGGCTGACCCTGCGCTCTGACCCCAACCTCCAAGGATGGGATATGCGAAGAAAGAATTTCACTGTGCTGTAATGTATATGTGACGAATAAAGGCTGTTTCATTTCATTAAAAATGAATCTTACATCACGCACAAATAAAATGGAAGTTTAACTTCGCGCACTAATATGGAAATGGGCGGGGCCAACAAATTTTACTTTATTTCCTGTTACAACATTCACGGCTTAACAAAGTTAAACTTGTTCATTCAAGACACGGAGACTACACGTCTTCTGTAATTTAGAGGAAGGATCTATAAAACATTTATTTTCTTAATAACTCAATTAAAAGAACACACTAAATAAAAAAAAACCATTACCTGCTAAAGATATCGTTTCATTGTATTTGGAAGACAATTTGGTGATTCATTTGTTAATTATGTAAGGGAAGTACCCATATAGACAAACAAATGCACACTGCAGGATAAAACTGAAATGCTGCAATACATTGGGATGAAATATAAAAAAAAAAAGTACATGGCTGAGGATTAAACTGGGAGCTTTTATTTTGAAAAATATCTCTCGGCGCCATATTGACTGTCGTTCATTCAGTAACGCTGATCTTCTTCCCGGCTTCGTTTCCACCATATAACATGGCTTTTCAGTGTCAGAGGGATAGTTATATGCAAGAAGTATGCAAACTGTATCCTACGTATTACATATTACGCTTGGATATCAGTAACTGTAGATATGTAGAGTTATTTTAAAATAAACCTCCTCACACACTTCTAGCTAGGCGGCTAACTCAGGCTGTCTGTCAGTGTGTGTGTGTGTTCTGCTTGTCACTACTTGATCGGGTATTTATAATACTGTTGTTATAATATATATATATATATATATATATATATATATATATATATATATATAATATGTTGTTTTGTTGCGCAGAACAACAACAAAAAATAACACGGCTGAGTTTCCGCACATGCGCAGTACGGATCGAGTAGCCACACTGGTTCTAGTTTAAAAGTTTGGTCTTGGCTATTTTGTGTGTGTGTGTGTGTGTGTGTGTGTGTGTGTGTGTGTGGGCGGGCGCCATTCTGACGTTTTGGGGACATTTAGGTGGTCCCCTCAAATAAGACACTCATTCATTACCTGAATCAATATAATAGCTATGGTCCTCTCAAGGATATTAACACAAGTCCATGTGTGTTAGTGAGTCTTCTAGTCCCCCCCCCCTTTTTTTTTAAATGATCTCTTTACCTTTTGCAGTTGGTCACGTCGGTGGTGTCCTGTTCAGCCGCTGAACTGAAGCTGGACAACAATGGCAAGAAAGAAAAAGTGAAAGGCTTTAACGTGATATTAAAAGACACCATTCTCTTCCCCGAGGGAGGCGGACAGGTGACTATTAGTCTACATTTACACACAAAAAAAATTAGGGCTAATAGGTTCTTATATCTGGTGTTTTATGACCTGCATGTACATACTGGAACCTGATTGGCTCTTTACATTTTACGACACTCACCAGTTGCGTGTTCAGTTCAATATAATATTAACGATAATAAGCTAGGAGTGAGCGTTTATGTACAGATCGTATGAGACGAGTGTAATAAAGGACACTGCTGAATTCTCAAATCTGATTGGTCAGAAGGTGCTGATTGATTTTCTATAGCAGTAGCTCTGTAGTGCGTATAATAACGCACTGTTACCATATATTCAGGTGTCTAAAGGAATTTGTGAATTTGTGTGAATTTGGGACACAGCCCGATGACCACGGAACCATCGAGGATCTGAAGGTGTTGCGAGTCTTGAGGCAAGGAGCTGAGGCAGTGCATTTCGTCAGCTCGGCTTTAGAGGAAGGCGGCGAGGTTCGGCTCAAGGTGGACTGGGAGCGCAGGTTCGATCACATGCAGCAGCATACAGGTGAGCATGCAAGCAACACACATAACACTGCAACGTGTAAGGGGACGAACATTACAGCATGAGCTGTTACAGGAAAATAATCAGCACCATGCTAGTGTAATGCCTCTATAACCTCACATCCTGCAGTGTTCTTATTCCTCTTTTATTTACATATAAAGTTATTCCTATTGCTCACGTTGTAGCTGCTGTAATCGGTCCTTCCTTCACGAGCCTTGCAGTTAATCAGACCTAAAATAAAAGAAGCTCCTTACAAAAATGCTATATAAAGAGGAAACTTTAACATATAACTTCAAGTATGCACATTTCTAAATCATTAATGTTGAGTGTTTATCACACAAGCTCAGATCTGCTGTTCTAAATAAAAGATCAATTAATCCATACCTTCTGATTCACAGGCCAACATTTGATCACTGCGTTGGCAGACACGATGTTCGGATACAAAACCACCTCATGGTACGAGCTTCTGTGATTCCACTCTTCAGAATGTAACGTAAAATTTTCACAACTAAACCCACTGAACGAGCGGTATTTATTCTGATGCACCTGACAGCTATGAGGTGTGTGTGTGTGTGTATGTGCGCATTGTGCTGCAGGGATCTGGGCTGTCAGCGCAGCAGTATCGAGCTGGACACGGCCTCTGTGAAACCGGGAGAGATGGAAGCACTGGAGGATGCGGTCAACGACAGGATCCGTGCTCATGTCCCTGTCAATGTTCGCCTCCTTTCTTTAGATGATCCTGATGTGGAGAAGGTAAGACTACAGTCTCTCCTGGGGATAAATCTCACATAAAGACCGACTGGAGATGATCGATTTTCAGTCAGAGCTGGTGACATGACCGATTATAGTAAAGTTGAACTTTATGCAACTATGCAGCGACTACTAACAGGATTAAAGACAGTAGAGCTCACATGAAAGAGCGCACACTGCTTCTCCTTCATCTCGTATAACATGATAACACAGATAAACCACGGTGGCTGAGAAGTGCCAACACAACTACAAATCCAAAAACACAAGGACGATTCAGCGGAATATCCCTGTGTGTGTGAACATTGCATAAGAATAAAACAGGATATAGGTGTGTCTGTTTTTGTTGGGTCTGTATAGAATATTTTGTTTGTTTGTACACAGGTAAGGAGCAGAGGGCTTCCTGATGACCACGCTGGACCGGTCAGGATCATCGATATTGAGGGAATAGATGCCAATATGTGTTGTGGGACCCACGTATCCAATCTCAGTCATCTACAGGTTTGTACTCCGTAATAATTTGGTGGTAATGAAGTGTTCGATTTTAGTCTCGCACTGGAGTTTCCTGCATGTTGTAGCAAAAAATGGTCTAAATTAACACACACTTGCCTCAACTGTTTATTTAATCCTTTTTTTATATCATTTTAAGACTGTTCTTCCTTTACAAGGTGATTAAGATTCTCGGGACAGAGAAAGGGAAGAAGACCAAGACCAACTTAATTTTCATTGCTGGAAACAGAGTACTGAGATACGCAGAGAAAAGCTACAACACGGAAAAGTCTCTGACGTCACTGCTGAAGTGAGTACGCATCTCTTTATAGCTTTTCTATACACCGGTCAGGTATAACATTGTGAGCAGTGACCGGTGAAGTGAATAACACTGATGATCTCCTCATCATGGCACCTGTTAGTGGGTGGGATATATTAGGCATATTATTAAGTCAACATTTTGTCCTCAAAGGTGATGTTAGAAGCAGGAAAATTGGACAAGCGTAAAGATTTGAGCGAGTTTGACGTCTGCAGTGGTCAGTATCTATCAAAAGTGCTCCTAGGAAGGAACAGTGGTGAACTGGTGACAGGGTCATGGGCGGTCAAGGCTCATTGATGTACGTGGGGAGAGAAGGCTGGCCCGTGTGATAGTTCTGATAGAAAGGGGTCAGAACACACAGTGCATCATAGTTTGTTATGTATGGAGCCACATAGCTGCAGACCGGTCAGGGTGCCCATGCTGACCCCTGTGCACCACCGAAAGCACCAACAATGGGCACATGAGAATCAGAACTGGACCACGGAGCAATGGAAGAAGGTGGCCTGGTCTGATGAATCATGTTTTCTTTTACATCACGTGGATGGCCGGGTGCATGTGCGTCTCTTACCTGGGGAACACATGGTACCAGGATGCACTATGGGAAGAAGGCGAGTCGGCGGAGGCAGTGTCCAAGCTTTGGTCAATGTTCTGCTGGGAAACCTTGGGTCCTGCATCCATGTGGATGTTACTGTGACACGTACCACCTACCTACGCATTGTTCCAGACCATCTACACCCTTATTAGCAATATTATTATATGCAATATTAGGCAGGTGGTCATAATGTTATGCCTGATCGGTGTAAGTGTTTACACTGAAAATTGTGTGTAATGATTGTGATGTGTGCTGTTTCTCAGAACAGGGCCAGATGAGCACGTCGTTGCGGTGGACAAACTTCAGAAAACGGTCAAGCGACTTCAGAAGGTAAAACCAAACAGTACTTCAGTTAGTTACTGTGAGACTTTAACAAACTTATAAAACTTGTGATTTCTTGGCAGAGTAACCTCACTATCCTCAGAGACATGGCTGTTCTTATAGCACAGAACTTCAAGATCCAGCCAGAGAGAGGAAACCTCTTCAGTTTGCACAAGTGTGTGTCCCTTTAAACCTTTAAATGTAAGATATCAGGAGCTTTAAAGGGTCTTTCATTTTTCTGTGTTTATTTTTTTTTTTTAGCAAGGACGGTGACAACGAGTTCATGAACATCATCGCCAATGAGATTGGAGCTCAGGTGAGGTATTACTGCATTAAAGCAATAGGCATAAGCAATCACTTTACAGGAAACAAGCATCAAACCCCATAGCTGTGGTTGGCTTTGATTGTCAGGAGGCACATCCAACCACAAACAACCAGACTTTTTCCAAACAAGTTTTCTCAAGAGATTGCAAAATATCAGTTCCCGTCAGTTATAATTTGGCCTTTGTGTGCAGGACACTGTAATCTTTCTGACAGTCGGGGAAGAGAAAGCAGCAGGACTGTTTCTGCTCGCAGGTCCTGAGGACATCATAACCGAAGTGGGGCCATGGTGAGGCGAATGACCCGCAAACGTTCTAGATAAAATATTAAAGTGTTGCACCATAAATAGAATTGATAGTGTCAAGCTGAAGTGTTATTTTAGCGTGCTGATGAGGAACGTTGTTGTTGTTATTAAGACAAATCTGAAGTGTGTATCCGGTGTCCACACACAGCGTAGTGGAGCTGCTACAGGGAAAAGGAGCGGGAAAGAACGGCCGTTTCCAAGGCAAAGCCAACAGCTTGGTGAAGAGAGCCGAGGTCGAGGCTTTGCTTCAGGAACACAGCCGCCGGCGCTCTGCAGGAGAGGAGTGAGGGATGAGCAGGTAGATCCTGGTGCTCTCACAAGGCCTAGAGCACACCAAGCTTCAGCTGGACTGACATCCAACAAACACATCATGACGAATTATAATTCTAGCAATTTAACCTGATAAGTTATTAGTTCATCTGGATCATCTTTGTTGTCTTAGGCAGTCTAAATGAAATCACGCTTATTTATGAATCACACACACAGAAACCAGGAAGTTCAGACAGACAGTTCAATAGATACACTTTTATGAGTTCATGGGTTGGGCTCAGTCCCTTAGTTCCAGTGAAAGGAACTCTTAATGCTTCAGCTTCATACCAAGACATTTTGGACAATTTCATGCTCTTTGTGGGAACAGTTTGGGGATGACCCCTTCCTGTTCCAACATGACTGCACACCAGTGACCAAAGCAAGGTCCATAAAGACATGGATGAGTGAGTTTGGTATGGAGGAACTTCAGAGTCCTCACCTCAACCCCATAGAACACCTTTGGGATGAATTAGAGCGGAGACTGAGAGCCAGTCCTTCTCATCCAACATCATGAATGCTCTTCTAGAGGAACGGTCAAAAATTCCCATAAACACACTCCTAAACCTTGTGGAAAGCCTTCCCAGAAGAGTTGAAGCTGTTATAGCTGCAAAGGGCGGGACAACTCCATATTACCTTCATGTGGACGTAAAGGCAGACGTCCCAAAACCTTTGGCAATATAGTGTATCTGTGTAATAAGATAAGAATTTTGTATGTTACTTTAGCACAGTTAACTCACACCTCTGGGGTTGGTATTTGATTCTTGCCTCCGCCCTGTGTGTCTGGAATTCACAAGCTCTCCCTGGACTTGTTTCCCAAAAACTCCATTTTCCTTCATCAGGCCAAAAACCCCCAAGGAATAGACTCCTGTGATATATACTGCAGGATAAGTGGTACAAAAATCACCACACCTCTGTTGATTCCTAAGATTCCTTAATGCAATCTTCATCTACAGGACAATAATAAATAGATCAAAAAATTGTATTTAATAAAGAAACACCTATAATGGTTGATACGGTGAAGCTTTCTGTAAGGAGATGTTTACTCTCTGTGACGTCACGTTCTTCAGGACAGAGGACTTTGTGCTTTCTTAGAACAAAACAAACCCTGGGGAAGGGGTGATTGTTTAGCGCTTATGTGATAACAGGAGATTGTGCAACATATACGGTCAAAAAAGTGTGACATGTTTGTTAATAAATGAACAAACTGCTGTGGTATACATAAATAAAAAAAAAATAGCACCATTATAATTAATAATTACGTTGATGAATTACGTGATGACTTTTGGTCAGGATAAATCATGACACCCTTTTGATCACTCTTCAGTCCCCAACTGTTAAATATTCTCTTATACTCCTGTATATCAAATGATAAAATCATTCAAATGATCAGAGATCCCAGTTTCTTATGTATGTTTTCAGTCAGAATAGGAAAATGCCCATAAGTGACAAGATTGCCTCATATATTTTGGGAATGTTTTATTAAAAATAAACATTTTCAAAAATAGAATTTTACAGAAAGCACGAGCATCTAGCATTCTCATATACGCACACAGGATAAAAATAATGATTTCACAATACTTAAGCAGCACCTTTCTGTTTGAAAGTACTACATCTCAGTTCTTAAAACCGAACCTCCTCTAAAAGCATCGTTGTGCTTGGGCTAGACGCCAAAGCTTATTCTCAGTACACTTAAAGAGCACTAAGATACCAGTTATGAGATTAAATAAAACAGTAATCTAAACACAACATCATAACATCCTGAGCAATAAAACAGCCTTTTTACAGTGCTTAAGGACGTCTTAAGGAAGCCTAGTACAAGTCAGATGTGTTGTAAAGAATGAAAGCCGGACAATACTGCTGAGGATTTGTGTTTTTGCTACGATCGTCTTTCAGAAGTTCTTTCAAAGGTGTTTCTTGTTTGGTAAACTCAGGGCTCCGGACATGCAGTACGGAATGATGCTGACGGTGACCAGCGGAACGGTGGCGCTCTTACAGAAGGACAGCAGGTAGAAGAGCGCTGCCGTGTGAGTCGGAGGCTTGATGGAGTCGAAAAGGTGGAGCAGGAGGAGAGAGCTGAGCACGCAGCCCAGCCTGAAGGGGGCACTGGTGCTCTTCTTGCTCTCGGTATAGAGTGGTGAGTGCAGGCCCAGGCCCAGACCGAACAAGGTGCCCATGTTACGCAGCAGGCTGGCGAATGGCGTGGTGTCCATGTGGACCCAGGCCGGGTTCACGCACCATTTCTGCGCCTTCTCCAGAGTCCACAGCAGATCCACACCCACAGACTTCAAAAGAACGTAAAATCCCACGGCGAAAACAGTCAGGAACAGAGTGATGTTGAAGTACCTCTGCAGGCTGGCGTAGTAGATCCACGTCTGCCGGTTGAAGATTTCCGCCACGATTATACCTACGAGGAAGACAGGAGATCTTGCATTCATTTTTTTTTTTGGCTAGGAATTTCCCAACGATGTGCACTAACCAGAACTGACCTGTAATTACACCAGCAATGACCTGGTGAGGGAAATGGGCAGCAAGGAAGACCCTGGAGAGACAAACACAGATCTGAACGGTCCAGAAAAGAGTCCAGAGGGTGCCACGCAAGTACCTGGAACATTAAAAAGACAGAACATGGTAACATGAAGGGTGCATCGAAACCAAAACATGTATCAGGTATCTGATATAGTGCTCATTTACTCCAGCTCATTAATGCTCTGATAGCATGTGATGGCAGGAAATACACTACAATAAAACATCTTAAGCATAACACACATGAGGATTTCTTTGCTCAGCTCAGTGAAAATAACAACTCTGAGTATGACATTCTTGAGGAGGAGGACTGGGCAGAAAGGGATTCCGACACAATGAAGGCACTATTTAACGCCAGGTATCTCATGTAGCTAGCAAATGCACATTTTTTGGGAGATCAATACTCCTTTAGCAATTGGTAGCTGATAATAATTTAATTCTCTTACATTGCCTTAGTGGAACATGTCTTCTTACTGCTCAGCATGATGGTGAGGATGGAAGTGACCATGGTATAGTAAACTCCAGCTGCACCCATAGCATGACCCGAAGGACTACCTGCATCGGCAAAATGACCAAAACAAAAAGTTAAACTTAACTCTCACTCATCAGGTTCAATCTGTTTATTTATCTAGTATGTCGTATCTATGGCATGCATCCACAGCTGATGTGTGTGTGTGTGTCATATTCTAGATGTTTATGGTTTAAAGTGTGTGTTAAAGGTGTGTAATATAAGGACACACCTGGCCCTGTCTCACACGTCATGGGGAACTGTTCAACATGTGGAACAGATGTGTTGCTGTAATAAGGCGTCTCGTGGACCCACCAGTAGGGCCGCTCTCCAAATAGGATCCTTCAGTTAACGAATTAGAGAAAGAAATCGGTATTTTATGCAAATTACACAACCTAGCATAGCAATATAACATTATTATTTTATAACATATTAAGTTGAAAAATATTAATAAAATTAAATTTCCATAACAATTCATTGTAAAAAACAATAAACAGTCCGTTAAGCCTTACCATTTGAAGACGAGGTTGAGCCAATCCCCGATAACGGCCACCCAGATGAGTTTGATGCCCACAGACGCCCTCAGGTGGAACCAAATGGGGAAGAAGACGAAGAAGGTGTTGCGCAGGTCAGCGGCGATGGAGACGAACAGGAACCAGCCCTGTGCGTCTTTGTAGTGAGTCTGTAGATACTGTGTGGAGCTCACACCATAGCCTTGCACAGCATCCATCAACGTGTTCATCCTGATGGCTTTCCTCGTCAACAAAACCTGACTGTTGATTAGAGAGAGAAAGAGAGAGGACTGATAGCCTTGAGCATGCTGGTCCTGGGCTTTATATCAGCAGGCCCACCAGCTGAACGCATGGACAACACTGATCTTTGGACCTTGCACATGTGTAATAAAACAGAAGGGGACAGAGAAAAAAGTTAGATACAGTTAACAAACAGCCTGACTGTTGGAAAGCAGACAGAACACAAACAAGTTAAGGGGAGGAAGAGAAACTGGAGTACTTTAAGCTGATTTGAACCCTGAAAAAAATGAGGACACTTTATCAGCCACCATGATGAAGTCAATTTAACATACTAAGTTTAGGAAGGTCATAATATTATTCACACAAAGTCTAGTGTCACACTCGGTGTATCCCACAGACTCTCTGTAATGTTTTATTATTTTATATATTTCTTATACATTTTTAGTTGCTCACTATGTGCACTGTGTAGCAGCAGTTACATCTTTGACCCATATATTTTTACAGTGATAAATACCGTGAATTTCTCTAACTCCTGCAATCGATATTAGATCTTCAGATGTCCTGACTAGGATGTGCAGAACAAAATTTCCCAGAGTACTCAATCTTTAGGGCAGTGCGTTATATTCTTTTAGTTCACATGCTTGCGGTGTATTTCGGTACTTGTGTACATAGCGAAAGCAATCTACAAGAAGTGTTCCTAGACCAAGTGTCTGGTAATCAGTTACTACTGGTTTGTATTCAGGAAGGTTTAAGAAAACAGAGATGGCTGTTTGCAATCAATTTCTAGCGTATCTGTGGTTGCTGAGAGTTTATCAGTTCACAAACAGCCCTTTTTTTTAATTTAATCAACTGTAATATGCATTTTTGTTCATAATTATGCTATATGCAACACAATGAATAAAAATGGACTGCCCTGTATAGCGTAACCTCTCATGTTTGGTTTAATGACGTTAAGCGTCGTCATATGACATCATATTCCGTGTGTCACGACCAATCAACTTACCCCATTTTTTCTTATCAGTCCTGGACGGCTTCACCATTACAGCAGGTGGAAAGGTCATGGACCCTGGAGTCTCCTGCGGGACCCGTGTAAACATGATGATCCAGCCTTGAATAAAGTCCAGGTGGAGGGGGCAAGTGAAATCTGAAAAAGAGGTAAAACCATCGATGCTTCAATCCCCATCATCGGTGCGTCAGTGGTTGTGCTGGGCTAAGCAGCCTGTCACTGAGTCATGGATCTGCTCCATAGCTGGGGGGTGAGTCTGGCAGTCTATTTGCAGACAGAGTACATTGCCTATGAGAGTTGGTTTCAGCTGATTTCCTATATTGCGGACCTCCACACCACCTTCTTCATCTTCTTCCCCATCTGGTTCCACCTGAAAAGGGACGTTGGCATCAAGCTCATCTGGGTGGGTGTGGTGGGGGACTGGCTTAACCTGGTGCTGAAATGGTAAGAAGTTCTGAAAATTGTGTTTTAGAATATTGTTCAAACTGTTCTCGGCGTCTCAGTGAGCATTCGGTTTTGCAGGGTTCTTTTTGGAGAAAGGCCTTACTGGTGGGTTCATGAGACCAGGTTTTATGGCACTGACTCAGCACCAGCTCTGAGGCAGCTTCCCATCACGTGCGAGACCGGACCAGGTATAATGCATGCCACGCTCTGCAACTGTTGTGATTACTGTAATATATCTTCGATCATATCGATTCTTATTGCGTGATCAGTCTAATTTTCTTCTTGTAAACGGTTACGCAACCGAGATGGTAATAAACGTACTGCATGATGTCTTTCTTGTCTTGGGTTATCTTAATACACCTAAGGACTACCTTTGAAATCAGCCCATTGATAGGAATAAATCTTTGACCTGGATTAAACTGGTATGGTTGGATGACTTGAAAACACTCCTTCCTTCTCCTACTTTGGCTCTTTGCATGGCTCTGATCTTATCTTGTGGTCATGTTGTTTACTATTAGGCATTGCCTTGATTATTTGCTAAGAGATAGTAACTGTCTGAAGTAACTGTCCATTCACAACTTTTGCATCACTGTCTGCATGTAGGCACTCATGTTGTCATTTGCATGACCTTATGTTGAGCCCTCATCTGAATAAACAGAATAAGAAACGTGTTTAAAACCTTAGCTGGTGGCTCATGCCTGAGAGACGTGTGCTTGCTTCTTTCTTTTAAGGAAGTCCTTCTGGTCATGCAATGGGCTCTGCTGCAGTGGCGTATGCGATGGTCACGTCATTGCTAGCCATTGCTGCTCAGAGAAAACCTCCTGCTTTGCTTTATTGGTGAGTTTTTACACAAATCAGGCTTATATACAGCCTGTATATACTTTATTACTACAGTCAGACCTCAGCATAATACAGAGATAACATCTGCAAGGGTTGTGTGTCGCTGTTGCATACAAGTGCTTCTGTAACGATGATGGCAAAATTCATGACATGACTCCACAAAGTGTAATGAATCATCTCATCCAGGTGACCTCTGCTTACTCTGAAATTACGTAATGGTTTTTTTTTTTGGGAATTCAGCCAAACATCTCTGCATGAAGTATGCAGAAGTCTTAAGTAGAAATGTTTAATACTGTATAGAACAATTCTGAGACATTGTCTACCTCCAGGCTTTTACAGATGGTGTTATGGATGCTGTTGGGGCTGGTGGAGCTGTTAGTCTGCATGTCTCGTGTTTATGTTGCTGCCCACTTCCCCCACCAGGTTGTATGTGGAGTGATCTCAGGTGGGACATTTCCCCATTGCTTGTTCTTTGGCAGCATCTATGCTGAATTACCCAAGTGGCTTTGACCTATCATTAAACAAACTCTTGTCTCTTGATGCTAGGTATCATTGTAGCTGAAATATTCTCAAGACAGCAATGGATTTATAACACCAGCCTGCAGAGGTACTTCAACATCACTCTGTTCCTGACCGTTTTCGCCGTGGGATTTTATGTTCTTTTGAAGGCTGTGGGTGTGGATCTGCTGTGGACTCTGGAAAAAGCTCAGAAATGGTGCGTGAACCCGGCCTGGGTCCACATGGACACCACTCCATTCGCCAGCCTGATGCGTAACATGGGCACCTTGTTCGGTCTGGGCCTGGGCCTGCACTCACCGCTCTATACCGAGAGCAAGAGTAGCCCCAGCGCCCCCTTCAGGATGGGCTCTATTGCCCTGTCATTAGCTCTTCTTCAGCTCCTGGACTTTTTGACCTTCCCATCAGATAACCACACAATCTTTTACATTCTGTCATTCGTAAAGAGTGCCGTTGCTCTTTTAGTTCCTACCATACTCGTTCCTAGAGGTTTGTCCTTGTTTTTACAAGAACAGAAAGTTGAAAAAGCATCATAGATAGCTATTTCAGATGTTCACGATGGTGAGTGATAAATGCTCTCAGTCTGAAGGTCAGTACATTGGATTATGTTCAACAAAGCTCAGGTTCTTCTCCAGCATCAGGCTTCACACTTCCATGTTTTGCTGAAGATATATACCTCTAGTGCTTGAGAACCATTCAGCCAAGCCCATTCTGAAATCTTCTGACATCTCAAACCCTTGATTTTCTGTAAAGAACTTAAAATTTCAGCTGAAGGTCTTCTGCACCAACTGCTAGATTTTAAGAATCTATTAATGACCAGTTATAGAGTGGTTTATTTCAGTTGAATCCATTGTTGCAGTTGTTGGGGAATCTCCGTCCTGATCTTCTGAATGAGTCTGGTCCATTCACTACAACTGGACTCTTTTCAAAAAACATGTCCAAAGGTCCTTCTATCAGCTCTTGTACTCTGAACTACTCGCCGGAGACAGCACTCTATACGTGTGGGATCGTACAATGCCGAGTTACTAATTGCCGTGCAGGTCGTCCTGGTGAAGACTTCAGAGATTATGAATGTCATAAAACTTAAATGATCTGTGCATTTAAGAGCAGAAGTAAATACAGGTGTTCTAAAGAGAAATCCTGACCGCACCGTTTGGTGATTTCCCCCACTCTCACACAATTAATCAACCTGTTAACCTGTTAAATAATAACTAATGACTTTAATCAGCTTTGAGCATTAAAATCACCAATCTGTGCTGAAACCCTAACCGAAGCCATCCTTTATGCTCGGATGGATCTTTTTGCTTTCTGTACTAATTACATATTTTTATGTTGTATATTAAACCGAACCATTCACAAAATTCTTTCATTCATGTCATGTATGCTTGCAAGAGGACACCATACACACACACACACACACACACACATTCACACACTCCTAGCAGCATTTTCGTTCATCCAGTCCACCTATTGGCGTGTTTATGGGAGATGGCACAAACCACTGAAGCTTTAAAGAAACACAAATAAATTGGTTCTCTGTACAAGTTTTCTTTCCAGAGCTTCGCTATAAAATTGTAAATGTTTTTTGATGGTCAATGAACAATTCCTGAATTATTATCAGGAATAATTACTGAATAAAAATCATAGATATATGTCCAGATTTTTTGACTAGTAGAAACTGCAGAGTGTGAATTAGTAAAGTCAAGTACTAAACAGTACAGATTTCTACAGATAATATATAGTACGCTACATAAAACATTAAAAATAGATCATGTACCATCCTAAATCATATTAAATGGGGGCGTGGGGTCAGGAAACCCCATTCCACTTGCATATTTACAGAGGGAATATAGCATCTAGTTTCAGTATGAGTTTAATAATTAATGCTCTCCTGCAAGCATGTTGAGGCGCTTAGGATTGGAGTATTATTATAGTATACAATAGCTTTACTATATAATGGGCTTCCAACAATGAAATGAAATTAAATAAAAGTACATTAAATTAAATAAAAGTTAAATAAAATATCAAAATGAAATAAAAGAAAAGTAAAATTAAATTAAATAAAATGAAACAAAGAATGGAAAGTAAAATAAATTAAATGAAATTTAATTTAAGTAAAATAAACAGAAAATGAAATAAAGTAAAATAAAATACAATTAAATTATAATACAATAAAAGTAAATGAAATAAAATAAAATGAAATTAATTAATTAAATTAGAATAGAACAAAAGTAAAGTAAAATAAAATACAATTAAATTAAATTTAAGTAAAATAAATAAAAGTAAAATGAAATAAAACAAAAGTAAAGTAAAATAAAATAAAAATAAAAAAAAAGAATAAATAAACAGAACAACCACAGTATACTTATTTATACTGAATAAATGAGATATTGGTCATTACTATTGTAAACTCAGTGTTTTTAAAAGGAATCTTTACTTTGCACAAAATCCAAATACTTCCACTTGTTTTGCACAATGCAAACCCCCTTCCCTCAGCACATTCTCCTACAGAGCACCAGAATTAAACATTAACAGCCTTGTTGTTCTCTTTTAGCCCTTCACCTCCACTGCAGCTCGTGAGCAGGACATTTTGTTTGTGCTACCAGAAGACCTGAGGATCAGCACCGTGTGACATCACAGAATGTGCAAACAAGCTTATCGCTGTTTTTCTATTCCTGCGTGAAGGTTGTGTGCAAAATGGGAGTCAGACAGAGGGGGTTTTCTGAATTCTGAATTTTCTGTATTTTTATTGGCTCAGGTCTGAGAATATAATGCAAGACAGAAGCAGGGTCAGTAAACAGAGGCCCTAGTGATTTATATTACTAGAGAAATGCACAGTCTAAGAAGGTGAAGAAGGTCTTGTGAGTGTCCAGATCGGTCATCCATGTGTTGCTATTTCCCTCTGACGTACACACACCCTCTGACGCAGATTGTATCCTTATCGTTTTTTATCTCTGCTTTTTTCCTTTGTCACATCTCCGGCTCCTCTGTGCTCAGGTACTGGAAGTCTGTCGAGTTAGTGGGTTAGTGGAGATTAATTAATGACTGCATTAACATGGGGGGGTACACATTAACGTCCACCCTGCATCTGCGAGAGCTGACGTAATCGGAAGAGTGATGTGACGTCTCTATAAAAGCTAAGAAAGGTCAGTTGAGCAACAGCGGTCCATGTGGGACATCACTGGATGCTGAGCACGTTGTTAAGGATGTTAGAACACTTCTTTATTCAATGGTATGTTTGCTCTTTTAGCATTATTTTTCTTTTATAGTGACCAGGGATGTGAAACAATACAGGGAAGGAAAAGAAAAAAATATTCTTTTGGAAAACATGGACAAAATCGCTTTCAATTTGTCCAGCTTATTGATTTTAAAAAGTGGTTAATAATGTTTTTGTTTTTTTTATTATCATTATTTTTGTAGCTAAACCTAAACTAGAATTAATAGAATTAGTAGAATTAATTGTTTATTATTTACGGGTTTTTTTTTTTAAAAATCTGTGTAAAAAGTATTTTCTTTCCATTCCACAAGCAGAAAAATATTTAAATCTTTTTTAATTTAATTATTAATAATTATTATTATATTTACCAGAATATTTTCTGCTAATGTTAAAAAATATTTATTTTTTCCCTATACCCGAGGCTTCCTATAAGCAGAGTAAGCTCATATATAATACACAAAGAACCTTTTTTTTTATAAAAATCGCTCCTTTACAAAAAAAATAATAATTTTTTAAATGGGCGTGGCCTGTTGGAGCAGAAATATCTGGAACAAAACAAAAAAAAAAGGGAAAAAATAAATAAATAAATTATTTCTGATCTCTGATAGTAACCGTAAGAGTAAAAGTGCAGAATGTTTACGAATGACTTTTTACTATTTATAGACATTTATTACACAAGACATTGTCGTAGAAAAGAAAAAAAAGAACAAATTGTTCAGATATTGTAGAACACTAATAACAGTGATTAGTTAACCAAAAATAAATGAAATAAAAGTAATATCAATTATACCACAGCGCTGTTGAATTCTCCAATCTGACTGGTTTATACAGAATATACAGGTTTATTTACTGCAATTAGTCTGATCTATTAGAATAAAAAAAAATTACCAGGAGTTTTATGCTTTTTCTTTCTTTTTTTTTTTAGATTAAAAATGTGGGAAGTTTCATTTTGCATTATTTGGATGGAGTCTTTATACACCGATCAGGTATAACATTGTGAGCAGTGCCAGGTCTTCATATGGATTTGATTATCAGACAATACACATGACTGTGTATTGTGTACACAACACTGTAATCTCTCTCTCTCTCTCTCTCTCTCTCTCTGTCTCTCTCTCTGTGTATATATATCAGGTATAACACTGTGAGCACTGACCGGTGAAGTGAATAAGACTGATGATCTCCTCATCATGGCACCTGTTAGTGGGTGGGATATATTAGGCAGCAGGTGAACATTTTGTCCTCAAAGTTGATGTTAGAAGCAGGAAAAATGGACAAGCGTAAGGATTTGAGTGAGTTTGACCAAAAGGGACAAATTGTGATGGCTAGACCACTGGATCAGAGCATCTCCAAAACTGCAGCTCTTGTGGGGTGTTCCCGGTCTGCAGTGGTCAGTATCTATCAAAAGTGGTCCAAGGAAGGAACAGTGGTGAACCGGAGACAGGGTCATGGACGGTCAAGGCTCATTGATGCACGTGGGGAGAGAAGGCTGACCCGTGTGATCCGATCCAACAGACGAGCTACTGTTGATCAAACTGCTGAAGAAGTTAATGCTGGTTCTGATAGAAAGGGGTCAGAACACACAGTGCAGGACGGGTCAGGGCTGTTCTGGCAGCACCAACACAAGGTTAGGCAGGTGGTCATAATGTTATGCCTGATCAGTGTAGACGAACCAGGATGTTCCTCTAAATGTAACTCTAAATGGGTCAATTAGTCAGCTGTTTTTTTTCCTGAGTCTTGTAGAGAGTGAAAAATCTGTAAGAAAGAAAAGTATGGAACTTTTGTTAGTATGCAAAAATAAAAGTGTGTTAGACATTAAGAAGATTTTTTTCCGGTGAAGAGCTTTACCTCGGGAAGGCAGAGTCTCTCAGTCGCTCTGTGGAAGTAATTGTGTTATTTTTAGATTTCTTTGTTTTATATAAAAACTTCTAGCAATCGAATAAAAAAACCAGTGCACTTACATCAAAGTCGAGGTCATCCATGCTCGGGGGCTCTCCTTTCTGTTTCATATCAGACAGCATCTATGTTTAAATTAAAAACAAAATTCGAATGAACACATATTCAGTTCAGTATTTATGTCCTGAGATTCGAGGCATTAATTATGGAAAGTCTCTAAATCCTTTAGATAAAATGCCCGAGTTTGTGCGAGCAGCGACGAGGAAGTGTACTCACATCCATGTACTGCTCGAACTCGGCCTGGCCGTCTTCCTCCTCGTGTTCCCAGTCTCTCCAGTTATCGAAGTCTACCGATAGCCAGGCTGGCTGTGTGGATCAGGACAGCAACACAGACATCAGCTTATAATGGACATTCTTCAATACTGATCTGTTTCATGAAAACTCACTTCTACCCAATACACACTTACTACCTTTACTCTGGTGCTGTTTAAGGCTTTTCACACTACATCCCTAAACACTTCTTACTTGCATATTTCTGTAAGTATACAACTGCTTTTAATAATGGCTTGTCCCACACAAATAATGTCACCATGTCAACCTTCTTGCCTGTTTCAAGTCTCCTGAGAATTTCCATTTGAGCACAGAGAGAGACCTTTGTTTACTTGGGTACATTAGCATCATTGCTTACTGCTCCATCCTCATCTCAGAACTCCGAGTGTGATTCCTTCCTTTATCCGGAGTCAAAAGCAGGATTTTGAACGACGATAACTCCAGGGTTAAGTGTAGTGTGAAAAGTTTTAGCAAGCACTTTCTCAGAGGTCACGATCAAACCAGGACACTAATGACTCCCACAGTGTGCCACGTCTTCACCATAGCAAAAAAGAATTCTCTTTACCTTAGCTGTGTCTTTAGTGAGACGAGGCCAGGCGACATTGTCCTTCATTTTTCTTATCAGAACATTAATGGTCCGGTCAAGTACCTTCTCCCTGGAATCCTAAAACATTAAAAAGAAATTTGTTATAGAGGAAATTATGCCTTTTTGTCCTGCTTAACAGTACCAGGTTGTCTCGAATAATATTTCTGATCCTTTTAACACTACATGACTAAATAAATTCTTCATTCTGATTGGTTAAAGGTTATTAATTAGTGTTCTATAACCTCATGGTTGAGAAAACAGTTGAATCAGAAAACGACACACTCTGTCTCCGTCCACTTCCTGTAACCACCTTCATCAAATTCAAGACCTGGTCTGGATCAGCACAACCCCCTCATTCAACACTCTTCTTTATGTTCCCTCCTACAACCACCAGATCCCGGTAACGCTTACTCAGCAAGGCATGTGATCCCTTTCCAGAACTTTCCAACTGACTGCGTCTCAGTGGAGGATGAACTTCCAGCCTCAGCAGAATCTGAAGACCCACCTCTTCCATGAACACTTAACTCACCACCCCAACTAGCTCTTACCCCTCTCTTACCCATCTGTGGATTTTGCTCCTCTGTAACTCAATTAAAAATCTTGTATGGTTGCAGTAGCTCCTCATTTGTAAGTTACTTTAGATTAAAATTAAAAGATTTCACATTCTCATTTGTAAATGTCCGTGTGTGTGTGTAGGAAGGGTGGGGTAATGCTTGGTAAAAGTCCATTAGAAGACTGTTTTTCAGCCACGTTCTTCTTGTTTCTGGACTCCTGTAGCATCTACATGATGGTAGGAGTCTGAATAAGCTGTGGTATTATTATAATAAGCTATTGTTACAGACTCTCCTGATAACCTTGACCTTCCAGGGGAATCAAAGCATAACCAGATGTGGGGGACACAGTGGACAGGGTACACACACATCACTGGGCACAATCACACACACTATGCGAATCAGTGCAGGCCTGGGGGACGAAACCAGAAAATAGAGAAAACTGGAAGAAAACCCCAAAGGCACAAGGGATCAAACCCCCAACCTAGCTTTACCTGAACTAATCAACTTCAGTTAGGCTGATAACTCTAGAGATGCTAGCAGGATTAACAAGCTAATTCTCAAGGCTGGCTCTATCATTGGACACAAACTGGAGATGTTTGAATCATTAAGGAACAGGAGGTCACTGAACAAACTGGACAATCCATCTCACCTACTCTACAACACACTACAGAGTGAGAGTAGCTGATTCTCCAAAAGACTGGGGTTTTTACAGAGAATATGTAACCATACGTTATCATACACACCATTCACAATAACATTGTACAATAGTTCACCTGTGTGTGACCGGTGATAACACTCTCACACTGCACTATTACAACCATTAACACTTTTCTAGACTCTCAAGGTTTTTCATATTCATTATATATTGATATAGTTTACACATGTGTACTGTGATGTAAATGCAGGAGAATATGTAGGCATGCAGTCCCAGTCCCAGTTCAGGTTATTTGGGTCTTTTGCTGGTATATGTCATGCTCCTGGCTGGCTCGCCACTAAAATATGGTTAAATCCACAACTGTGTTTCATATCTGCACTACTACCTTTAATTTCACTTATTATATTCTAAATTTAAGGTTTCTTATATTTTAGTGTGTGTGTGTGTGTGCTGTATCTTGTAACTGACTAAGCTGCTGTAACACAAGGATTTCCCTTGTGGGATCAATAAAGTCTATCTATCTATCTGTTACAGTAGACATGCTGTATGTAAGGCTACATCACACCACCTCCAACCATACACCACCTGGTGTTTTATTCCTCACTGGCTTCATCAACTGCTTCATCACGCAGCAATGAAGCAGCCTGGCTTATGCGATCCTGCAGGGTCCTAAAGTCCAACCGCACCGTCACTGTTTACTATACATGCTATGTTTTGGTCACATCTGGTCTAACATCTGGTCTTTTAGTTCAGAGAGCCAAATAAAACAGGAATAACATCAACATCCTTGCGACAGTTGTTGTTTTTGGCTGCATGTTGTTCCTGGTTTACTTATCTACATATTTACTTAATGTAAAATGCACACTTTCATGTGCTTGGCCTGTAGTTTCCATTTTATTTCAATGGAATTTTTTCAATAAATTAAAATAAATTTTGAAATAAAACAGCAGATTCTCTGACTTTTGGATGTGCTCAGGACAAGCAGTTGAAACCATGCTGCAAAAAATAAAATAAAATAAAATAAAATAAATAAAAAATAAAACAAGATATATATACAGCACTTGGACTGATGTGAACCTAAGTGAATTTTGTATTTTTCACGTGAGGTTTGTGATCTTACACTTTTGTGAACACGATCATAAAATTCGATCTCGTTATAGATGTTGTTGTCGTCGTCATCTTTGCAGCTGCAACACAAAAGAGGTAAAGGAATGAATTATTAATAATGTTCGTAAATATTTAAGATCAGAAGTTGCCATGCGTAAGTATTCACCCCCTAAAACCTGTCCGGGTTTTTGTCGGGTTACAAACAGTGAAGTATTCTTAATTATTTACGAATCAACAGACTTCAGAGATATGAGAAAGGAGCAGAGCTTCATCTTCCAGACTGGAGATGTTAAAAAAAATGTGTTTTAATGTCTCAATCGAAGCCCTAGACATCAATCCGTTTGGCAAATCTTGAAAACTGCCTTTTAAAAACTCCATCCAATCCGACAGAGCTCCAGGATCAGAGGATTTGCAGCTGGAATTGTAGCCAGTGATTGTTCTACACTCTTAAAAAAAAAAAAAGAGGTTCTGTGTGGTTCTGTACCCATCCAGTAGAACATCTTCCCTCAAAAATGGTTCTGTGTAAAAGCCTTGTTGTTGTTTTTGTTGAAATAAATTTATATTGTGTTTTATTTGAATTTTATTGTGTTTTCATGCCTACATTTTCAAAGAAGAAGAAGAAGGAGAAGAAAAAGAAGTGCATTTCCTTCTTTTCAAAGTACCCTTCAGAAAGGTTCTAGAGAAAGAACCATTTCAGGGTTCCGTGTATATGAAGCGAGAGACAGAAGCATTTCGAGTGAACTGTTGTGTAGATCAGAGTCAGAGCCAGGAGAGTTTTATGTTTAAATTAGAGCAGAGGAAACCAGAACAGTTGGACAGGTCACTTAAAAGAGATTTAAATCCAAAACAAGTTGTTCTATAACTAATGTCCACTCTAATGTAATGTGTTAGGGGAAAGTTCTGGAATAAAGGGGGGGGGTGAATACTTATGCACGGCACTCTGTAAGCAATGACTTCTCACCTTAGGATCATTTTAGTGTCCTGGATGTCCACCTGAACGTTTGTCGCCTTCTGAACCAGGAAGTTTACAGTGACATACTTTTTGCGGTCAAACCACAGCGTTTTTGCCGGTTGGCTTTAGGAAGAGAGAGAGAGAGGGAGAGAGAGAGAGAGAGAGAGAGAGAGAGAGAAAGACAGAGAGAGAGAGACAGAGAGAGAGAGAGAGAGACAAAGACAGAGAGAGAGAGAGACAGAGAGAGAGAGAGAGAGAGAGAGAGAGACAAAGACAGAGAGAGGGAGGGACAGAGAGAGAGAGAGAGACAAAGACAGAGAGACAGAGAGAGGGAGGGACAGAGAGAGAGAGAGAGACAGACAAAGACAGAGAGAGAGAGGGAAAGAGAAATGTCAAGATTTACATTCAAACAAAA